>NC_049170.1:141935038-142277012 GCF_009769625.2 Cygnus olor
GACCAGGTTGGATGAGGCCCTGAGCAACCTGATCTAGTGGGTGGTGTTCCTGCCTATGACAGGGGTGTTGGAACCAGCGGATCTTTGAGGTCCCTTCTAACCCAAACCAATTCTGTGATTCTGTGAATTTTGCACAAAGTTTCCAGAACCAGAGGAAAGGTGGGAAGGTACATTTTGTACCAGTTGGAACCTGCTCGTGACAGTCACATTCAGTTTCTAAACACACATTTAAAGTAGTCTTTGTGGGAGCCAGGAAAAACTGCAGACTAGTGCAGTAAAATCTTATCACAGAGAAGGGAATTCTTCCGGCCAACTGGAGAGAAAAAAGAGGCATTTCTGGAAACTGATACTACCTGCTCATCTAATGTCAACAAGGAGTCAAACAGCCTTTAAGCTTTTCACCATTTAGATGAATGGCAGCTGTATTTCTTCAATGGAAAGTGGAAACAAACTTTTTGATTAAATATTCAAAGGGTTTCCCTTTTATGGTCATCATTGCTTCACTCTTCCCTGGTTTTGGTTTGAGTGGTGAGGATTGCCTATTGGCATTGTGACAGTCATAAAGTGTGAATCTGTGAGGTGAATTGATAACTGGCTGGACGGCAGAGCTCTGAGTATGGTGCTCAGTGGTACAGTCTAGTTGGAGGCCTGTAGCTAGGGCTGTCCCCCAGTGGTCAGTACTGGTCTCAGTGTTGTTCAACTTACTCATCAATGTCCTGGATGATGGAACAGAGTGCACTTGAAGCAAGTTTGCTGATGACACAAATCTGGGAGAAGTGGCTGAAAACCCAGAGGGCTGTGCTGCCATTCAGAGGTACCTTCTCAGGCTGGACTGATGGGTCAAGAGTAACCTCATGAAATTCAACAAAGGCAAGTGCAGGGTCCTGCACCTAGTGAGGAATAACCCCAAGCACCAAAAGGCTGGGGGGTGTCCTGCTGGAGAGCAGCTCAGCAGAGAAAGACCTGGGAGTCCTGGTGGACAGCAGGCTGACCGTGAGTCAACAATATGCCCTTGTGGCCAAGAAGGCCAATCGTATCCTGGGCTACATTTAGAATAGTGTTACCATCAGGCCAAGGGAGGTGATCCTCCCCTTCTGCTCAGCCCTGATGAGGCCACACCTCCAATATTGTGTGCAGTTCTGGGCTCCCCAGTACAAGAGGGACATAGAGCTACTGGAACAAGTTCGAAGGAGGGCTACAAAGATGACTGGAGGGCTGGAGCACCTGTCCTATGAAGATGGACTGAGAGAACTGGGCCTGTGTAACCTGGATAAGAGAAGACTGAGGGGAGGCCTCATCAATGTGTATAAATGTCTGAGGGAAGGCTATCAAGAGGAGGGAGCTGGTCTCTTTTCAGTTGTGCCCAGCGACAGGACAAGAGGCAACGGGCACAAACTGATGCACAGGAGGTTCCAGCTCAATATGAGGGGCCACTTCTTTACTGTGAGGGTGACAGAGCACTGGAACAGGTTGCCCGGAGAAGCTGTGGAGTCTCCTTCTCTGGAGATATTCAAAACCTACCTGGATGCCATCCTGCACAATGTGCTCTAGGTGATCGTGCTTGGCAGGGGGGTTGGACTAAATGATCTTCAGAGGTCCCTTCCAACCTCGGCTATTTTGTGATTCTGTGAAGTCCAGAAGTCCATCAGATGACATTACCTTGTAATTTCCTTCCTTTTAAAGGTTGCTGGTAAAGGCTTTCAGCAATATCATAATGTGCCTCTCAATTTTGAGCAGTAATGTTAGCTGAACAAGCTGGTTCCCAGTCTACTGAGTTTTTACCACATGCCACTATCAGAAGAAAAGTTTTATACGTAGCAAATGGAAGACTTGATAATAGCTGTTAAAACGGGTAGATGAGACGGGTAGAACTGAGATCTGCTCTCTAAGCTGGGTTTAGAGATATTGAAGGCTGGCAGCTTTTCTTTTTAGCAAAGGAAGCATCTTTTATGAAGACAGAAAAAGGAGAAATTAACAACATCATTTTTACAATACCATCCATCAGAGCAAAAATTTATGTTAAGCCATGACATCAGTGTAACAAAACTTCCACCTGATGCAACTTTTTTATTGGCAGCCTCTCTCTTTCAAGAAAAATATGCCAAATCATCTCCAAGTATATCAGATAATTCCATTCTAGTCTTAGAAAGAGGCCACCTGTGCTAGGCATCTCTTGAATGGTTGATTGAAACAGAAAACAGAGATATTTTTATCTAATGTTAATGGTAAATAGGTCTGCCGCTATTCCAGATTCAGTCAGAATAAATATAATGAAAAATAACCTACTTGTCCATATGGTTCTGATCAGAGTAATGCCCTACACTGCCCAACATTCACATAAAACTGTTTTCTGACAAACTAAATAAAAAGAGGATCTTGTAAAATGTTCTGACAGTAGAAAAACTAAGGAGTTCACAGACCTACTGAGGGGGGGGAAATATATGTATGTATGAAGACCAAATGGAGAATGACCTGTCAGGCAATCTGTGTCTTGTTACAGGAGGAATTTCAATTCAGGCATTTCTGCTGACCAAAATATGCCACAAGAGGACTTGAAATTTCTTAGGCTACACTTACATAGTCATATACCTCAAGTCTATGAAATAGCTTACCAGCTTTGATGCCAAGTAGCACAGACCACCCACATCTACACCTCCTAGCAGTTGGCCTGTGTCTCTTCTCAGTTCTGTGCTGTGCAGAGTAGAATATGATGTTACATTTTGTATGTTTTTTTTTGTTTTGTTTTGTTTTGTTTTAATTCAAATTGTCTGCAAGTAACATTGAAGCCCACTACTGTGGTGTTGTTTTTTCATTTTCATAGTATAATGTTGTAAGTGCTTACGGCATGCCAAGGGGTATGGTGGGAAGACATGTAAGAGTATTTGAGGTGGCAAAGCTTGTTGGAATAAACAAGAATGTATGGGTAAATGTTCATCATCTGCTGCAGTCTTGATCATGTTGGTTATTGGGGTTGTCCTGGATGCAGAGTATCCACTAAACCCTACCGAGGTTTTGTCTCAGAGAAAATTAGTCACCTTTGGTCAAAACTAGAAGTATGATAACAATTAAGGAATATGGGTGAATGGCAGTTCATTTATTTGTCTCACTCCCCAGGTCTGTTTTATTTAGCAACAAAAATATAGAGTTTGGGAGGAATACAGACACGCTGTCCAAGTATGCAGGGAGGAGGTTAGGAAAACCCAAGCTCTAATAGAATTGAATCTGGCAAGGAATATCAAAGGCAACTAGAAGGTCTTTTATAAATACATAGGTGACAATAGGGAGACGAGGGAATATACTGGTCAACTGCTGAAGAAGAAGGGGAGCCTAGTTACATGAGACATAGAAAAGCCTAAGGTACTGAAAGTCTTCTTCACAGAAGTCTTTACTAACAAGACCAGTCTTCAGGAACACCAGGCACCAGAGACCTGGGAAAAGGTCTGTAGCAAGACATACCTCCTGTCATCAGCTTCTCTTCTATGAGGAGAGGCTGAGAGAGCTGGGCCTGTTCAGCCTGGAGAAGAGATGGCTTGGGGGAATTTCATTAATGCCAATAAGTACCTGAAGATAAGGTGCAAAGAAGATGGAGCCAGGCTCTTTTCAGTGGTGCCCAGTGCCAGGACAGGAGGCCCTGGGCACAAACTGGCACACAGGAGGCTCCCCCTGAGCACCAGGACCACTTCTGTGCTGTGCGGGTGATGTATTGAATGTATTGAAGCTTTTCATTAAATTTCAGTAAAAAAGTAGATATTTTACACTGCATATCAGAAATCTTTGTTAGGTGTGCACCACAGATCTATTAAGATTTGTGCAAGCTTACAATTTAGACTAAACCTCACAAGGAATCTTCTCATTTATTATTACAAAGACATGACATTGTAACTTCACTCAGGGGAAAATAAGATGGAAACCAAGTTTAAACAGAAACTTTTTTTTTTTTAATCAGACACATGATTTGTTCTAGCCAATGATGTTGACTTCAGTTTTAGCAGTAGTTGACAGTAATTATTATTATTATTATTATTATCATTATACCATATATGAACATACAGAATATATTATAAACATACAGAATATATTATGAACATACAGACCATATTATGAACATACAGAAGTTATGAGTGACCTTTATATTGAAGTGAATGGAGAAACAAGTTTCTTGTGTGTTACAGTCAGATGAGGCAGCTGCCTCCCTAGGAGAGCTGGTTAGGGAACACAATGTTTTCCCATGAAAAAATACTGAATGCTATATACTATAGGAAGGTATCTCAATGTCTTCCCATTGAAAATGAGAGAATCCCTGTTTTCTGACAGCACGTAGGTCTTCTCTACAATAGCTCCAGCTCCTGACCCAGCTGGGCTGCATGACTTTCAAGAATCATGAGCCACCTCCTTGGGAAAGTGGGTGCCACAGAAATCCCAGTTCGTCAGCACAGCTGGGCCTTCACAGTTCTCAGCCCCCAGTATGCTTCAAACTGTTCCAGGAATGAGCTCCTCTGGGTTTCAGCAGTTTCTAAATCACAGCTCCCACGCATTTTATTTATTACATTTTTAAATGTATTTTAAACATTCTGAATAGACGCTTTGATTGGCATTTTAAGTGTTTAATTATAATTTCTTCTCCAAAGTATCTCCTCTGCTGTAACAAAGCAATTTGACACCTTGAATCAATGTGTAAAACTGCTCAATTATAACATCAAACAAGGGAGGAAATACTTGGAACAAGAAAGCAAGGTGCCTCACTGAATACAATTTAGAGTAGCAGATGTTTTATTATTGCAGCAAAATGCAACCAAGCTGCCATTCAGTTATTAAAAACAGGCTTCAACATGAATTCTGCTGAGAGTTCATCTTATTTTCTACTTCTAAGTTTCAGATTCTTCTATGAAAACTCTAAATAAGAGGCAGTCTGATGAGAAAAATAAAATAAGCTATATGTCAGAAATAATTTTTCTTTACAATAAGCTTCAAAAAAAATAAATTGAATGTAAATAAGGAAAATATATTTAAAATAAAAAAATAATACAAAATCAAAATATACATACATAAGAAGAAGAACAAAATTTTAACTTAGGATATTTCAAAATTTAAAAAAATATGTATTGTTGTAGTGATTCTAAATTCAATTTAAAATTTTTTAAACCAAATATTTTAGTTCATTTGAAATTGAATACATAATAGTGTTTGTTTGTTTTTTGTTTTTTTTTCCCCTGGAGAATTTTGTAATTTTTAGTTTTCATTTCAAGCAAATGTCAAACCCTCTAACAATGGATTTTCCTGTCTTTGTCCAATTCTTTTTGCAATCACCAGGAGATTTTTTAGGCTGCACTATGAGAATGTAGTATTTTCTTTGGCAGCCTGTGAACCATAAACAAGGAGATATTGTCTTTGTAGATATCAATTTAGATGCTTACTATTTCAGTCTACAGTGTATTTCAAACATATGTCTGCTGCAGAGTTGCCAGTTCAATATATACCATTCTTTGGGGATTTATTGCTATTACTTGCAATGTACCTTTAAAAGAAGTACATGAGAAGCAGATTGAATGAGAGTGAAATGAACAGACTCTGGAAAACTGGATGCATTAACTGAAACACGGCGCACTAACAGTAAAATACAGCATATTGTGAAGCTAAAAGCCTTTGCAGGGATATTGTGTATATTTAATTAAATCTTTTGAAATTTTCTCATGTAGTTAATTGTGAAGGGTTTCTGTTTGTTTGTTTTTCTTTTTTTTTTTTTTTTTTTTTTTTCCGGAATGAGCATTAAGAATCTGACATGAAATTTTCCAAGCAAGTAGCAGGTGCAGCTGTACCCAAAAAGTGCAATCTGCCATGATCTGACATGGCATGTTTCCTACCCTGAAAGATTAAGTCCACTGGAAAAATACAAGATCCATTCTTCAGCATAAGAGGAAATTTAAGCTTTTGACTCTTTAAATTATAGATAGCTGGAGCTGCAGTTGTGGGCTTGAAGTGCATAAAGGGTGCTTTAATGCAATAGTTTTTATTATTTTACTGATTTCTTGGAATGCTGGATTTGCTTGTTAAAAATATGAAATAAAATGGAGGAAAATCAAATTGGTGTGTATATTTTCAGAATAAAGAAGACATTTAATTTAAAAATTGTAAATTATTGGGAAACTGAATTTATATAATGTTGGGGTTTGGTAACATTTATATAAATAATACAATATTTTTGATTTTAAAAATGCAAAAATGCAGAAATATCAATGAAAACAGGTATAAAATTAGCCATTTTAAAAATTAAATTCTCTTTCATTTGAAATACATAGATATTTTTTTTTATACACGTACTTGGGAAAAAACTTTATCTAGAATCTGCCTTCAAACCTAATGAGCTGAAGTTAAAACAGTACAGGAGCTGTGTTCAAAAAGTGGTCTGCTCCATGTTTTTGCTTCTATTTTAACTGTATGAAGACTGTTGGGATGTATAAACTGCCTTAGGGTGTGAGAATTTACAGCAAACGTATTCTCAGACCTCCTTTTGAAATTACGTTCTCCACGCAGTAGCAGAAACCCTGAACTCCGGTAGTTCTATGACCATAGCCACCACAGTGTGGATCGAAGCTTTAAAGGCGAGACTGTTGAGCTACACTAGCTCCCAATCTCTTCTTTCCCTTTCTGTCAATAAAGTTGGAGCTCTGTAAATTAGTTGTTTTTTTTCCTATGTTCATAAAGATGCTCACTTGCCATTTCTTTCCCCAATCTCAATCTGAGAAGAAAGATCGAAACTTGGTGTCCCAAGCTACTCTTTGAATGATGCCTCCTATCCACATATGCTTCACTGACTCCACAAACCCTGCCACAAACTGTGCTGATTCTGAGTGAAGGAATCTAGAAACAATATCCTGCTTTCCAGAGTCCCTCGGAAAGTCTGGGAAAGAATGATGATTCCTTTATAGGGAAGTGACACTCTTTTCCCTCTGGAGTGTTTATTTCCACCTCAGAAGACATTTTTCATGCTCTGAACTATGTCTTGCCATAATTTCCTGGAAGCCAGCCACATCTAACAGGTTAAAACCTTTAAAGATTGTCCAGTCTGCAGGAATTTTTAAAGAGCAGGAATAGCTCAAGTATGATGTGGGTCCAAATCCAGAGTTTAAAACACCAGAGATATCTAAAAATAGTGCTTAACAGCAGTGGAGAAACGTTTCTGTGCCTCCTTAATCTCCAGCTTCACTGTGGGATAGAAACTGCCTATATAGATACCAGACACTGGTGATTTGTGTGCATGCAAGAATTCGATAGATATTACAACAGATCTTCGTGGGAAGAAACTATAGATTGAGGAATAGTTTGAATGAGCCAGTAAAAGTATAGCTATTGGACTGCAGCAGATCTCAGTCTGCAGGGAGAAAGACCAGTGCAGACCTGCTCAGAAATCAGAGAATGCAGAATTATGAAAATATTCCTGCTGCTTCTTTTTGTGTTTGTAGAAGCTTTTATTATAGCATAAAGTAACATATCAGCATATCAGTAGCATAGCATATCATAGCATATCAGTTTGAGGTTATTACTTAAAGCAATACAGAGACTTCACTGCTCTGAGAACAGGTCTTGTGGAGGTGGTAACCTGTCCTATGCCATCTTCTGTGCCTGTATCTTGTTTTCCTACTCAGTACAAAGTAAAAAGAAGCATTTGTTGCTGGCCACTGCTATTGGTGCTCCCTTTTCCTCCTGAACTCACTGCTCCATAGACCTCATTCATCGATTTGAGTTTCTCTCCCATAGCAGGGTTCAACACTGCTTCTATATTTTATCATTCTTGGGAGATTTTTAGTCAGAGGTTTTCTCCTGTACTTTCCAAACCACAAAAAAATATGGTACTACAAATGCCTCTGTCTGCAGTGCAGCTGAAAAAGGTTCCACTGCACCAACCAGAGAGCAAGGGAGAAAAGCAAGCTCCTGACTTCAGTGTAGTGGTTGTGCGGGCCCCCATGTCAAAATGCTCAGCCACCTTAACAATAAATTTATCTAAACATCAATCTAATTTTAAAAAGCGCACCCTCCTCTCAAGGCATAATTTTCATTAGCTGTTGCTTATAACTGGGTTTGATAGAAAGCATAGAGCTAGATTTTCACTAAACCATCTGTTAGATAGTAATGATGGGATGCCATGACATATGGCCATTTGGTGAATATATTTCCAATATTTAGGGCTATATAATGAGACAGAATCCCTTGACATTAAAAAAATCTTCTTTCAAGGAGGTCCTGGGAAAGACTCCAGACACAGACAGATTCACAGATGGAGTGTCACAGTGTATCATATATTTATTTCAGTAAGACAGTTAAACTTTAAGAAATAAAACACAACAACCATTTGAAGTAACATTTGCTAAATTCCTACTATCCCATTGCTCTCTGTTTGAAAACAGGTTAATCATGTCCATGCATTTCATCCAAGCATTACCTATCTCTATTACAGGAGAGGAGCAGTAGACAGAAACAATAAACATTGCTAATTGCAGTGTTAGCTTGTTCTATATATCTTCCTCACTTCATGCCAACTTCCACGTCCTCATTCATACCACTAAGAATATATGTACAAACACAAGCTGAAAATAAATAATACATGTCACACAAAGAAGAAAACTGTATTTTTATTCTTGTTCAGATATCAGTAACACAGTAGCACTAAAAACAATAGATCATTATATTCAAATAGATAAGAAGCACCTCAGCATTTGGTACTTAAATCTTCATCTCCAATCTCCAACTCTAAACATATATAAAAAAAGCTTTATGCACCTCATATGTTTGTCAGATAAATCTAAATATCTGTAAGGAGTTCCATTAAATCCTTCAGAAGAGGTGCAGTAATACATAATTCATCTCTCTTTGTAAAATACAATAAAATGAATCAGCCTCCTATTTCAGAGGAGACTCCCACATATTTTTTTGTATGATCTTTAATAGCAACTAAGATCTATTTCTTATCCTACTGAGTATTGCTGAGGCAGCTGCAGAGAGACAGTGAAAGTCTGTTGTAGAAACAGCAGATTATTTTTCTTTCTCTGGGTAAGTTAATATTTTAATTCTTTTAGCCCTCAAAGTTATTTTTGGCGGGACTGACAGAACCAGCCATTGACAGTCTGATCCCACAACCCTGTATTATTGTAACGGATAGCCTTAGTTTTCATTTTCTGTAAAAAGAAAATTAAAATAAAACTGTTCCCCCTGAAAAAAAACTCATCCCCACTCAGCACTATCCAGATGGTGATTTCTCTACACATCTCAAAGTCATTCTTTGCATGAATAACTAGGAAATTTTAATCACATAAAATAATGAAAACAGGGCATTGATTTCTCATCATCCACTGATTAACCATATACATATGTCTCTCCAGCTCACAGCTGCACTTCTGGAATCTATGGAGAAGCATACCTGTAAGCTCCTTGAAAATGAGAAAAGAGCCATTGGAGGGGACTTATCATAGCTACAGCAAAGCAAAATAGAGAATGTGTAATGTAGTCATCAGAAGTAAATTGCCCAATTTTGGATTACAGCCAGAGTGAGTAATTTTTCTGAGTAATAGTTGTAAAGTTCAAGGCAACATTCCTTGTATCTGGCAAAACCTGCTCAGGCCAGCCCTCCTGAGATGCTTGCAGAAAGGCAGGCAGCCATGTCCACCTCCATCAGCTTGAAGCACTAATCAGATTACAAAGTACATCTCCAGGACTTCGCATGTGAATCCATGTAGGGATACTCATGTGCGGTGATGAAATAGAAATGTTTAAATTAAGACTTCTTAAACAGGCTGATCAGTGCATTGTTTCAAGACAAGCATAGTTAGTAGTGATGGATATCTTTAATGCTGCCAAGATTCAGATTGGACAGGTTTTCAGAAAGTACAGAGTGAAGACAGATTATGTTTTCTTGCACAGAAACTGAGTCCCCACTGATATTGTTACAAATCTCAGATCTCTGACATATCAAAATGTGAAGGAAAAAACAAAACAAAACAAAAAAAACCCTCTTAATTTAAGGTGGAATATATTTTAAAATTGTTAAGAGAACAGAAGAGCAGCATACAGTCACCTTAATAGATTATCCCTCCAGTCTGAGGACCAAAGATACAAATAAGATATTTCTGAAGATACACCAAATATTGGAGGTGTTATTTAGTTTTACTAAAAGTCTGTGAGGGATTTATTTATTTATTTAGTATCAGAAGACATTTCTTTGAATAGAAATAACACGGTGCTTGGAGTACTGCCAGAAATAGTCATAAGCACAGTATCCTTCTTTCCAATGGAGTGATGTAAATATATTGCTGTATTTAAAGCTGGCTGCATTTCTTACACAAGAGGAAAGAAGTTTGCTCAGGGCGAGTGTTGCCTATAACTTACAGGAGTGAGACTGACAATCCATTAGATCACAAGTTCAAAAACAGCAGCATAATCTCTGAGGTAAATTTTGTCCTCTTCTGTTTCTAATATAAAGATGTTTCAACACTTAATGAACAAATGAGTATTTCTTTTTTTTTTCTTTTTCTTTTTCTTTCTTTTCCTTTTTAAGAATAAAGCAATTTTGAGTTGCATGCAACAGGAATGGACTACATTACCATCACCGATATGTGACAGAACTGTTTAATCAAGAATATCTAATGCAATAGCTGCAAAAGTAAAAGCACAGGATAAAAAATGGCAGTAAAGGAAAGGTACACAGTAATGAAAGATGTATTTCTTTATTTCTAAAATATCACAAGAGCTCAAACTCTCTTGGAATAAAGATGGATGTTCATGGATTTGTCATATGAAGTAAGCAAAATATTTGCCTGATTTCTCTCTTGAGGAACACCAAATTATGCACTCAGCTTGATGCCTTTCTTTAAGTGTTTTCCATAACCTCTGCTTTAATAGTATAGCTATTTAACTAAAAGACTGGTAGGAGCAAAAAAGGTAAGATTTTGTTTTAAGCAGTAGAATACATGAATAAATCAGTGAACTACCTAAGTTTAAAGGAGAGTAATCCAGAAAGGATTCTATTTTTTTTCAAGCCCAAATGCTTGAAATCTCAGGACCAGGCAAAGTGCAGAAACCTATATGACAGAAAAATAAATAAATAAATAATGATGTTTTACTGTTAAACACTCTTCCTATAATGAATCACACACAAATATTAATCTACCTAGGGAAGTAGGTACTTCACTTGTACTTCAGTGACTATGAGAAATAAATAAAATAATTTCATAATAGTGCCATACTTTCAGATGGCAAATGAAATGTATATTTCTTGGACGTACATTTTGTGTTATACTTCTCCAAAGTGATTAAACTGAAATGTTGTTAATACTGGAGAGGTGTCATTACAGCAGTCAAGAAACGCTACAATATCTAATGCATTTTTCTTCCCCGCCATGGTATGAAACACTTAGGTTTTGGAACACAGAAATCATCCAGTTGGATCAAACTGCTTCTGTCTAGTCCATAATCTACTTTTGACAAAAAACAGCATCAGATATTTTCAGAGAAATAGATATAAACCACAGCAACAAACTTACTCTGCATGTCATATGACATCTACTAGTTCAGTGAAAAATATTTAGCAGTATGCTCTAAGTTTTTTTATAGATTGAAATATATGGGTAAAATTAGGTAAATATTAGGTAAATACTGTAATAACCTCATAACTTCACACTTCTATTGCTCATTTATCCTCCGGAGAGTTGCAAAGCACTTTATAAATCTTGTAAGAGAGAAAATAAAACCACGGTATAACTGGGTAATGAAAGGTGCGAGAAAAGTATAGCAGGGTTAGTGGCTGTCCAAACATCCCATATCAACGTTGTGACAGTGCCAAGAACAGAACGCCAAGCTCCTAGTCTTAAATCTTCATTTTTTAACATTTGATTACTTCATGGGAAATCTTCCTTACACATACCTTCTGTTATATTACATCTCTGCTGGGTATAACAGCAATACAAATCATTCTGAATCTAATAGTGTACGGTCTTGCTAATGTCTTTATATTCATGCTATTGAATGATACCTTCATGAAAAGTGAAACTACCACAACATATTGAATCAATATCACATTTAATCCCTTCAAGATATATCCTAGAGTGTAAATTATCAACTCTTATTCATATGAGACCACATGTTTAGCTGGATCATGAGTGGTTTGTTCTTTGTTGGGTCACAGAGCAGTCTATTTCTAACCCCATCCCTCACCCTCCATTTCTTTTGACACAAATAAGCTAATCAAGTATGCTTTACCCTACAGCATGAAACACCTGGATGGAGAACTATGTCACTACTGGGATTCCCTTTGTGGAATCAGACGTGAATGTCTTACCGTATGCACCCTTGTAATGCACAGTTTTTATAAAGCAATAGGCTGCAAATTTTCACACATAAAGTTTTTTGTTTAAGAGTCCCACTGGTTTTTAGTGGTGATATTCCTGAAGACACATTTCTATAGACTCAAATGTTTTATTCAACTTGGAACTCAAATACAAAATAACTATAATTTATACCAGTGTTGAAAAATCAGCATATTTCATTTAAGTTTTAGGAATTATTTTAACTGCATAAATAATTAAAAAGTTTCGTTGTTGTTGCTGTTGTTTTTGTTTGTTTGTTTGTTTTAATAAAGACATAATTTTATAGTAAATTTCCTGAAAGACAGCTAGGCAGACAAACAGATTCTGTATTAAAGCTTGTGTCCTCTCAAAGGCAATCTCTCTTAAATGGTCCAAAATGATCTATTTACACACAGGTGGTTTTCTTAAAGTTTTCTCAGCATGCCTAAGAAACCAAAATAGTGATACCCTGAGTGTTAAACAGAATGTAAAGCACCAAGTGATGTTATTATATGTTTCAGTCTAGAATCATGATACTGTCTTGGAACTGCCTACTTTGTTGTTGTTAAATGAACCAGAAAGAATTTCAGACTTTTTTCACTGTTTACGTAGTCTCAATAAGTTTGGGGATCAGTCACCAGTCTGCCCAACCATTCTGAGCTGCAGAAAGCACTTTGCTGTATGGCTGGCCCATGACTGCTTTCCACACTCGCCTTCTTATGTGTCCTTTTTAGGCTTTTTTCTTGTGTTTCTCTAAACAATCCTGCGCCACAGTGATCAACCCTCTGGATTTGGGTACAGTTGCTTTCAGAGTCCGTCAGTGACATTTAGAGATCCCTCAACAGTGATAATTAAATAGCAACATAAATTACTTCCTTACATCTTAGCAAACTTGTTTATTTCTGCAGCTATTCAGTTCCCTGTCAGCCCAAAGGCAAATGAAAAAAGGAAAGTCCTAATTTTTTCTGCACACTGAGTTAAAAAATAATAATAATAGTAATAATAAAAAAAAATTCAACTGGTTTGGTTTCTCTAGAAACGTAAACCTTGAATTGTCTTAGAGATATTTGACCTTTTAAAATCAGTTTTAAATTTATAATGTGAGGATTTATGCTCTTGTTATACAGAATTATTGTTTTTCTGTGTTTTTTTTTTTTTTAATTAATCATGTCATTTTTCTTGTGCATTGGGTTTCTTTAGGGTGCATCTGCATTAATGGCAAAATTTAGTGCTTTGAAGTAAATGACAACTATTTTACATGTTAATACTCTCTCCTATTGTTTCTACAGTAGTACATATTTTGCTACCAGTCAGCATCCAAACAGAAGCCATGCTTTCTATTTAGTGTGAGGCAGGCTTCTAAGAATATTTACTGAGTTTTATTTTACTGAGTTTTATAATTATTTACATAATTATTTTTTAGAACCATCAATTAAAAAATAGCTAGTAATAAATCTTACCCTATCATTATGAGTCAACATTTTTAATATATGTGAGTCAGAATTTGTTCCTAGTATTATTGGGGTAAACTACCCCCAGTTACAACATTTAGAGGAACTATACATCACAGTCAGCAACAGAATCCTAGTAGCTCTCAGTGACAAGGTTTTCAAAACGTCTGGAGTTTGAGGGACTGCAAGGGCCTTGAAAAGCAAGATGTCAAAGAAGCTGATCCGAAGCTATTTCAACCCAACACTATTTTTCCTCTATCTAGAAAATCTATTCAATAACTGGGAGAAATGGTTCACATTTTAAGCACACTTATATGCCTTGCAAAATACATTTAGAAACAAAACTATGTTTGGACTTGAAAAAAAGCTCTAACCGTGAGCCCAACACCAGTGCACAATTCATCCTAACACTAACTTTGTTTGAAACTACCTTACATCTCTGTAAAGAGAAAATTGTGTATTTCAGATGCAGCATTTTATATAGAAAAAAAAAAAAAAAAAAAAAAAAAAAAAAAACGGTTTTTTGAAGATAAATTTTAAAAATTAAAAGGAAATAGAGGAGAAGCTGGACTGGAATTTATTCTCTCTCTGGGAAAGAATTTCTACCCAGAAGCATTACTTTATATATAATTATTTGATAGGTAATGACAAACGACCTAATGATTAGAGAAGTTGTCAACACCATTGATTTGCCAGGAATAGAAAACATCTGAAGTTGTATGTGGAAATAAGTGCCACAAAACCAGATTTTAAAATGAAATGTGCCAACAATGCTTACCTCACTGCATAAATTCTTGTTTCACTTCTGAAGTAATTTATGTTTAAAAGATAGGGAAGTGATACAACTTAAGAGCTACCATCCTAAAAAAATGACTGTACAACGGAGTGTGAGAACTTTAACAAGCAATGATAAGTCACTTATAGAAGGTTCTCTAAATAATATCGCTCACAAGTGTAGTGAAAAAAGTGGTAATAATACATGAAAGACAGGAATGCACTTTGTAATTTCAGAACAACTTTATATGTCAGACTGCCAGATAAATATTTACAACACACTCCAACTTAGCTGAACTTATATGACTTCAATCAGGGGAAACTGCTTCCAGACACGAAGGTCGTGAAATATGTTATCAACTTTCCAGAGCCTGCCTTCAAAATCACATTGAAAGTGGAGAGCCACACGGCTGTCTAGTGTTATGTAGACTTAGAAACACTGATAGGAGGTTTATGAAAGACTCCCCATGGGAAAAAATAAAATTAAAAAAAAAAAAAAAAAGAAAAAAAGATTGTGCTGCTTTCACATTATTTAATAAAAATGATGGAAGGTTGTTCTTTAGGTATGATTCTTATGACCATGCATGGGAACACGACACCATGACACAGTAGGCCAAGTAGATGGCAGAGACTTTGAACATGGATGGTAAGAATCACTCTGACAAGTGAGAACAAATGCGTAGAAAGTCTGTGCACTAGGCCTCTCACCAGATCTGCAGTGTCAAGTTGTCTTCTTTTAAAATAAATGTTATTAGTGCTATATCAGAGTAGAAAGGGAAAATGTACCAATTACAAAATACTGTGAATGGAGCCGAGACCAGCTAAAGTTGTCACATAATAGCCACAGTCACAAGTGGCAAAGAAAAATTATCTGAGTGGTGAAAATCTTTCAGACCATACGGAAGAAAACATGAAGTATGCACTGTTTTTTCTAAGTCAAGAAATGTCACTTTCTGGGGATATTATTATTATTCTCTTATTCATAAATTTAGTTAACTCACTGTATAAAATTATCATGCAGGAATCCCTCTATCCTGTTAAACTAAACAGAGATAGAAGCAAACTATTTCAGGTATGACAAAACATTGTAATTTAGGCATTAGTTCACGTACACTAAATTCTTCAAATTACAGTTAAAAGGAGTGCTTTGGTGTTAATTACTGTTTTGAAGCATCACTGGCAATTCTGAGAATACCAGAAATTCCCTGTCATGCCATCCTCCAATTAAAATATTTATTTTCTTTTTATTTTCTTTGTTTTCTAAAGCATGGGAACATTAAAATTACTATTTTTCGGTTTTTCCATATGATGAAAAGGGATAGAATAATCTTTTGCTTCATTTGTTTGGACCTTTTTTGTTAAAACTAAAATAGATTATGCATATTTTTTTTTCTTTAACCTTTCATCATCATGAGTTTATGTTCATCTGAAAAATGCAGAAAGGAAAGGATTAGTATATTAACTATTTCTCTTGCAACACTAGTTAATTTATTACTTCTTGCATACTAAAGTTAGACACTGCTACTCCTGTCTTACGCTACGGAATACTGTTGGATATTTCAGTTAGTACTGGATAGTGATGTTCTTGCTGAAAGAAAGACTATAAATTGGTAAAACAGTAGCAATTCCCACTTTTTTTTTTTTTTTGGGGGGGGGTGTGTCTTTCTCACAGGAATTAAGTAATACCATTAACATTGTTATATTTATAAATCCATACACACATTGATGAATTTAGATATGTTACTGCCCAAATGATATGAAACTTGCTTGCTATGTCCTACAACAATGTGGAATGGTACTGCTAACACGGTGAATTTGCCAGTTCTCAGCACATAAAACACTGCATACACTATAATTGATGGGGGGGGGGGGGGGGGGGAAAGAAAAAAAAAAGTAAGAAAAGGCATAACCACAGAGTATTTCCTCACATTGATGTACTTTGCATCTCTAAATGCTTTTAAATAATGCAGAATGTGTGTTGCTCACCACAGCCTTATGAAACCCTTGCCAACATCCAGCCAATTGTTCTCAGAAACACAACTTGGGATGACTACTGGTACTCAGAGTGCTGTAATAGTTACTGGTCCTGATGCACCCTAATGGAAAAACGGTGCCAAGGGCTAAATGGATTCTTTATCAGAAGTGATACAGGATGAGTTTTGCAGGTGAGTTAGGGAATCATTAATCAATCTTTGGACTAATGAAAAGATGGGCAAGATGTGCCTACTTAGCACAGGCATTCAAGCAAATTGAAAGCTCTTTTCTCAACGATCCTGCTTGGCTCTCAAGTAAAGTCAATTGATTTAATTTAAAGCATTCCAAAGAATAGGACTGGGGGAAAAGAGTTGAGACATTTTCCTTTTTCTAAAAGCAATGTTGTGAACAAAAACCAAATCCACTTTTAGCCTAAATCTGCCAATAGCACTTCTGTGATTTTGTCTACTATTGAAATAGAAGCACATCACCAAAGCTAAATGCATCTGTTGTGCCATTAACCAGTTCTAAAACCAATTCACCTTAAGTTTACTATAGTCTGCAGTCTTTTCACTGCTTTTATGTAAAACAGCAACAAAGATTTGAGTATTTTTTAACTTTTTTTTTTTTTTTCTGTCCCATAACCTGTTTTATTTGAACACTAACTGTCAGAAGAACAAGATACTGTGAACCCCCATTGCTGTCTCTTGCTGGTGAGATAATCAATGATACAGGCCTGTTTCTCTTATCTTTGGGGAGTGTTTAACAGCACAATGTGAGTTCCATTTTGATTTGTGACTGTTTCTTCTGGGTGGCCCAAACAAGCTATGGAAGGTGTGAACAAACAGCTGCTGCTTTTATAAAGGAATTTGTTCTGGGTCTTAGGTTTTATTTTGGATGCAAGTAGAATCTTGGGATTAGAGCAAATCAGATCTTGGGATCAAGCTGTGGCCTGCACATCTGATACCATCTATTTTGAAGGGGATTCTGCCGTCTAAAACCAAGTCTGTCTGGAACTGGTTCATCCATGTAATAATACCAAATAGGATGCACTAGAAGATGTACTTCCTCTTGTAGCCTAAACAGTGGAACATTTACAATGATAATGGGAATAGTCTAATGACACCTCAGCAGTTTAAAAAAAAAAATGACATCAGACATTTTCAGATGTTTGGCCTCTCTCAGAACTCTTTAAAAAAATAAAATAAAATAGGCATAGCATCAGTCACTGTTGCTTGTAATGGCATAACATAAACAATTCAATTAAAAGAATACCGCTTTACACAAGAGGCCTTAAGTTTCTGAAATGTTTCGGGCACAATGTTATATTTAAATCATTTCAGACGTAGTGAAGAAGGAGGCAAGAAAACTACTGTTGGAAATCTTCTCTGGACCTGGTAAAGTATCATGTTGCATCAAAAATACTTGCAACTGTGACACCATTCATTGTTTTCTATAGAAAGAGAAATATATTAACAGATTGAACCTGCCTTTGGTTGGTAAGACCACTGTTGAATTAACTGCATTTCAGCTGAAGGTTTTAAGCTCCAAGATAGTTAGGAAAGTTGATGACCTACAAGAATATGTAGAGTATGCATGGTGCTGAAAGGCAAGAGAGTGAAGTTTGACTCTATTAAGATGGATGTGGAGTGATTGATAACATGTGTGAGAATGTAGATAGGAGTTTTGAACACGGAAACAGAGGAGACAGGGAGTGTATTTTTACTCGTTCCTAAAACTTCTTTTCTGGAGCCAGAAAAGACAGTCCATATTATTTGTACTCACCTCCATTTTACAGTCATATGATTACTTTATTATTATTATTATTTTTAATTTATGGGTCCAAAACCTAACCTAGAACACTGGAAACATATGACTTGAAGAAATGTTGACCAAATCTATCATGAGGCTCTCTTTTGGTATAAATGAATCATGTTTCTATTGTACACCACCACAAAACAGCTGCCAACATCCAATAAGGATATTAATTTAAAACATAAAAATTTGTTGGTGTTCTTCTGCCTTTTTATAGAACTATCCTTTCATTTTCTCTGCACAGAGATCTTCATGGAACACTGAGGAAACTGAGAGATTTTACATAAATATACACGTAAAAAGATATTGTCCAGCTTCTAAACCTAAAAGTGCTGCTTAGAAATAAAACCATGACTACTGATTAAGTATGAGGTAAGCCATTTTAAAATGCTGGGTCTTAGTCTTCTGACCATAAAGAAGGACCAATATACATGTTTATCCTGAAACCAATGTTTTTAATTTATTGTAATCAGGAGACTCTCAATCACCAAATAGTAATCAGAATTTCACAATTTTACTCATAATTTAAAGTAAACATTAAAAGATATATAGGCAAAGTATAATCTACACAATCCAAATCAGTCATTCACAAATTTCTAGTTGTAATAACAACCCATTTTTCAGACCTAATTTTTCAGTGTGCTTTTAAAAGCTTTCATGTGTGTTGCTGCCCATTTTCTTCACTGTCTTTACTTGTGAGTAAGATGTCTTCCCCTACAAACATTTCCAAAATTCTCCATTCACTGTGATAGCAGGTTTGGTGCAAACACATAAGCAGTTTACATTTACTGCAAAAGAGAATCTTACTGAGAGTTACAGACTGGTTGTTAATATTCAGAAGGCAGGAGAGGGCACTGATCTAATGACAAATCATTCCTCGTTAAGCATCATGATCTTCCGCTCATTTCTAAACAAACATGCTGGGTTTTATTACTCTTAACATTTTCCTCCATCGTAAACTGACAGAAAAATTAACATATTAAGTAGGTTTCAGCAACTTTTTAGATTTCAAGCCATGAAAAAGAATGTTTGGAAAATGCTTTGCAACCATTTGCCATTTCTTTGTTCAGATCTTTCCTCAAGAAGGTTTCAAGTTTTCACCCAGTCTTTTCTATTTTATAGCTACTGCCTCATGGAAAATTTACTTTAATCTTCTTTCCATGCATTGGAAACTATTCCCTGAAAGTTGATAAATATTGTCTCTATTTAAAGTTAAGGAGACAGAAAGAAGAGAAGTATCAGTAGTTTCATAAGTGCTTGCTAATTTTGCATGTCCAACTTCAGACACATTATGAAGACACATTAAAAAGAGCACTAAGTGATCAGTTCATCTGAAAAATCATACCATTTTGACTGGACATTGAATAACCTGAGTTTTGGGGTCACTCTGAGCATAAGGTCAACATTTCCAGGTGGTTTCCATATTAATTTTGAGGAGTTTAAATGCAGATCTAGAAGAAAGGAGCTCCACATTCTACCACCTGATTTATTGACAGACCTGAGGAAATCACTTCAGTTCTTTAAACTTTGGTTTCTTCATAGAACATTTAAAGTGCTTATCTATCATTGTTTCTGTTTCAAGGGAAATGCTTTTGTATTGCAGGAAAGGGTGGCTTGTTATGCTCACTTTTGGCACCTCACCACTGCTGTTCTTCATCTCTCTCTCCTTATTGCAGAGCCTTCACTAACCCTTCCCATTCCAGCTTCCTTTGACAGGCTGAAGAAACCCATATACATTTCATGATAGAGCATACAACCATTGTCCCATGATTGTTTCTAGCTCTCTGTGGTTACATTCATCATCTCTGGGATATGTTTATTTTTTTGGTATTGTTTACCTCTTCCCCTTAATATAGTCATCTTACAGTGAAGCTAAGGTCTGTTTACATGCGCAAAATATTGTTGTTACACATGAACAGACCTTTAATTTGTTGCCTTCATCCTAACGCAGGCAAGTAGATTTATGAAAACGCTTCTTGTTTGGTCTTCATGAATTCTCCCCCAGCTGAACATTCTTTTTATGATTTTCCATGTTTGGCTTAAGTCACATCATATTATGTTAGAAAACTTTTGGCTCCATTTCATAACATTGAAGCTGAAAGGCTTCATAAATTGATTTATGATCTGTAAAAAGACTTAGTCCTCATTTCTGTGTGCATATATTCATGTATGTGCATGTATGTGTACATGCATTTAATGTACATTTTTGTATGATGTCACTACAGTGTGGCAAGTGTCCAGGATCTGAAGGTTTCCAGCTGTGGTGTTGTTTAGATCATTAGCCAAAATACACTGCTAGTATATACATCAATAGCCCAGTGGGTTGAAACACACTCTGCAGTAACTGTCTCTTACATCTGCTAACACAGATATTTCCCAGTAAATCTTATGTATAGGACTACTTTCTGAGAAAGAAATGGAGGAGGGAGGAGAGAGAAGAAAGTAAAAGGAAAAGTGCACAGTATTTCATCTAAGCAGATTGCTTCAGATCTTTCTACTGATTCCAACTTGCAGATTTCACTAATCTTTTGTAGAGGCAAAAACTGTTGGCACATTTTTGTCAGGGTGAAATAAACAGAATGTTATTTTAAGCAAAGAGCATATACATATTTTTAAAACCTCTTGGCATGATGAAGAATGGGACATCAGGGAAATAGAAGTGTCTGTTTTTTGTAAAATTCCTCTTGTTCCTACATAGATCCTTCTCTGACCACAAAGGTTTACACGGAAAAAAAAATAAAATAAATGTATAGAAAATTCTCTTACAGCTGCTCCTGTCTCACAGAGCTAAACATTTTCACAAATATGTCCTGATTCTTAGTATAAATTATGCTTATTTGTTGTTGTTGTTTTTTTGTTTCTTTCTTTCTTTCTTTCTTTGTCTTTGTCTGGCAGCAGAAGGATTCACTTCTTGAAAAATAAAACACAATTTTGCCTAAAAATAAGTATGAAAAGTTAGGACTCGGACATTCTATTTTTCATCCAGAAAAAGCATCCTCGTTCATTCAGAGTATCTGAATGTTAATGTGTTTATCAGATGTTTATGCTGCTCTGAATTTAGAAAATTATTGAAAACTGGGTGAAATTTTTGCATTTTACATCCTTAGGAGATATTAGAGCAGAGATATTGCTTTTCTGAATGTAAATTTCTTTGTACCTTTTACCTAAGCAATGTCGCCCTGTATCCTTGCATTTCTATACTTTTGTTTCTTCAGTTTTACCACTTTCCAAAACTTTTAGTGCGTAAATTACTCTACATTCAGTTTTACATGTGAGAATGCAAAAAAGTAACAACTGTTACAGTAGCTGCTCACTGGGAAAGATTCTTACACAGACAATGGTCAAATGCCTGTCCCAAATTCAATTTTTAATTACTTGAAGGAGAAAAATCGGATACACTTAGACCATTGCTACAAACATCTCAGTGTTGGCTTTGTTATCAAAACCCAAATGATATCCTATAGTATGTAGAACAGAACATAAAAAGATAAATCTTTCTTAAGATAGTCATAACACCTTAAGAGTTTAAGTCCCAATTTCAGAATAAACTGTTAATTTAGAAGTGGCATTGAGGTTTGGACTTCATGGTGAAACAATATCTACTTGTTTATTAAAACACTTCCCTTTCCAAATAAGGCCTTTCCATCTGATTATTTTTAACTGACCTGAGTCTATCAGCCCTCGAGGTGCAGGTAACTACAGCGCCAGATCCCTGAGCAGATCTTATGGATTTGATGCATCTTCAAGAAAGTATTGGCAATTTGAACTGTAGAACCTGTTAAGGTGGGCTAGGCAGAGCTCACTTCAGTTGTCAAAGCCTGGGCTTAATTTGCAAGCCTGGCAGTCAGCTAACTTAGTAGGAAACACTAAATATGGAACTTTAAAGTACCATTTTTTACTCACACACATCCACCCTGCACACAGGCCTGCCAGGACAACTGTATATTCACTAGGTTAAGTTAATAACATCTAAGCCCACAACAAATATTTAGAAATATCATTGTATTTTAAATAATGTGGTTTTGTGGTTTTGTTTTGTTTTGTTATTTTCATTGTTCTGGCTCTTCACATCACAGAACAATTTTTTTCTAAAAACTTTGTGTACATTTGTCTCAATGACCTATGACCAGGAGTGAGGAAAAGGAGAACCGTAGAAACGAACCTAAAACACCAGTGAAATTGGGTCTGTCAGAGACAGGTCTGCTGGGCATTAAGTTTGAACGTGATTATATTCTGGCTACACAGTATTGTAAATGTTCTAATAACAGCTTTGGCACAGCCACACACTCCCATCCTAATTTAACTTGTCGGGCTCATCATAAAGTGAACTGTGTACATTTTATTTTAATTTTCCGTATATCATACAGAAAATAAGACCAATTCCATGTGAGAAAGTAACTAAATGGTGGGATAAAGCCACAGCTCAGTCACATCATTACTTGGACTGAGACTTCAAGGACAAGCAGTAAAAAGTACCCAATTTATGATAACAGAAAAAGCAAGGTATGATTCTGCTGAAATATCCTTTGCTCAGAATTAATGCCCAAATGACAAAAAGGGTGATGAAATCCCATTAAAATATGGGTGTCCTACAGGCTTCTGTGTGACTTCTGTAAGCTGCATTCAATGATCCCTACAGAGATCATTTCAGTGGGTACATAAAACTCTGTTTTATTCACTACTCATTTTCCAATAGTAACATCATAGAGACCTCATACTAACTTCTAGGAATGATTTAACCACATAAGACAGGATTTCCCTGACAGAACTTGAGCATGTGCAGTTAAGACATTAATGTGTGGTGTCTACAGTCTCCCATTATAGTTCATGGAGGAAAATAAGCACTTCTGGCAAATCATTTGATCTTGATATAGGCATACCCAAAATATGTTTCTCCATTATTTAAGCTTCTTACAGCCTTTATTCCTTCAACAGAGAGATACAGAAGTGTGTGTTCAGCTGTAGGGCACAGAGGTGCTGGAGGCAATTTTAACAAAGGCATTTAGACAAATGCTCCTAATTACCAAATTCAGGAGAAATTAGGTAGCTAGAGAGATTATGTTTGCCTAAGGTTAAGCTGTGAATCGAAATCTTCTTGTACTATCTGTCTTTGGCCTGTGGTCATACACAAAATTTTTGGCAGAGCGGGAAGTGGCATGAATTTTTCAGGTTTAGACTGGTACTAAAACTACCAGGTCATCCATCCTCTATATTATCTCTCAGTTTGGTCTAGCTGGTGTTCGTTTCTTAATGTTTATTTGGCTAGTTCCTCTGTGTCACTGTAGTCACTGCTTATGAGAAACTCTCTTATACATTATCCCTTAACAAAATCGTTCCTATTGCAAACAAATTTTTTGAAAAGTGGTATAGATAGCCACAAAGAGGATTAGCACAGCCTCCTTCCAGCAGGCTGACAGGTTTTCCTTTGTTTCCCCGTCTTTTCTTCCTTGTCACCATAAACCTCTTTGCTAAATTCAGGTACTTTTGAAGTATCAACACTCATCAACATGGTGGGATGTCAGCACCCTGGCTGAAAACACTGAGAGAGGAGGCATTCAACTATATTTTGAAGTGGGACAAACTCACAAAGTTTCAGACAGACTGAAAGAAAGACAGACAGATGTTCTTGTACAGTTTTAAAAGACATGCTATTGGTAAATAAAGGGGCTGTTCCCAAAACTCACACTCATATCGTTATCAGCCCATTACCCATTTGGAGGAAAGAACAGTGAATTTGGGACTAACACAAATTGTAACCCTCAGCTCTCGCCTTGTTCCAGGATTGATGCAAATTGTTCATCAGATATGAGATAGCTCTGTTTAGAAGCTGCATAGCTGCAATAGTGCGATGGACAAACATATCCATCTTCTGATTGGAGCTTGTTAGTTCCAAAATGTGATGTGATGCTAGCACATTATGTGCACCACATAATGTGCAGCACATGAAATGGCTGGCTTGTGTCTCACTGTCTTAGAGCATGGGCAAAACTTTCCTGTGTTTGCCCACACCCACCAGTAAACACGTGTCCTTGGTCATGTCTTTGCGCCAGTCCAACTGGCTGGTGTCCTGCAGAATGGCAAGGTGAGGGTTCAGGTACAGCACACTTGTTGCACTTCCCAAAAACTGAGGGGAGAGAGGGTTCAGCCATGCTTCTTGCTGCTCACACTGTGATTTATGAAGCCAGTAGCCCAAGCAAGAGACAAAGGACAATAATGTGTACAAAAACTTCAGGCATGTCTACACAGCAAAGATGAGAAACCTTTGAACATTTTGAAGCTTAAACATTTATTTACATCCACAGTGTTGGTTTCATGGCTATTTTGTGATACTAGACCCAATTCCAGATATTCAGAGAAAGACACTAGTTTTTTTGATTGTTTTTTTCCTAAAAGGATTATCTATTTCATCACAAAATATGCCTAACAGCTGATTACCCTATAAAAGCTGGTGGAAGCTGTGGAAGCTTTTCCTGTTCTATAAGAATACCTCTTTGAAATTAGTTGTAATGACATTATAAAAGCACACAATGTTTTATAATTAACTGTTAATAGGTGGATACATGATTTGAAAAGGTTTAATACTTTAATTAAACTACTTAAACATTTACATTGCTCTAATCAAGTGTTAACAAAAGAACACAATGCTTACCTTTATAATTATTTTTTAAAAACTTTTAATGAAACTTTTTAATGGCTGAAACCTTTGTATTCATTAGTAAGTGTAAAAGATAAAAACTTGAATGTCTTATTCCTTAGCAAGTGATAATGGTTTTCTCAGCAGATGTTTACAATGGATGGAAAAGTTCCTACATTAAAGCAAGTTTTACAAAATCTGTTATTAAGAGTTAATCCCTCAGCTTTCTATCTTCTTTAACTTGCTGCTTGTATGTTAAAGATGAAAGGATGAAGCACTGATGTTTATTTTCCTTCTTTCTTACAGCTCAGTGCTTTACCACATGCAAGCAAATAACCTGCTAATCACAAGTGACAAGTAGACTGTTCACACAATTACAGATTTGGGGCTTAAAGTCGTTTAATATTATGAAAAAAAATAAATAGCTGTTTTTCATTCACATTTCATCTGTCCATGGGAGAAGAAGCAGTGGTGCCACATGGAACTATACAACTGAAAAAATAGGTTACTCTTCAACAAAAGAAAATTTATAGCCCAAAGCATGTGATGGATAAGCGAGTTTAGAAGTATCATCCGATGTTTTTTTTTGTGAATTGTGTGTCTACTGATGTAAAGCAAGTAGTCTCGGGGGGGGGGGGGGGGGGGGGGGGGGCGGAGGGAAGTGGGGGAAGTATCAGTCACAGGGACAGTGGTGTCACGGTCTTGAGAAATAGTAGGCAGGAGTGCTTTTGGGACTGCTTCCCGACTTCATGAGGTAAGCCCCACCCCCACCCACTCCCACACCCAAAAAGAAAAAGCTCCTGGTTATTCAGAACCTACTCTGTCTAAAAAGACAACAATATCAAAGTTACCAAAATCTCTCTGTATTTTCTCCTCCAAAATAGCTTTATAATGCTGTGCATTATAAATTATAATAATGCATTACAATATTTTATTATATAATTATATTTTATTATATAATTATAATAATGCATTATATATTATATATAATATATAATTATAATAATGCATTATAATGCTGTGGGGTATGACTTGAGGCAAAACTCAAGATAGCACTTTAAGCATCCATTAACATGGCCATCCCTATGCAACCTCTAGCTCCAAGAGTCTCCAGAAGCTGAGTGCCTGAACTTATTTGCCCTAAACCATAATCTCTCTCTATATATATATTTTTTAATCCTTTTTAAGCATCCACTACTAGGTAGCTATCAAAAGTAGGAGGCAGTCAGACATGGACTCTAGATTCAGTCAAGTACAACGGTTCTTGCTTTATATTTTTATGGAATTTCTTCTGGAAGTTCCATAGTTTTATATAGTTATTCAGTGTTTAAAATAGGAAATGAATCACAAGAATCTCTGCAGTACATTGGAAGAGGCACAGTTTGGAGAGAGGGTTAATGTTTTAATTTTATATCACATGGTGAAGTATTCCACATTTTTAAACCATAAAAAATGATTGCAAGGGTAACACTGACATTTAGGCTTTCTCTAATGGGAGAAAAGTCATACAGATTAACCACAGTTTGGAGCCAAGATCAATTTTGGCCTATTGAACAATAAATAAGGTGATATGGGTCTTTGTTTCTGCTTCTTAGCTTTCATTTAGTTAAATTCCTTTGAAATGCAGCAAATATATATATTAAAAAAAAAAAAAAAAAAACCACTATGAAATACACACAAACAAATCTCCTCCCTATTTTTTAACACTGCTTTGAGGAGAGGTAAACCGCACAATAAGAGTTTAAAGTATTTTTAGGTTTTAATTGTAGTGAATTGCAGTTATGTATTTCACTTGTAATTTTTTTTTTATATTATCTATTGCAACAAGAGGGTCAAATTATGCTAGATACTGTCATACAAATGCACAATAAAACAAGAGTCTTTGCACCTAAAGCCAAGGAGTTGATGCCTGGCCATACACCACATCTTCTGTGACCAGCTGAAGAGTAATTAGTATCCAAAACTGGGCTTTGACAGAGCAGTACTTGAGAAGAATTAAGTGAAAAAATGAGGTAAATGCAAATCTAAAAAGTGACTGAACATTCAGAATCCATGATTCACTGTATTCATCTTTAGGAAGAAATATGCAGTGTGTGTGGTCCTAGCAATCTTTGGAGGGTTTACCAGAGGGTTACTCTAAGATGGAGCATACGACAGAGCGATAGAGAGAATCTAAAAAATACTGTATACTGTATGTCAAGTGAATTAAAAAAATAATGAAAATTATATAATATTGTACAATATTCTGTATGGATGAACTGAGACATGTCTGTCAACTGCTATGGAACTATACACTTTTATATTAATAGTATATTTTGCACTGTAGTGCTAAATATAAACCAGGCACCGTGCAAGCTGTTTTTCAAGCATCCCCATTCAGCTTTGCCAGCAAACGTCAGCAGTGACCCCCATAACACCCAGTGCCTAGGGCCTCTCTTACACAGAGAATGCCAATTGTGCTGAACTGTGGGAGCACTTATACTGTGGGGAACGGAGGCTAAAACAAGACCCACCAAGCTTATTTTCACTTGAGATCAAAGACAGAATGTGAGTTCAACTCTCCAGACATCAAAGACCAGCACACAAGCCCACTGTGCCACCTCGACCTGAAATTATGTCCTTATTATGTACAGTGGGAAGTGTACAGCTTTTATCTCCAAATTCGGTGTAAAAAAATCCATTAGCTAAAAGTATCAAATCAATGTAAATAATGTAATGAGAATAACAGTAATCATCATCTGGACTTGATCAGTAGGAATGCTGCTAATTAAAAAGTATTGTTTCCACTCTGCCAAGATTTCACATTAAGTAGACTATGAAAATGATTGAGTCAAAAGACCTTACTGGCAGACAATGAAGTCAGTATAATTTTCTTTTTAATAGAATTTGATGACACTAACTGACTTAAACTTCCCATGGCCTTACTGTTTTATATACAGAGACCTCAGAGCTGGCTTCTAGTTAAACCTACCTCACTAAACCTAAGATTATGAATAATTGTAGTCTTATTTCAATGCCCACTGATACCATCAGAAAGGCCACCCATTGCCCCAAACAAGGGTGGAAGCAGAAGATGGTTCCACAGATGTGGCTGGTATATGCTTTTGTTCATCATTCAAGCTTTCTTGAAAACAAGTACACTGAAACAAAAAAGAGTGAAGACCTCACTAGTGCCACCAGAGCAGTGCTAGATACACAACATTTGGATTTCCAGAAATGAAAAGGCAGCTGTTTTTTTTAAGCTGGGAGAACGGCTAAACCATACATGGAAGCAGATAATGTACAAGCATAAATCAGGAGTTAGCCCAACTTTGCGCATGAACTTGACAATAAACAGCAAATTGCTGATGCCACTTTGTCATGTGACAGTAAGAGGAGCAAGTTCAGAGCATACACTTATAGCTAGTCTAATGGCATTTGAACTTTTTTATTATTATTTTATTTGGGACACCACATGAAAAATTTTCAGTAGAGGTATAGACAATTAACTAGAGAATCACCCTACTGGTGATAGAATAGTTCTTCTTAGTCCTCCATAGCAGACTCCACCGAGGTAACGAAGCCTGTAAAAACACGAGGACCAGAAAATGAAAAATTAATCAACGCATTGATGTAATCAATTTTTCAGTTCCCAAACTATGTCATGAAAAATAACCAAAGGCACCTGGAGGGAACAGTGGATATCATAAATCATGCAGGCAGGATCGGTATGCCACACTAAAATATTTTCTGTTAACGTACTACTGTACCGTGACTATGAGCTCTTGGTAAAGGACTGAAGGACTGCCTGAAACTTTGTGAATACCATAAGCCACCTCACTACTGATCCTCCAGTAATTAGCAAAGGTAGACTGTTATCTACATGTGGACTAAGTCTAGTTATGAAAGTTATGTCTAGTCTAGGCGCCAGGCACACAGGTGTTGTGTACCCTTAAACATCCATACCAAGGACCCAATCAGAGCAAACTGTACCTTCTTTCCAATGAACAAACTGAGCTTCCCACTGTGGAAGCAAAAGTATATGGGGAAGATAACATGTACAGTACACACCAGGGTCTGACAACAGTGGGGTGTGTGGAAGTGCTCCAAGGCTCTGAGGCTTAGATCTAGTGACACAAGATTGTCTTTCCAATCTGCAAGGGATTTTCACTTGCTAACTGTAAAATAATTTTCTTCTGAAACATCAGACGGAAGTAAACCTAGTCTATCCATAGAACTTCAGCAACCCATAGTCCAGATCCCACACGCAAACTGAATTTTTTTAATTCTGGAAAAGCTATACAAGGGGAAACACAGTGAGCACAAATGAGTATGTTTATAATCTTCCTTTCAATCACCATGAATCTCTGTGCTGCAACATGACAACATCTTTTCTGACATTGTAGGCTGATTACAAGGGGTTACTTCCACTCTTTTTGACTTGTGTTCAACTGGCTGCTTGGTATTGGCCAAGCACTAAGCACTCATACCACTCTCTGCAGCTGGGATCGAACAAGGATCATAAATTCAATGCTGTTTGCTCATCTTCTGTTGAACAAGTGGATTCATGATACACTGTGATAAACAGTTGTAGCTAATAAAAGCTGGAGGACTAAATAAACATAAAAACTGAATTGCCCTTTGAGCCCATAGAAGGCTTGCCTCCCAGGCTGTAAGGCCCATTTACAAGCAGAAAGCAATGTCAGTCAGCACATTATGCCCACACACATTGTATGTGAGCTCTGACCATATTTAGATATTAAGAAAATATATATGTATTTGAGCAATTCACTGTATGTATTTATAAATACAGAAGGAAACAGTATCTTTGAATATATATATGAACTACTAGAATTTCAGAAAGAAATTATGCAACTTCATTTTTGGCATCAGTCTGTTTCTATTACTGTATTTTATTCAATTTTTATATTGTAATATTCCTACAAAACTTAATATTTTTAAGAAGGTGCCAGTGAATTAAGACTCCACACAGAATTTCATTAAAAATCTTTGTGTTTTTTTCCTGTCCTATGAAAATAAATAACCATTTCTTCAAGTGGCCCAAACATTGCTATTTAACAATACCCTTTGTCTCTCTGGAATAAAGCTACCTTCATTGTGTTTTGAAAATTTCCACTCTCAAATGCCTGTAAAACTAAAAGCATGTACTGAAAACACTGACTTTTTTTTCCAGAGCAAATCTTAAATAATGAGACTTAACTTAAAAAATAGCTGTTTAATAACCATCAGATTAAAAAATATCAAGAAAAAAAAAAAAAAGAAAAGAAAACATAGCATGCAGTTTGAGCTAAGCACCCCTAGGCTACAGGCTGGGTCACGTACTAGCAGCACTACCACCTTGAGCCATGGTTCCCAGGACTACAGCTAGCATAGCCCATCCTAGATAGTCATGGCAAGAAAGAGTGACTGTGCTTCCTGGGGGAAGGGGCAGCTGTCAGATCCCCGTTGACACTGATAGCATTAAGGCATAGAAGTTGACCCTGCAAGCAGTAATGGAATAGGGCAATGCTTCCCACTACAGTGGAAAGCAGTTCAAATTAGTCACCACCAAGACATATGGCTCAGAAACAGAGCACAAAGAGGTTTGCATGTGTAAAACTAAGCCTTCTACCTGCAGCTGATGGCAGGTAAGGCAGAATGAAGTTAGGCAAATCAGCTGAACATACCAGCTTCTAATTTCCCATCAGAAAATCATTTGGTTGCAGTAATACACAATATAGGCAAGAGTGCCAGGACATCAGGCAGAGCGAACACACTGGCACAGCAACAGATTAGCTGTAGTCAGACTAGCTTTGCAGGTTTATGGCAACTGAAAGTCCATGTTGGTTCATAGCTTTATGCCCCAAAGCCCTGAAATAGCTCATTCTTAGCACAATTATAAAGTGGATGGAAAAATTCTTGGTGGTCATAATTACTGCACCTTCAACAAATGAAAACCAAAAGTTATTTCAATCTCTCATGTTAATTCTTCACTCGGTTTTGCTTTCTGTCTAAGTAATATTGTTTTAATGCTTGTGCCAATGGTTGCCCAGCCAATATTTAAAAAAAAAAATGTTCATAGTCTTTGCCAATATTATATTAAGAAGGACATCTAAGAAATGCAAACATTTAGTAGATTTTTATGAAAAGTGGTGTCCATCCAGTATCTCATACCACTGGATAAAAAAAAGAAAACAAACTAAGAACTAGACCTCTGGAGTACACTCATATTTCATTTGACAAAGATACTCACTCTTTGTCCTGAGAAATAATGTATATATATTATCATTATTTGTTTGCAGTCATCCAAATACAGTCACATAATCTTCCACCGACCTTATAACGAAGAGCTAACAGTCTAGATCCTACAAGACAAGGACAAAGATACATGAACATACAGAAAATAAGTAAAGGAGGAAAAACAATGGGTGATGATACTGTGGTCATGAGTCTAGCCAGGTCAGTAAACATATCCAGCTACTTCATTGCTTTTTTCCTTCCCTTTCATGTCTTGTAGGCTACATAACTGTGTATTGATCTGGAATTTGTTGAAAGTTAAAACTCTTAACTGATTTTCTGGGGACAAAGAGTTGCATTTAAACTATTTTAATGTTCTCAGAAATACATAGCGAGAGACAATACAACTCAGCATAGAAACAAAATGAGGCTTAATTGATGCAGAGCAAATCCCATGAAAAAAAATGGTGCTTGGGTTGGAAGACAGGTTGAATGGAGATGCCTGGAAGATACAGATCTATTGAAAGCCTAAAGGCTCAGCCTCTGCAGCCCTCTATAATGCAAGGCAGGGGACTTAAATATGAGAGGGCATTTCTTTACTGTGAGGGTGACAGAGCACTGGAAAAGGTTGCCCAGAGAAGATGTGGAGTCTCCTTTTCCGGAGATATTCTAAACCCACCTGGATGCCATCTGCGTAATGTTCTCTAGGTGATCCTGCTCAGCAGAGAGGTTGGACTAGATGATCTTCAGAGGTCCCTTCCAACCTTGGCCATTCTGTGATTCTGGAGGGGCTTCATCTGACTTTTGCCTATGTTTACCAACACCTCACTCAGAACACACTGCCTAGGTTTAATGCCTTGATTAATAATAATAATAATAATAATAATAATAATAATAATAATCTGATCAGAACTATTTTTGCCATATTTTCATTCTTTAAAAACAGCGGGACAAGATTAAAATGTGAAGTTTAAGGTTTAATACTTCCTCCCAAATTTCCATTAGCATTAACCTCAACAAAAGATCCTAAATTGGTAGTTTTCTTCTGATATTCATAGCAAATGGCACAGAAATACTTGACTGAACAAGTAGAAGAGTAAAGACAGTGCTAGAAAAGACATGTTTAACAACTCAGAATCACAGAAGAGACAGTAAGGGCTGCAAGAAAGAACCTTTCAATAGAAGACAGACAATTTGTGTTTTGTTACAAGGGGAAGGGGAATCTCTGCAATATGAGGGTGTAGAACATGTTAGGGAACAAGGTCTGCATACCAGCACCGAATTAAATTGATTTTTTTGTTGTTTTGTTTTGTTTTGTTTTTGGTTTTGTTTTTGTTTTTTGTAAGTTGAATGTTTAAAAGCTGTGAGAGCTAAAACTTAAGATTTGTTTGCATATGGATGAAAATGAAAGGTTCTTCCCAGAGGTGGAGGGTTATAGCTACAGCTTTGGACCTGCAGCTCTGGAAAGGAAGTTGAGTTTAGCACAAACCCCAGTTTACAGGCATAAGGGCCAGGAAGGACAGATGTGATATCATACAAAAATAGCAATGCAAAGAGAAAAGGAATGATTAAGAATTGTGTCTCAGACATTCTGAGTTTACCCTGATATTGAAGAGCTCTGAGAAAACTGGCCAAGAATTTAAATTGGAGTGGAGGACTGAACTCCACTGAGTTGAGTCATTGTAATAAAGATGATAGCTGGAGTGTTGTTTGCAAAGAAGATCCACAGGAAGGAAAAAGAGAAGTAGGATTAAGGGATAAGTCTGGTGAAACCTCAGAGAAATTTGGAAGGAAGGCATGCAGGCTCCCCAGAGAAACAGTAGCAGCAAATATTCTTTGAACATACTGTTGTAAACTTTGTTTGAAAATCCAAACTTTTGTTTAAAGAAACACAATGAAACACAGCTCAATATAAATAAGCCCTATTATGTAGTAGCTGGAAGATAATTTCTGAGATCTAAAGGATGGCTCTTAACAAATAAGTTCGTAGCAGTATTTGCGTCAAGCTATGAGCAACAAGGCAATTGCTGCTGCCAGGCACTCATGAGATTTAATGTTATAAAAGATTGTTTCTCTTGGGCTCTCATTTCGCATCTTTTGGTGTCTTGCTGTCTCTTAAGCAGGTTCTTACTTCTTCCACTAAATCTAATATAGCATAATAGCACTTAAAGCTAACTTTAGACAAAGACTATAGAAAGCTCTTAAATTCTTTATGTTGATTTGAGAACTGAGGGGGAAAAAAATACATATATATATAGAATTTGTACTTAAGCCTGTAGAATTAAGCAGAGAATGATATGCCAAGATCAAGAAGTGTCTATAGAAAACTGTATGTGTTCTATAAATTATATCAGTTTTATCCATGTTTTTTTCTAGTATAATTCCATAAAAAGCTTATTTTTTTCCGCAGTGTCATTTCCCCGTCCACATTTACACATTACTTCCACCTATTTGCAAAATGTATTTTGTGAATGACAGAGTATGCTGAATATGAGAATGCAATGCAATATGGTGTGACCCTTTCATTGAGGTCAGATAGTCAATTGACATAGAATGAAAAGCTCAGATTGTACTGAGAAATATCACATCTACAGTCAATATTGAATACTGAAATTATTTAACGTGTATTTAATATACCAATAACTGGTAATAACTTTTAAAGCACGAAATTTACAGCATCTCAAGAACTGTTGGAAGGAACTATCAGGATCCCCTTATTCATTCCTCGGTTGCCCTCTACTGTTTAAACTAAGAAATACAAGGCATGTTTTATAGGGCTGTAAAAAGTAGGGTTTGGGGGAAGTCTCAGAGACTAGCTAGAACAGGAAAATAAAGGCTCACACAGAGAATTCATATCTTCATAAAAATTCATTAATTTTAAAAGGTGACATCAGAGAAGCGAAAACTCTCTAAAGAGGAGTTCATGATGTAGATAATGTACTAAGTTCTGAAATGTGACCAGATTTCTAGTAGATTACAAACCTCTTATTTGTCCTGTGAGTAATCGGCTATAGGAACAAATCCTGCAGCTGTAACACAATTTCCCTTTCAAGTCAATGGTACAAATCTAATTCTTAGAAGCCTGACCACTCATGCTTAAATTCTTGACTTGGAGAATTTAGCCTAGGAACGTGGCAAGAAACAGTGTCTTTTCTTCTTTTACTTGTACTTTATACAGGTATTATTTTTTGGTATTGTATATATAAATCTAGAAAATCTAAGGGTTGTGCTACGCAAATAATTAAACTAAACTGAATCCAGGTGCCTTTTGATCCTCAACAAAGTGCAAAATACTAAAGTTCTTGATGAGTGCCCCTGGAAAGCCAAGCACTTCCAGAAGTCAAGGGAAAGATTTGCAGGTCTGGAAAGAGAGTCTCCATTCTCAACAAATAAAATCACTTTCTTATGAGAATGATCATATTTATCCCTTACATAGGGTTTTATTCAACAGCCTATCTCAAAAAAGTACAAAAGCTAGCTGCAGCATTACATTAAATAAATATCCAGTCCCCAGTATGGCTTTGAGAAAGCAGGTGGGTAATAACAGCTCAAAATAGTTTCACAGTGATTTTCTGCCTGTCCTGCCAATAAGCTGATTCTTAACTTTGCAAACAAGGAGAATTAAATTTATTTGGACCAGAATCAAGGAGAGGGACTGGATGTGCCTGATTTAACTGGAGCAGACAGATAGATGGGTTCGTTGGTTGGCAGCAGCTGTCAGACATGGGGGAGGCCCAACTTTTGGCCCAGTATAGCGGCCATGGACTTTCAGAATGTGTTACAGTGTCTTCCTTCTGGGCAGGTGAAGGAGATCCCAAATAAAGGAGTTCATCATTCAGTTGAGCTCATGGAAAAATGCAGTACTATTTGCTTGGAGTGCTTTATATGGGCATGCTGGTCTGCTAGTTATATTGTTTGCCTCTTTAAAGACAATATAAAACTGTCAAAGATTTTATTTATTTATTTATTTATTTTTGAGAAGGTAGCAAGAAAAGATCTAGTGATCATTGGCAATGAAGGACTAATAGGTAAAAGCTTGTCTTTGGAGTGATTTTAGGAGTACAGACCTGCTGGCTGAAGCCACTAAGAGAAACAGGTTTCTTTAAAAGACTTTAATCATATTTGGGCTGCTATGAAAAAAATAAAATTATTGCCACATGACTTCGCTATGGAGTTTGGCGGGGGGGGGGGGGGGGGGGGAAGGGGGAGGGACCCTTGAATATTTCTTGTGCATTTTCATCAGACTCATTTAGGTTTCTTATACATCTTTATGTTTCTTGTATTTCTTCCACATTCCCTTTGGATACTTTTATTGTTTCAAGTTATAGCTACATCTTGTGACCTTAACTTGAGCTTAACATAGTTTTTGTTTAGGATTGTGTACATTTAGGGTCACTACCAATAAACTTAATTTAAAAATTCAATTCACATAATAAATTCTAGAGAATGTAGCATGTAGTGATCTCTCATTGCCTTAAGGGAGAAGATTTTCTGCCTCTAAAAACACACACTGAACTGACACAGATGTGCAAGAACAATACCCACTGACTACACAGAACAGGTTCTGAAGTCCTTTGATCCTAGCCTCCCCTTTCTTTTCTAAACATCTTCAAAGGGTTGCCTCCATGAAAAAAGAAGGTCACCCATCTTTATTTGCTGACAGACTGAACAGGAAGGGCATGTGGAAGCTTTTCTTAGTTTGATTTATTTAAAAGGCAAATGTAAAAGGTCTGACACGTGACATTGGGATCCAGGACTCCTCACCACATAGCTCAATTCTGTATCATGGCTAACTCAGAAGAGTAAATAGCTACAGTCATATACAATAATTGTTTTAGTGACTCACAATTCTAAGTGACTCTTTTTTTTTCCATTTACACACTAGTCTAAGAGAATTCCAACATGGTTAAGTAGTGTTTTAATTGTCCCTTTCAGTTAGAGGAAGATGAAATACAGAGTGATCTTGCAATACAGAGAAGCTCTTCTCTGTTGGAAGTGACAATGTCTCTGATCTTTATTCTAACTTTTGGCAAAAACTAAAGGAAGAGGCATAAATAACTAACTTTTTTAGTATTATAGACTGACTGATTCAGAGTTCTCAAACCACATTGTAAATGTAATTTCCACAAAACCGACAGAGAAGAAATTGGTAACAAGCATATAGTATAATGGAGAGCCTGGTCCTTCGTAACCACTCTGTGTACTTCTTTATAAGAGTTCAAAGTGGATGTGGATTTTTTTTTAATTTATTTTTATATTTTTTATATAGTGCAGAACTGTTCAGGAAAGATTTCAGGAACACTTAAAAGTGCTTCTATTTTTGCCACACTAGAATTCTTCAAAATATTAGATTCATTACAACTGATAATCTGTACTTTCACTCATTTTACAAATGGGAAACCAGGCACTTCTCCATCTTCCAAGAGCACATGGGAAACCAGCTGGTAAATGTGCCTCAAAGTGGCAGCATTTCTGAAGATAGATTTAGAAGGACCACCAGCAACTTCACATTTCTTGAAAAACCTGGAAACAGAGGCTGCCAAAGAGTATTTGCTTGTTAGAGCCCTAAAGTTCTGTTCTAATCTTGGTCCTCTGGTTTTACCTCCAATACAGTCAGAAGACCTTTCTATTTAGGACATGCATTTCTAGTTTGTGATTCCTTAACCATCTTTAAATCAGGTCAGTCTTGTTACTTGGTGTCATGGCAACACAGATAGGTTTATTTCAAGCAAGGTGACATTTATTGCTATTATTATTCCTGTAAAAATTGTGTATTCTGCTTTTATTTTCTTGCTGTTTTTTTTAGTTCCCCACTTCAGTTTTGCCACCATGCTTTCATGACAAAAACTGTTATTACAGGAATATATACCTTTGGCTTAGACCAGTCCCAGAGACTACTTCCAAAAATGTTTCAGAGAATGCCCAGTAAGACTGCCTTTTATGGTATTTAGTGACTATCTGTTGCTAAACCATGTGGCACAGTTTGCTTTCTCATCTATCAATATTCAGTCTGAGAAGTAGCAGAAAATGTTATTAAACAGCTTATAGCCATCTAACTGTATTATGCTTCTGATTCTCAGTAAATAAAACAAACACCATGGCAATGTCAATTTTCAGAGATACATTTGTAGAAGTTCAGGCTTCATGGGAGAGAAATCCCACTGATTTGTGAAGTTTCCAAATATTGGAACTTCTGAAATGAGACATTTACCTAAATAAGGACTGCAGTGCTGTCCTTCCCCTCTGTCCAAGGCTTATGAGACCACATCTGGAGTATTTTGCCCTTTTATGGGGCTTGTCAGTACAAGGAGGATATTGACATACTGGAGCAGGTCCAGGAAGAGCCACTAAGATAGCCAAAAGGCTGAAGAACATGATGTACAAGGAGAGGATGAGACATCTGGGTCTATTTGGCCTTAAGAGGAAGAGGTTAAGGGGAGACACAGCTGCTGTCTACAGCTACCTGATCAGAAGATAGCTACAGTGAAGACAGATCCAGATTCTTCTTGTGAGTGAGAGAAGAGAGGCAACAGACATGTTAGGAACATAGTATATCCTAATTAGATATTAGAAAACTTGTTTTTCCATGAATACTGGAACAGGTCACCCAGAAATGATGTGGAATCTACATCCTTGGAGATGTTCCAGACTTGATTAGACACAACCATGAGAACCTGATCTAACTAGATCTGCTTTGAGCCAGTGGTCATGCTGGATGATTTTCGGAGGTCCCTTCCTACACCAATTGATGTGCAACTCCTATTCAGTGGGTGATGTTATTCACCCACCCAAGCTGTCATTTTCTGAGAACCTGGGCATATTCCTGTGGACCTGAATCCTAACAAGCCAGAAAAGGGCATTGTTTACAAGACTCATGAAAAAAAAAAAAAAGGGAGTTCCAACTACTGTATTATTACATAGAAGTCAGGAAATGCAATCTCTACTGTCTGCTCCATAATAAAATAAACTAATAAAAAATATAATAAAAAATACTACCCTGGTCTATTAAAGAACAGATATATATACTCAGAGAAAACTTCACATGCTGTCTCCTGAATAGACAAAGATGCCTGTCTGTAGTCCTTATAAAAGTGTATGCAAGTTCCATAAATCAATGGTTCCTCAAAACTCAAGATTTCTTGATCATACTTTAGAAGTTCTAATCACTCCAGTGGCTTGCATTAGGAGTTTGGACTCTAAACTGTTGGTCTGGATTTCATTTATCTTTATTTACCAATTTTGCCTAAGAGTTGATATTATGGACAGAACATATGACTGTTCACATTTTTTTAATTACTAGCAAGTCTTGTGGTGCATTTATTTTTCATGAAAAAAATAGCACTCTCAGACATCTGAGAACGGTTTGGGGACAGCGCAGGGTACAGGAGAAAGAAAATTTAGCTGTATAGACATAAGTTACACCATTACACATCCCCTAATGGCCCATTTTAATTACACGCACAGATGCAAACTAGGATTCTAACCCCCAGGCTCTTAATTCTTTTCCTGGATATAGCATGTATTCATCCACATTACTTATGAATGCAAAAATGAGTAAATCATGATTGAATAACTTTTGAATGCTACCTGTGGGATAATCCATCCATCTCTTAATTTTGGAAAGCAGGAACTAGCTATACTCTGAGAATTCTATGCCAAAGCAAAAATGCTAACACAGATTAGCTAAACCATAAAAACAATAGAAAGATCCCTGTGCAGTGACCACTGCAAACAACCAAAAAACTCCTACTGGTATTGCCAGACATTGGATTAAGTCAAAGAAAAGTGGAAAGAGAAAAAATAAGTACATATATACATGGAAGTAAAGGAATACAATTTAGGGAAAAAGAAAACAATGATGATACTAAAAGCATGCAACTGACATGAAAGCTTGTCAAAGGCACAGGAGTAGAAATTCTTCAACAAAACTTCAGCCGAGAACCAAAGAATGTGGATTTATCTCACTAATGATAACAAGTTCAAGGTATCTACACAAAAATGAGTGCTGAAAGATGAACTGACACAGGCTATGCACTTCATCTGAGGAGTGCAGATACTGTTCTTACAGGAGGATAGAATCATTCACAACACAAAGTTATTACAGACAGAACAATGAATGTTGTAATGAAATGGTGTGCAGCAGGTCAGAAGCATACAAAAGCTGTTTCTTTCAGGGGGATACTTAAAGGCTTTTTTTCTGTTTCAGAGATGATAATAAAATTGTCTATATAATGAAACAGCTGAGAACCCCCAAACACAGTATTACTATGGAATTTATCAATTCCTTCACTGTGGAAGAAGTTCTCTTTATTTTCAATGTGATTTAACATTCAGCAACATCTCCCTGGCTGTATATATGTGGTGAACATCTTTCTGTTTTAAAAATTGTCTTCGTTAAGTTCACTAGGGGACTGAAGTGTTTCCAGTTGGAAGCATAGGAAATTCCACAAATTCTTGATAAAAGTAAACACTAGTATGCACTAAATGTCTATTTATAATCTGCTGGATGGCCTCAGTGTTCTATCTGGCCCTCCAAACCAGGGCCTGCTACAGGATGGTTGGACATAGAGACGTGAAAAATGAATATTATGAAGGAAGTAGGAAAGAGTTATACTTGTCAGAAAGAGCTTTGATTTTCATTTTGCAGATGAAAATGTAGCTATATCTGGAAATGTTTTTAAGATCTAAATGTACTTAAGTAGCAATAAGGAATTATAATTTTTATGGAACTCTTTAAACCAAACTTAGTAGGGAATAAACTGACTTAATGAAGACCTAGATCTTACAGACAAATTACACTGCATTAACAAAATAGGGTCTTAAAAGGCAACTTGAGCACTATGGTTTCTGTTTTAAGAGCAGTTTCTTTCACTTCAGGTAACTCTTAACCTTAAATCAAATTGATTTCTTATGGAAGCAGGTTACAAACTCCTAGGATATTTCCAAATTTACCATGAGGGGAGAAAAAAAAAAAAAAAGAAAAAAAAAAAAAAGAAAAATAAAAACAAAGTATCTTGCAGATTGCTATAACTTTGTTTTTATATAAGACTTCTGTAGAACATGACTTCTCTTGCCATTTCCACTCAACTCTGTCCCGCAGTGAGGTCCATTTACAGACATACACTAAAGAGTTTGAAGTAAGAACTTGCACCACACGTTTGCAGAATTTTTTTTTTTTTTTTTTTTTTTTTTTTTTTTTTTAAATGTGAAGCAGGTCATCAGAATGTTGAACAGAACTGGCCCTAGAATTGAGCCCTGGGGAACATCACTAGTGACCAGCCTCCAGCCAGATGTAGCCCCATTCGCTACAACACTTTGAGCTCTATCCTTGAGCCAGTTCATCACCCAGGATAGCATGAACTTGTTTATCTCCCAGTTGGACTGTTTGTCCAGAAGGATGCCATGAGGGACAGTATCAAAGGCTTTACTAAAATACAGAAAGATTATGTCCACTGCCTTCCCTTCATCCACCTAGTGGATGACCTTATCCTAAAAGGAGATCAAATCACTAAGGCAGGACTTTCCCTTGGATGAATCCATGTTAACTATGCCCAATAAGAGCTTTGCTCTTTAGCTGACTTTCGGTAACCACCAGGATAATCTTCTCTGTAACTTTTCCAGGGACTGAGATTAGACTAACAGTTGTGTAGTTTCCTGGGTCTTCTCTCATGACTTTTTTGAAGGCAAGTATAATGCTGGTTAGCTTCCAGTCAGCACGAACCTCTCCAGAATCCCAAGATCTTTGGTAAATTATTGAGAGGGGTTTAGCTACAACATCCATTTACTCCTTCAGCACTCTGGGATGAATCTCATCTGGCTCCATGGACTTATGAACATTGAGATGATACAACTATTCCCTTACAATTTCAGCTACCACAGATGGAAAGTCACTGCTCCCCCAGTTATGGTCCTCCAGTGGTGAGGTCCAGGCAGCACAAGATCCTGAATACTGAGGCAAAAAAATGGTATTAAATGCCTCCGCATTTTACTCATCCTTACTTGTTAGGAGACCATCTGCTTCAAGTATCAGTTCAATGCTTTCCTTTGACCTCTTGCTGTTAACATACTTGAAAAAAAACTTTTTCATTTTTTGACACCACACTGGCCAATGTTACCTGCAGTTGAGCTTTGGATTTTCTTGTTTTCTCCCTATAACAGTGAACTGCAATTCTGTTCTCTCCCTGTCAAGCCTGAGCTTGCTTCCAGAGGTCATAAATTCTCTTTTTCTGCCCTAGTTCCAGAAGTTGTCTGTTCAGCTGGGCTGGTCTTCTGCCACAAAGACAACATAATACATTGAATTGACATTAAATTAACACATTAAAAAATGTACATATTATATTGACCTAGAAAAACAGCAGCTCAAAAGTATTCAATTACGTAACAGGTGAACAATTACATAATAAGTGAACAATTATTGAAACACAAACAATAATGAAATTGGTAACAATGATAACCTGAAATCTCAGATATCTTAAAAATGGATGTTTAATATATATATTTATTTTACACAGATGAAATCTAGAGCTCTTAAACCATACAGTCTGAGCAAACAGAAGTTGAATATTAAGGGAAAAAAAAAAAAAAAAAGCATAGAATTTTTGAAAAATTACAGGGAGAGAAACAAAATACAGAAATTTAAAGAAATCATAGCAGATATAAATATGCATTCTTTACACTTTCTCAGGAATAAACCAATAAAATACAACATTAATGTTTTTGATGGAATGAGCAAACATTTAGTGGAATGAGACAGTTTGAAAAAATGCACACATGATTTGCTTAAAAGCTTCTATAATATGCTGTGAAACAAGGTTTTCAAACATTATTTGCTCACGTGTAATGGAATCAGAAACAAATGGCAACTACAGATAGCAAAATTCAGCACCCAGCTCTGTACCACTGCCCAAGGCTTATAAAATTGGGTTCTTCTGCACTTTTCAAGTTCACAGTAGATATCGTATGGACCATCTCTTATCAAACCACTTTATGCACACATTACTTGGAGCAATGAAAAACAGAAAACCAGTAACTAGGACAATGAATCTTTTGAAGAATCAGACAGAGCTATGAAAAATTCTCCCAAAGAAAAATAAGTGTCTGATAAGCAAATTACTTTCAGCAGTGCTGCTAAATTCACTGCTCATTTCTTCATTCAGACTTATCCATAATCTCATCCCTCTTCCATACTTTTATATCAGTGACCAAAAAAAAAAGTACAATACAGAGCTGATCTATCAAAGAAAAAAAAAGATAATGATAATGATGATTTTATGATTATCCTCAGATATTACAGTGACAGTTGCTAATATAGTAAAATACTTCCTCTGAGATTTTTGGTATGCTTTATGTTTCTTTAATTGAATTCTCATCAATATTCCAATTATGGAGCCATATACACTTCACACTTAAAAACGTTGTGTCTAAATAATAGATAATAAAATAACATGAATAAATAACTTAAGGGCAGTGATAGAAACATCAGCAATATGCATTGAGTGCACAATATTCACTGAATTAATTTCTTAGTACATTTATATTTGTAAAGCATGTTTAAATCCTTGGAGGAACTACTAGAGAAATTCAAAGTATTGTTGTTAGAAAACATTACTATAGATGTCCCCCAAGAATTTGTGAGAAAAACAAAAAACTTAAAAGTATTTTGTAGTGATCCTTTGGTGTTTCAACAATCTTTGAAGTACAGAATAACATTTTTTTAGAGCTGTGATTCATAGCCATACTTTTTTATTTGGATTTTTTTATAAATCATGTTTTCTTTTTCTGCTCTAGTGATGTGACTTCTTAACTCCTCTCTTATGTCAGAACAAACTGAAAAACTCCATAAACAAAGGGAACTCTCTTAGGACTTGTAATTCACAGAGCACATGTTGGCACGATAAGTATCGAAAAAAAAAATAGTAAGTTATATATATATATACACACATATATAGGCAATTTCACACTTGTCTTCTCCTGTAAAGCCTGTTGACTAGAGTTTTATGGCTTCATTTAAAGTCACTTACACTAAGCTTACACTAAACAAGGCAATGTGATTATTCTAGACATCTCTAAATGAACAATCTGATACTTCTACATTACACAAAGAGTTGATCTAAAAATCTTCAGCTTGATCCTACATTAGTCAGGCATATTTCCTAGACAATTAACTAACATTTTCAGTAGGTTAACAAGTGCAGGGACCCAGTCATTCTAGCACCTCTGAATACAAAACTAGGAGGATAAAAGTTCCGAAACTAACTTGCATACTGCTGTAATAAACTGTATCATCCACTCCAGACAAGGATACAGCTCCTGAAACAAATGTGTTCTTGAGTAGTTTCTCTGCTTGTGAACCCTAACATGCATTAGTAGTTAGCACTACAACTAAATGAGTTAACAAGATCCAAGTTGAACAGATGCAGTGGATTATATTATAAATAAGCCATTTACAGGAATTAGTAAAATCTCTGGTAAATCTAATGGCTTTTCCATTGCTAGTTCTCTTAATTTGCAAAAGAGAAAAATACAGATGAGAAAGCAAAAAATGTATCTTCATCAGTAACAGAAAACGTCTTAGCCATATCTTTACAGAATTACCTCAGTGTTTTCTTATCCTTTTTAAGAGCACTGTTTGCAGTATTTTTCCTAATATATTTAAAGATTATACTGTTTATTGCTTTGAACAGGTCCCCATACTGATCCTGATAATATGAAACAGCATTTTGCACTGCAAAATTACCAGAGTATTTTGCATTTATAGACTTTTTGTCAAGCAGAAAACCTGGGGCCTGAAAAGAAATGATAAATCAAAACTTTGGTCTGCTGAGCTGTAAAACCAGGGAAGAGCACCAAATATTTATTGACTTATTGCTAAGTCAGTTGAGATCACAAGATTAACACCTGAGAGCAGATAGTTAAATGAATAAGAATACAAGAAAAGCCCAAATATTTGGATTTGCAGGAAGGATCATATAGCTCTGCAAATCTAATCTTATGTAAGTAGGCACCTACTAAACCAGCTATTTATTCACAAGTTGAGAGTTCATGAGAAGGAAAAAGTCTCTAAATTCACTTCATCCCCATGCGCTGTTCTGAATTCACAATACACTAATCTGGAAAAAATGTTTAAAACCTCAATGGCTGGCTACATTCATCTGTGTCTGTCTGTGAAAGTTCACTGATATTACGGAGATATATAAGAAGAACAGAATGTACCTAGAATGCAATATTGTTCAGTGTCTAGTGTAAGTTTTAAGGGTGTACAAATACAGGCTTAAAAGGGATTAACTTAACTCTTTCAAGACCTGCAAAGCGTGTTGGACAGAACTCATACACCAGGGGATCCCAAGATGACTGCTGAAAATTTTAACCATGGAAACTGAAGTTTCTACATTTAAATGGTTTGGGTAATGTTATGAGTCATCATAAAACTGTCACTGTGTTTTACTTCTTTAATTCTACATTTTTAATGGATGTTTAAAGAATAAATATGGATGGAAGACACCACTAATAGAGATCTTCCCCAGTCTCAGTCTAGAATGTATTCATCATTTTATTTTCCTTTGAGGGGCTAGTACCACAAATAAATGCACTTTTCTGACAGTTCCATGTTTCAAAAAAAGTCATGTATATTTGCATGTTCCAGTTTGATCTGTACATCTGGGATCTCTTTTAATCAGTCTTTTTCTAATTAGACCATGTGGCAAAATGATAGTCTTGTTCATACAACTTTACATTAGAAGTAATGCATATGTTTGCTTCATGCATGGAACATAGAGAGTCTAGGGATGTTGGAATTAACTGCAAGGGCTGTTTACTTGAGGTTTAACAATTCCTGCTGGTCATGGTTGTCAATGTTGCATGTAAGTGGTATATTCCCCATTGTCTCCCAACTCTTTGTACTTTCTGTAAAATTAATACTGCTCGAAAAATTATATAAGGCATGCAGCTGCTAATCAACAATCTACAATTAAAGCAGTTTTAAAATGTGCTGGGTGTCCAAATCCCCCTAATTCTTCATTTGCATAACAATTTATCTTCCTATTTTCCCTAGGAAATTTAATACTGCACTACCAGAAAATATGAGTTTCGTTTCCTCATTAAAAGTTTCCATTCACTTTAATAGTAAATCTGAGCCTGGAATTGTCTGGGCATTAGCTGTTGAAGAATGATTGAAGAAACTGCCCAAACTCAAAAAACTGCTGCTTCAAAGTATGGTTTAGACAGCTCGAAGGAGGTGATCTTTCCCCTCTACTCAGCCCTTGTGAGGCCACACCTTGAGTACAGTGTTCAGTTTTGGGCTTCCCTATATGAGAGTCTTGGATGTGCTGATAAGAGTCCAATGCAAGGCCACAAAGATTATGAAGGGACTGGGGCATTTCTCCTATGAGGAGAGGCTGAGAGAGCTCAGACAGTTTAACCTAGAAAATAGAAGGTTCAAAAGAGATCTCATCACTGTCTATAAATACCTGAAAGGAAGGTGCAAAGAACATAGAACAAGGGTACTTTTCAGGGGTGGCCAGTGCCAAGACAAGAGGCACTGGGCACAAACTGGGACAGGAGGCTCCCCTGAACACCAGGAACGCTTCTGTGCTGTGTGGGTGACAGAGCCCTGGCACAGGCTGCCCAGAGGCTGTGGGGTCTCCTCCTTGGTGACCTTCAGAAGCCGCCTGGACGTGGTGCTGGGCACCCTGCTCTGGGTGTCCCTGCTTGGGCAAGGGTGGGACCAGGTGGCTTCCATGATCCCTGCCAGCCTCAGCCACTCTGGTATTCCATGACTAGAAGAATTTTTGCTATTTCCTACCTCAACCCCTGAACATCAGCATGATATGCTATCAGTCCAATTCTAAAGACCCAGTGGGGAAAAGGAAAGACGGTGGGACCTGTATGTGAAGATAAGACTTGGGCAGAACAGAGACTTCAGTATTTTTTCTCATTGTTTCTCAGAATATCCATTTAAAGACAAAAGGTAAACAATAGCAATATTGGCCAACCTGTACCAGCAGCCTTCACCCTTCAGGTTGTGAGACATCTTCCTGGAATGGATGGATATTTTAACAGAATGCTATAATAGAAATATCAAAAACCCAGTTAAGCTCTAACTCCATACTAAGCCAAAATGAGAAGTGACAATATCTCAATTTAACTTACTTTATTGTCTGATCTGAAATTCTGACAATGAGTTTGAATTGTAGGATAACATACGTTTTGGCACAATATAATTATTTCCACTGTCCTATCTTATATTCCAGAAGAAAGGTGCTTTTTCTTTAGTATATATATATAATGGATGTGATGTGAAAGATCATTGCATGTTTTACATCCAATTTACACTTTGAAATCTCTATATGCCAATGTTTGCAGAGTACAGAAAGCCTAAAAAACATGACTTTTTACATTTGAGTAGTAATTCATTCACAGAACTCAAGAAAGGAAAAAAGAAAAAAAAAAAAAAAAGAATTAAAAGGAGGAGGAGAAGAAGGAGAAGAAATTAAAAAAAAAATGTAGCAAAGTAATTACTTATTTTTATATTTTCTCCTAAAACTAACAAGAAGAAACAGGAGGAAAAAATGAGCAACTGTTCCTTTAACCACTGTGCAAAAATGTCAAATGCTTTTCACTTAGCATGTGACATTTTCTATTTTTTCCACTGTTAAACAAGTTACCTAAGAAAAAAAGATTTCCTATGAGTAACATCTCAGTAAAGTGAGATGTCTTCAAAATGTTCTGCTGACTTTAATTAATGAGGAAAAAAGAAAGGAGGAAAAAAGAGTAAGCAAATTACCAGAGCTGAACAAAATTCCAAGCAAGAAAAGCCAGACCCTAGCAGACCCGTAAGAGATTCGAACTCAGAAAGTCAACACGTCAACAAAGCCTCATGAAAACTCTCATGTGGAGCAGTCAGTGCACCATTGGAAATGGGGCTTGCATCAGTTGTGTGAGAGCCATATTAAGTCAGTAGAGTTTGCACTGGGGCTGGAACATTGGAAATGTCACTGTATTCCTTTTTTCACTTAGTCCCCATGCTCACATCACTGATCTCCCAATTAAAAGTACATTACTGTTTGCGTAAGAATTAATTATTCTAGCAAGTGTTCTGATTTGAGTAGAGTAGCAGTTTATACCATGAAGGGCTATTGAAAAGAACACTTTGTGTTCTTTTATTTTGCTCCTATAAACACAAAAATTGGAATCAGCTGTCAGTTTAGTTGAAATTAAAAGGATGAATATCACTTTAATGTTACAATTGAATGCAGATTATTTTTTAAAGAAAGAAGCAGCAAGTTGTGCTTTGAAGAGTTTGTAGAAGATTTATTGCAAATGTACAAACCAAAATCATTTAATGCAACCACTGCTAATATGCAATATATATTGTTTTATTTTTCATACAGCTAATTCTGGCAGATACTAATCATCCCACCCCAGAGAAGCACATGTATTTAATTATCACTTTGTCTCTAAAGCTGATATAAATGCCAGTAATATAACACAATCTAAAACAATTTAAATACAATCCACTATTATTGGAGCTAGACATTTTTCTTCATCTTGTGTTTAAAATTACTTCTACTATTCTTACCAATTATTCTGTTTTCTTGCTTGTCTCGAATATTCCCTCATAGAAAACCTTAGCTTAATAATGTTTTGGGACAACACATAGACTTTTAAAATGAAAACACAGTAGAAAGCAAAGATCATTGGAGTCAATGAAAACAAAGTTAGACAAAACAAATGCAGTTTGTTTCAACTGCCTTTTGCTAGAGAGCTACCTCCTCTGCATGTAGATACATCATTGAGAAAACACGTGCAAGTAAAATCTGGTAATAATAGCAGAGTACTCACCAGTCCTAGCTGTGTACTAGTTATGAGGTAATCTCCTCAAAACTGTTATCCTCAAGCTCTCAATGAGGCCCATGCCTGCAGGAGTGTCTTCCTTACTTGGCATTGTAAATGCTCTCTAGCCTACTAGGCTCCAGAGTTTTCACATATATCAACTGCAGTGACCTCATGTAATCATACTCTCACCGTATATAACTTGTCTTTCTCAGGTAACGTCTAGCAGCATATTATTTTGTACTTTGCAGGTCCCATTCCTCTAAGTTTAGGTAGGACAGCACACAGATGGCATTGAAGAGCTCTGGCAAAGTAAGGTAGTGGATCTGCTGCCTGCCTCAGTAACTGAGACCCCCTTGCCCTGTGGCACCAGTCCCCCACCATGGAGGAGGAAGTTTCTCTCCTTTGAGTTCTTCAAAAGCCAAATGGACATAGTCTTGGCAACTGACTGTAGGTGGCCCTGCCTGAGCAAGGGGTTGGACCAGACGTCTTCCAGAGGTCCCTGACAACCTCAACCATTCTGTGACTCTGTGACACCGGTGGGATGTTCCTGAGCCACCAGTCTGCACTGCTCTCTGAGTAGTGACTGTCCTCATGTGCATCTTCCCCCAGGCCAGTGCTCTGAGACCCTCACATGCCCACACCTCATGGAAACCCAGAGGTCATTTATACGAGCCACCTTTCTAGCAGAACTGGCTTTTCCTTTGTCAATTTAAAATAACATTAAAAAGGGGAAAGAAATGGGCTGTGCTTTCTAAGGGGGAGATGGGTTAAAGGTTCTGTTGTGGCTTAGTCCAGTATCTTGAGATGGCTAAGCTAGCCAGAATATCTACAGATATTCTATTTGGTTGGCATGAAATATGAACCAAAATGTGCGGAAATATATCTTCCCCTTTTCAGAATATTTCCTCCTGTGCTGAAAATAGTGATAAGCAATGTCCTTTGATTTCACTTCTTAGTGCTATTCATCAGGCAGTTGTTTTTTCCTAGAGAAGTCATATTTTGTGAACTGCATGGCTGTAAGGATTTCTAAATTTGATTAGTATCTTCTCACCCAAATCATATCTGAGGTTTTGTCTGAAGTAGACAGAGCATGTGGAACACTGGTTTTATCCTGACCTCTAAGAAATCACGATTTTGATCCTGAATCTTAACATCTCAGTATGCCCTCCTATCAATGGCTACAAGAGCCTCTCAGTCACTTAGCACCAGGTTATGTGCCTCTTCTCTCATAGACTGCCCTCCTGCTCCCGTCTCTTTTGCTCACCACACCATGGTAGTTAATTTCCATATTCTGGAAAACCTCTTATTTTTCTGTGACTTTGTTAACAATCTCCTTGCCCAGGTGCTCTGAGACTCAGCTCTCCTTGGGCTCTGGCTTTTGATTATTTCTGGCTCTAGCATGAAACGGGAGGAATGACATTCTCTCCCCAGCTTTATATAAGATTTTTAAAGGGAAAATATTAAAGAAACATTTTAACCAAAGATTTTTTCACAGTCTGAAGTCAGATGTTTTATTTTTTCCTGTTGACTTTCATATGTGTTTAACATTAAAAAGGAGACAAGAAAGAAAGAAATTTTTAACTTTGCTATGTCTCTTTTCTGGTTTTTTAAGTACATATATACATGCCTGTTCAAACAAGAAGGAAGTGAACCTTATCAGTGTGAAAGAAAACTTCACCTTTCCTGTTATCTACTGATGCATCGTTGCATATCTTGATATCTTGGTTACTGTCAGCTACTTAAAGAAGCCAAATCCCCATGCTCTAGCCTAAGTTGAGAGGGCAAGTTTATCCAGTATAATATGAGTCCCCTCTGGACTGACCTGGAGGTACTAATAAGAACAAACTGCAGGTTTTGACAAAAGTCAAGAGGGCAGAAAGTGAGGAAAAAGCATCAACTTCAGCTTTCTGTAGACAGTGTCAGACTGCCAAGAACCAACCTGCCACTTTAAAGAGAAAGGCAATCTTTTCCTTTGACCTCTGTTTTGGAGTTTTGACTTGTGAAATGGGATTGAGATTTAAGCAAATGAGGATGTAAATTTACATAAAAGGTGTTTTCCTTCATCCATCATGTACCACAGACGTAACCTATCCTTTAAAAATAAATAAATAAATAAATAAAAGTGTAATAGTCTCATTAAATTAAGGTAGCTGGATGGTAGATGAACTAAAGATCTCTTTATACATTACAAATACTTGATGAGAGGGAATGAAGAGAGATTCTTGAGTGGTCTGCAGTGGAAAGGCAAGAGTTAATAAGAGGTAATAGAAACAAGCTGAAATAAAGGAAAATCCATTTAAACTTAAGACAAATATATTTTTTCTTTTTACTATAAAGGTGGTTGAAAACCTTTAACAACATAGAGAAGTTTATGGATTCTTGATGCTTGGAGATACTCAAAACCTTAACAGAGACAGTCTGAGCACTCTGGTCCAGCTGACCCAGCTTTGAGCAGTGGGTCACACCAGATGATCTCCAGATGTTCCTTCCAACTTCAACTATTCTGTGATTCTGCTTCCAAATCTACCTCCTCTGTTTCGTAAATGAAATTAAATTAAAATTCATTCAATTTTCATTTTAGGACGAAAGTTAAATTTCCACGGGTAGAAAATTGAAAATTCCTTGGGATGAAATTGAAAACTCAAAACTGAAAAGAGTTTTAGTACTCACATAATACCAAAAATGCACAGCCAGCTGAAAGTAACAAGTAATAAACAAGGTAGAACTACAAAGGAAAAGCACTAGACATCACTTCTAACTAGGGTATTATTCATTTTCAAAAAAATACTAATGTACATGTGTGTCTTGCAAATGACAAGTCCTGGACACTCTGGAAACTGTATAAGCAACATCTTCAGGAACACATGATGATAGCTTGTGGTAAAGCCACACAATTGAATGAAAGCAATTAAAGAAAGCAACCTACACTATACTTAATTTATGTCTGATTTTTCACAAACATACTGGCTTTAGCTGTGGGTTTTCTTCCCACAGTGTAGAGCAGGCAAAAAAAATAAAAAAAAAAAATAAAAAAATAATCTACTGCAGTACTTTAAGACATGATAAAAACACTTTCCTTTGTCTTCTGGTAAAAAAAAATGTCTTGCCATGGATCTACATGTAATTATGGGTTAAATGATAAGCAAGATATGGATAGAAGTACTATAGTTTCCATTAGACAAAGTTGGTCTACAAAAAATTATCTTACCTTCCAAACTCGGTACTCTCATTTCTTTTAACTATAGCAGCCACAACATCAGTGGATGTAAAGATCACAGGCAACAACAGAAGGGTAGAAAAAGAGCTTGGTTTTTATTAGGCTTTGAGCGTGTAGGACAAAGCTGTACTAGTACATCCAGAAAAGAAGCAAGCATAATATATAAGGTAAATCTTGCCATGTCAGCTCTCTTCTGGTTAGAACAGTAAGTTGAAGAAAAGGCTAAGTTAGAACTGAGAATCAAATTTCCCCTTTAATCTAAGCTGAACCTATATATATATATATATATATATACATATATACATATACATATATACATTATATATAATACATTAAATATATATATAATACAATACATTAAATATTGTAGTTTAAATATTAAATACATTAAATGTTGTATTTCCTTAACAAAAAGAGCTTGCCTTCCATACAACTTTCAGTTCACATCAGCCTTTCAGTCAGGTTTTCTTTTGCTTTTTCTAAACACAGTCAAATCTATGTGCTGTTCTGATTATTATTATTTTTTCCAACTAAAAGGACATCAGGAAAAACTCATGTACATACAAACATCATGTAGCAGTCTCTTCTAAAAAGGCATTGCCAGCATACATAGCAGAAAGGGAAAAAAAATCCCATCTGGGAGAGGACACAAAGTTGAAATATTTCAACTTTGTAATATTGCCCATTGAAAATTTCCTAGTGATTTCTGCAGGGGAAGGGGAAGGGGAAAGGGAAAGGGAAAGGGAAAGGGAAAGGGAAAGGGAAAAGAGGAAAAGGAAAAGGAAGAGGAAAAAGAAGAGGAAAAGAAAAAGAAAAAGAAAAAGAAAAAGAAAAAGAAAAAGAAAAAGAAAAAGAAAAAGAAAAAGAAAAAGAAAAAGAAAAAGAAAAAGAAAAAGAAAAAGAAAAAGAAAAAGAAAGAAAAGAAAAAGAAAAAGAAAAAGAAAAAGAAAAAGAAAAAGAAAAAGAAAAAGAAAAAGAAAAAGAAAAAGAAAAAAAGGAAAAAGGAAAAGAAAAAAAAAGAAAAAGAAAAAGAAAAAAAGAAAAAGAAAAAGAAAAAGAAAAAGAAAAAGAAAAAGAAAAAGAAAAAGAAAAAGAAAAAGAAAAAGAAAAAGAAAAAGAAAAAGAAAAGAAAAAGAAAAGGAAAAAGAAAAAGAAAAAGAAAGAAAAAGAAAGAAAAAGAAAGGAAAAGGAAAAGGAAAAGGAAAAGGAAAAGGAAAAGGAAAAGGAAAAGGAAAAGGAAAAGGAAAAGGAAAAGGAAAAGGAAAAGGAAAAGGAAAAGGAAAAGGAAAAGAAAGAAATACACAATGACAAAAAATATCCTCGTGAACTATTGACTCCTTTCGGGTCTGCATTTATTCTTTATGATTTCTTAAAGCTGTGTATTGTCAGCTATTTATAGCCATTGCTTTGTAGAAGTATTTGCATGCACGTTTAGCTTGTTCAAAGGAAATATCACTGAGAAACAAGGCTTGAGAGCCAACACATTCAGTCTTGGCTAATTTAGGTGACTCTGCAGAGCTATCCCTGTAAACATGGACTGCAAGGAAAATGCAGTGGATGTCTTGTTTGTTAGCTTGATCTTTCTTCTGTGCTGTGAAGCTCGGAAGGTTAAAAATCAGGAAGCCACATTTCACGAAAGATGATATTTCACTTTTATTGATGCTTGAAGCGCCGCACCGTCTCTGCGGCGGCGCCGTGCTGCCCGGTGGCCGCGGGGCGGTGCTGTGGCTCCGGAGCAGGCTCCGGTCCCTCCAAAAACCGTCCAGTTTCCTTTCGGAGCTCTCCCTGGGAAAGAAAAATCCTGCGGCGAAACAAAGGAGCTGTGCGGTATCTACGTGCAGTTCTTAGCCTTGGCTGGAGGCAGGCTGCAAGTGCCAGAGAGCACTATGCGCTTCCCGTAGCTGTTCTGTACTGGTGATGCTGCTGGAGGATATTAAAATAAACATACACACATGCCACTGTTCGGCTTTTGTTCTGAGATAAACCTAAACGGTCAAGCTCCTTTTTATTAAAATTGTTCTTACTGTCATTCACGGGGAGGAGGGGGGATTATAACACGAATATGTGTGTTGGTTTCTTGGATGGTTTCTGAGATAAAATTCCTTATCTGAGCTGTATTGAATATTTTTTGTTTGTTTGTTTGTTTGTTTGTTTTTCCTTGATAAAAATGCTATTCAGGCAATAAAACAAAATCTATTAGAACTTCTTTTGGAAGTGTTCTAGGTTTAGTGTATCTGATATTTCACAGATGGGCATCAGAGTGGTTTTGGAAATGAGGCACTATTTTGTTACTAAAAGCTACCATAGTAAAATCTCTTATCTCTGTGCATACTGTTTTTCTTCAGTCAGATAGATCCTGATTAACCAGGTAATGCTTTGCTTAACCTGATGAAAGTAGAAACTGCTCTTTATTTTGTGCAAAAAAATGAATCTGAATTAGCAAAAATATCTAAAGTTTAAAACACCCTTGGCCTGTGTAAATATTGGCTTTACTGTTTCTTTTTATAATGCTGGGGGAAAAAAAGAAAGAAAAGGGGAAGGGGAAGGGGAAGGGGAAGGGGAAGGGGAAGGGGAAGGGGAAGGGGAAGGGGAAGGGGAAGGGGAAGGGGAAGGGGAAGGGGAAGGGGAAGGGGAAGGGGAAGGGGAAGGGGAAGGGGAGGGAGGGAGGGAGGTATATGATGAGTCTTTTCTGATCTGAGTCTGGGATCTATGCAGATTGAAGGATTTACCAAAATCTTTATTAACAGATAGATTTTCATTAAAAATCAAAAAATCTTTCTGCCTCCAGAGGATGCTTATTACCCATGAATCTTCATTTGATTACTTTCAAAGGAAGCAGGGTCAATTTTGTTGAACTCCCTTATTTTCAAACAGTGTTATTTTGGTTCTTGTCCCTTTGAGAAAATCTTTTGAAGATTTGTGTGATGTGGTTTCTTTGTGAAATCTAATCTGTTAATCTTCTTCTGATGCAAAACTGTTAAGCCGTTAACAAGAAGTCATACATGAACATAATAGTTGTTAAGTAATAATGTTCTATTATACACTGCTGCACAGTGACAAAATGTTTAGGGGTTACAGATGGGATGAAGATGATAAAGTAATTGACTCCTCTTTGCTAAACCCAAAAGACTAGTAGCACCCTTTCTCCACGGTGCTGCTAGTCCTGGTTTATTCTCGTGGAAAATAAGAGCAACATCAGCACAGTGGGACTGGAGGGCAGTTGAGCCAGAAAAGTATATGGTAAAAGGATATTTAGAAAAGCAAGGCAGTTAACTGGAAGTGAACAGGACAGGGATAAATCTAGTAACATGGTATTTTGAGAGCAATTCAGAACTGGCATTGAAGTCCAAAGTCTACATGGTGTGGAGACAAGCCACACACTGGAAACTTTAGGCAACCTTGATAATATTCCAGGAAAAGAGAGCTTGGTAAGCTTTATCCCTCTGCATGAACCCATGAGTGGGTGAATCACAGCGTGGAGAGAGTTTATCACTGTATCTTCCATCTATCCTTAAATAAAATCACATAGCAGGTAGATATGGGGAGGGGTTTTGTTGAAAAGGTGTCTCACTGGGGTATAAAGGTAACCAAGCCAATGTCATACATGCTGACATATGTGGTGTCCTACAACCTGATGATGTTGGTTAGGCATGGGCCAGAAATCGGGCCTGGCATTATTTTGCTCCGTTGCCCAATGTACAATGTTGGCAAAGTCTAATTTTACTGTTCTGATTACCTTAACGATTAGCACAGCACAGTTCCTGTTCTGGGTTTCATGAAGCTTTCCACTGGAAATTTAGGCAAGACAGTGGAACTTTCTCCTTTGCTGCAATGGCCAGAGAAATAATGGAACAATTGATGGACAGATGATAATATCTTCAAAAAAGATAATATGTCTCTAATTATAAAATTTGTAGAACAGATGGATATAGCAGTCTTTTTCACAGGGCTTGAGGCTAAGGACGATGTCCCAGGCAACCAAAAAAACCTTTTACTCCATCTTAAGCAAAGATGGCTATGGGTAAGGAACTGGTATGAAATCTGCTTGCTCAAGCTGGAATGTAAAAGTAAAATATAAAACTTTTCAAAAACCTCTTTCAGCACTGGAATACTCTTTTGTTAATACAAAGCAAACAGTTGGCATATTACTCTTGAAATATAAGAGAGTCAATCAAAATTATGGTAAAAAAAAAAAATAAGATTAGAGGAAATAAGGTACAATCAGATGAAGGGTTGTGCATAAAATCCCAAGAGGTAATGTGCTCAAAGCAGTCTCCTTTTCCATCTCTCTGAAGGCAATAGAGAAGACTGTTGTGGCAAGAGCTGTTATTAAAAATTACTCCTTTTCCATGTTTCTTGGTGGCAATACTTGACACGTGTTACAGAAGGAGATCAAAATACAATTGCTTGCTGCTGCACAGCAGCACGTCGTGTCTCTCTCTAGACTCATACACTCCCTTGAAGTTTCTGGACCATCTGTGAGCTTCTGCAGGGATGGAACAGGAGCCTCTGTTCCTTTTTCAGCTTTTTTGAAGACTTGTCAGCCCCTCTCAGAGTGACAGTTCCCTTTTTCATTTGGGCTATAGTTCTACAGTTGCTAAGGGAAATGATGGAACGTACAAGAACGTGTTGTGACAGTCTTAGTTTTCATGCTAACAAGGATACAAATGTTTCTGCTCAGAGCTTTGGAATGCTCAGAGCCATCCTTCTCCTCCATGGTGTCTTTCCTTTCAAAGGTCTTGTCCAGAAAGGCCTGGACAAACTAGACAGAAATGAAGTGCTGCTATTCTCTTGGCAGCATTTATTTTAGGCATGGAGGGCAAACAACAGTCAGCTCAGTCCTGTGAGTGCTGCTTTGGCTTCCAATTTACACAGTAATGCAAAACATTCTCTTTGGCTTCTATTCAGCTTTATGACACACAGAAATACACATAAAGTTTAATGCAAATTTTAGCATCCTCTTTGCAGAACTCTGTTCAACAAAATACACCATACTTCCTCAAAGCTTCGTATATTTCTAGTTATTTCCATGGCTTGATTTAAGTATTTACTTCTTGAAAGTTCAGCTTTATTTAATATTAAATTTATTAATACATCTTTGAACTAATACATCTTTTCTATTGTTTTAGTTACATTCTTGCTATCTTCCACTATTATAAACATTTTTGTTGTGCAATGCCTGAATATTTCCACTTGTTTTGTGCAGACAGCTTGAATTAAAGAACAACATGGGGTCTGGGGATTTTATGAATAGGCAGCAAGTCAGGGAAAATGTGTGAAGGCAGCAAACATGATCAGAGACTAGGGAGTTCATACAGAAACGGAAGATTTTGAAATTTTTAAATTCTTCAGACTTGGCAGCTGCTTGAATATGTGGCATTGATCCTAAGGAAGCATCTCAGCATGGCAGCAGACAGCAGGTATCCACAGCAGGGTAATTTTGGTGTTTCCTGCACAGAAGTGTTGTCAGACAGAACTGAGCAGAACAGGATGCTCTCTGCATCATTTCCAGGGTGGCTGATCTCCACCTTTGCAGAGTGCCTCGGTGGCAGTCTGCTCAAACGTACCTTTGATAAATCTCATCCTCATGAGATCTCCAGAATGGAGGAGAGATGTGGAGATTCCTTTACGAAAAGTACTTTTGGGGACATTTTTATGACCATCCACTTCTTCACAGATATGTAAAAATGCACTCCAGTTTGTTCAGTTGCATGACAACAGTAGAGTTTTGGCTCCTCCTGCTGAAGGTATTTCTGTCATTGATCCTTTCATTTGTTTCAGCACTGAGGCCAGTTTTGCATCTGCCATTTCTCTTTTCAAGAGCAAAAGAAAGCATCAGGTAGATATGGACATTCTCTGACAGGTCTCTGGATAGGGTTGAACATGTATGTCTCCCTCGAAGGCACAAGGCTCAAGATCTCTGAAGGGCTCTCAAAAGAATTATCAGGAGACAAGAGAATGACTGCACTACTTGTTGAGATGTTAATATTTCTAAACATCAAAAAGAGAAACTCCAGTCTTTCAGCTATTTTTTAAATCAAAACAGTGACGTTTAGTCAAAGCGATCCTCAGAACATATCAGCGTAACATTTGGGAGAGTACTACAGAAATGAGGCTTGAGATACAGCCACCTGAATTTTTAGGCCCTGACTTTTGCAAAATCTCACCAATGGGAGAGATTTTGTGACGGGAAAACCTCTTTCCCTCAATTGTTTCTCTCTAAAAGCATACTTCTCTCCAACTGCTTTCTACTGCAGACCATTAAATAAAATGCCAGCTTTGTGCAAAATGGTTTCATTGCAAAACATTGTGGCCTTGGTGCTTACCCAAGTGACTTATTCTTGGGAAAAGGGTTAACACTACAATACCCCACAGCTGTGACAAGTTACCTTAATTCCTACTTGTTCAGCCAGGAAAACCTGCAATATCAGCTCATCTGTTCAAGTGGATGCTTGCTGACTGCAGAAATACTGATCTGGATTTGCTCTGCTGTGGCATGTGCCTCAAGTACAGCATGTTCAGCCAAGGTCCCCTTAAAAACCCAGGCTTATACATTAAATGGTTTTGAATTGACTCTTACCTAGGAGTCTGAACAGTAACATCAGATATCCTGTAACATAGGGGCATTTGAGAACACCAATTTTTGTGAAGTTAAGCATCTGTTTCTATTCCAGGTCTCCATTACTGTCAGCAAAAAATATGACTAGCTACCACTTGACACAGAGTATAAGACAATGAAATGGAGCTACTAAATAAGGTCCATATTTAATTCTCCTTTTTTTTTTTTTTTTTTTTTTTTAAGTACTGCTGCTACATTTCCAGTCAGAATCAGAAATCATCTTCAATCAGGGAATGAAACTCATCTGTTTCTGCAGAACTCTTGCCAAACACATCATTTCAGACAGCAAATTACCTGGAAATATTCACACACAACTTCTGATACAATTTCAAGGAAGCAAAAAGAAACACCAAATAAATGTTAAGCTGTCAACAAAACAAGCACAGTTCATTTCTTTTACTGCCTCCCCATAAACTCCTAGGGGTTTTCAAACTGAAAAAGCTGTTGCCCTGTCTGATGTTTTAATCTTCTCAGGACCTTGTAATTACTTCTGTAACCCAAATGTTGTTAGCAGTTCCCTCAGCTTGGCACTGCCTGGCACGCTACACATCTCAGTGTGTGGAGAATTTTCAGATTAAAACTGAAGCTCAGCTCATCTGAAATATGACTGGCTAACACATTTTGTCATGCTTCTCTCTATAGCATCACAGTATTAGCTCAACGTACCTTTTTTCTCCTGCTGCAGCCTGTTTCTGGGATCCTAAGCAAGAGACCATGCACCACAGAATGAATACTGAAAGTTTTCCCAGCCTGGCATATCAACACAAGCCAGGGTATTATGAACCACTTTTCATGGGTAGGGTGCTAATTTTTCTAAATTGACTACCTTCATTATTTCCAACAAGGATTCAAAGAATTTGAAAAATAGTTTTCAGGAAAATTGTAAAATAATTAAATGAATAAAGAAGTTTGCATAAGGAACTGGGACATCAGCACAATCAGTGTTACCATTCTGCTTTATTCTGTGCTGTTGTGGGCAAAATGGGAATTTTGCTGGAGTGCCAACAAATACAACCTCCACTTACTGAGTTTGATATTGAGAAAAAGAATATGCACACACATGCACAAAAATTTACAAAACCTCCTCCTCAGTCTTCAGCCTCTATTTTCCTTCTTTCTGCTGTGGGTTACACTTGATCTGTCAAAACTTCTCCAGTGAGGTAGTGAGCTGAGACCCTCCGGGGTGGCACCAGACATCCATAGCTGCAGTCCCTCAGTGGTGTCCCTACCCTGGTAAGGGCTGCAGTCCCTTAGGTGTTGTCTCTTCCCTGGTGAAGCGTGCTCACAGGTCCCTCAGGGCAACCATATCCTCCTTCAGCACGGAGCATCTCTTGCTATAAAAGTACCTCTCCAGACCCCTGCAGCCACCAGTGTCTTTCTAAAATATTTCTGAGTAACAGCACTGGGGGCTATGTTTGGCTAAAGTTTTGGTCAGTGATGGGTTTTCCCACAGTTGATGACTCCAGTTGCAGAGCCAGCTGGAAGCAGCAGTGACCATCACAGCACTGTTCATGGCCTCCCTGCACAGATCACCACTGCTTACCCTTGTGGCTTAAACCTTGCAACTTATGCCCACTTATGCTTATATGCCCAATATAAAATTGGAAAAGAAAATAAGGTGTGCTGAAAACTAAAATGATCATGTAGGACAAGCTACTGTGAAGATAGCGCTGGCTTTCTAAGACCTCAAATATTTATGTCATACTCCAATTCTTCACACTCCAAAGGTTTCCCATCAAAAGAATCCTTTGAACTTGTAAATGGTATATAAAGTGGTTATTTAGGGTGGGTTTTTTACTCCAAAAAGTAGTTTTGCAAATTGACAGGTACTAATTGTACCCCAATTCTTCCCTCTTTATATCATTTACTGAAATAAACAACTCATGAAAGAACTAATCATCTCTCTCTCTCTCTCCCTCCAAACAAAGACTAAAAACTAAAGGCTTGGAGCTTTCTCTAAGAAGCTAAATAACGATTATGAAGCTCACAGTCTTCTAGGTAGCAATTTGCATAACTGGCATTGAACTGGTGCTGAATATGCAAAGCATTGGGTACAAGCCAGTGGCTTCCTGTTCTGTTGAGAAGTTCCTATTTGCACACATGCTTTCTATCTCTCTTATGATCCAGAGATACCAGGACTGGCTAAAACAATACCATTGGAAAAAATGAGGATATTTTGAGGACTTACTAAGCTTATATGAGTTTTTCAGTTTATGCTGTCCCCCACTGATGAAAAACTGCATCAATAATTCTACTTTTTCATGAAGACCTTTTGTCTTCATTAAGAATTTATTTCTTCAGAAGTCAACAAGTTTACATACATAGACTGAATGGGGAGCAACAAAGAAGATCTCATCTACAACTTCAGTTTTTAAAAATGAAATAAATTTTTGTGTTCCCATTTACAAAGAAAATGGTGACTCGATTCATCTTTGTATCAGAACTTCAGCTGCTTGCCTGATTGTGCCACATGCTATTCCATATGGCACATAGTCACTGGTCATACATACAACCGATCATAGTCAGATACAGCTGGTCATAGTCTGTGAGATAATGGATGGCCTCCTTTCCTTTTAAGATCCCAGTGTCCTGTGCAAATAGCATTTTTTTTTAGTTCCATATATACACAATATCATGTGTTTCTTTATTACTGTTACTAGGAAACAATTATTAAACATGCAAACATAACATACATTTTAGAAGTGCTTTGCTTTGAAGGGCTGAATCTGCATGGAATCTAACCATGGAGAGACTTCACTAGCAAACAACATTTGTGAGACTGCACTTCTGATTACATCTGATGTTAACTTCCAAAATGTTTAAGGGTAGGACACTTGCCAGTTTAAGATCACACTGTTCTTCAATCTAGGCAGAACATTTTTGGAATGTGTTTGTTTTTGTCTTTATCTGCATCTGAATGAGTGCCAATGTGAATTTTAAAAAAAAAAAAAAAAAAAAAAAAAAAAAAAAAAGCGGGTGGGAGTGGGGGTAGGGAATGACATTTTAGACACCAGCCAAGTCTGTATTTTCACAGATTTCTGCCTTCTCATATTCAATGTTGATTCCCTGAAGTCTCAATGCGCCTTCTGGGAGCTCACGAATCAGATGAATACAGTGGCATCTGATAGCTTCACCTTAGAAAGATCTACAGATTCAGCTGCAATATTTGATGAGACTCCTGCACCTTCATACGTCTCAGATTAATGCAATATAGCAGTATGTTACATACTATGTAACATCCCATTGTTTCTGGGATGCTGTGATTTACAGACTGCTATACTCAGATTTATCTCCATCTATTTCAATTTAGATTAATATATGTCTCTCACCAACCCTAGCAAGGCTAGAGACTATGATCTCTGGCAGTCTGTGGAGCAGACAGCTGTGAACGCCAAAGTATCTGGCTGCCACAGGCAACTTAAAGAAAGCTGGTGAGTCAGTCCTCAGCAGTACAACCACAACTGTACAGACACAGTTATACAAGAATTAAAAGCTAGATACTGGCTGTGTGTTGCCCTTCTCTCTGGCCATATGCACATCTAGTCCTTCAGAATATTACATGCAGAGCTCTCATATTCCATATAGGCAACTAATCTCCCTTGCAAATTGCTTAGATCACACTTAGATGGGTTTCCATTTCATACTATTTTCAGTACAATGGATGACAAAAGAATTGTTAAAAGGCTAGGCCAGGCTAAGCAAAGCTCTAAAATTTTATATATAAAATGTTAATGTGATTTTATATATATTTAGGTAGATTTGCTATTAAGTCTCATCTGGACATGTATATTTCGTTTCCTACAAAAACAATTGTATACTTCTGAGAGTTTTTAAATTGTGATTCACTGACCCAGGTGCACTTTACATAGCTAATGCCATGTGGAAAACGTGTGTGTGTTTCATGTTTGAAGCAGGTCCTGTGTGAGATCTTTCATCAAAAAAACTTTCTGTGAAACTCTTTTCCTCGCTGAATGCTCTGTGGAACCAAATTTTACAAACAATGGATAGCAAGAATTAGCATAAAAGGACTTCTGCATTACAGTGAGAGAACTAGAATAGCATGTAACTAACAAAGCAGAGGATATGTGTGCTTAGTGTTATGCATAACTCATCAGTGACAAAGAAATTCATTACAATTAACACCACTACAGTCAAATTCTGAATCTCACTCATTTCAGCGTACCTAATCAACCCACCCTTGCCCAGTTCCCAGGAAGGCAGAAAATACACAATACAGTGTATACAGAAGACGTTGTTGCTGTCAATCAATGTCAAAACTGCTGCAGTATTGTGGAGCATGATCTGCTCTCAAAACCTTTAAACTATTTCTAGAGGGCTGGGGAGGTACTAAAGTTTCTACAGAAAAGGAAAGCGACTTGTGTTTGACAAATGTAGCATTCAAAATGGGCTACAGCCTGTGCACAGTTTTGCTGCTGGAAAAGTTAGGAAGGTGAAAGCAGGATGAAGAAAGGCACTCCCACTTGATGTGGAAAGGAAGAATAGCTTGCTGTTTTTGAGACAAAGTCAGATGGAGGAAAACACATGTCAGGAATTGCGTTGTATATCCTGCAGGATTACGTTGTATATTCCACAGGGGAAAAAAAATAATCTGCTTAGCAATCAAAATCAGCCTTAGTTTCAAGTCCTACTCTAAATTTTAAGAAATATATGTTGAGTTTTAAAACTGATCTTGAATAAAGCCTTGGTGATGCTATAGCCCAGGCTGAAATACATCATACATCTTCACTGTATTTGCCAAGAATCCTCAGTCTGAATCTATACTTATGCCTGTTAATTTGACATTTTAATAGGGAAATAGTAATTTGGTTTTATGACAAGGTTATTTGTGACAGAATGCTCGGTTGTACAGCTGAGTTCTCCAGCTCCTCTGTATATTCAGGACAATAATGTTAGGGTTCTGTTTAAAAACACACTGATATTCTTGACAGCCATTATGGTTAAAGATCTCACTTTTCTAAGAAAAAAATTTAGAGGCTTCTCAGATCATACGTCTGCCCTTTCTTTTTATATCACACTCCAAAATTGAAGCTCACCAGATAAATTATAAGAATTAATATATTTCTTCAAAATACATGCATTACCTAATTTCTCTCTCTGAAATAACTTCTGGATTTTCTTCATAGTGGCTGGCTGTGTAACTAGGAAATATGCTCCAAAACATCTGCAAGTCTGCCACATATTACAAAGCATCTGCAGGTTAGAGGTCATGGGATTTCCTTGAAGCAGAGTAAAGGGAGCACTGGGGACAGGAGAGAAGGGGAAGAAAGAGTAGGCAAAAATAACAATAAAAATAAAAATTCTTGTACTGTACTGTTTGCAGAGATGAAAAGCAATAACAAAATGAGAATAAGAATGAAGAATGATTGCCCCATTCAACTGGTCAGTATTGCAGAAATGCAGCTCATTTATGATCAGAGAAAATAAAATTTTGGTCATCCCAGTAAAGACTTTCTAGATGCTATCATTTGGCATTCATGCATCATCATCATAACTGCATAAAAATTCGGATGAAAAATTTTTCTTTCACATTCATTCTTACTGTTGCCTAGGGTTCTGTGAACTAGCACTTTGTCATAAGCTGGAAAAATCTTCAAGATCTTAGTCCAAAGTCAAATGTACCTTTAAGTGGTAGAACCTTGTACCATTTTCTAGCAAAGTCACCAACTGTCTTTATCAACTGTTCCAAAATAATAGAAAAAAAAATACATTGATTTTGGACAATCCCATTGAACTGGGATTGAACTGATTTTAATTTATGAATTCATAATGCATGCATGATGACGGGAAAAAAAAAATCTTATTTAAACTTAGTAGAGCAACAAACACTATATATTTCTACATATATGTAAAAATTAAAAAAATAAAAATAAAAATAAAAATAAAAATAAAAATAAAAATAAAAATAAAAATAAAAATGAAAACAGGCTCTAATGGGTCAAAAGAATAGTTCAATATTCTGTCTCCAATAGGAGAACTGGTAGATACTGTGTAATGAGAGCACATGAGCCTTTGCCATTATCCGCAGTCCACTCCTCTTGAACTCCCTCAGCATCTGCAATCATTAGATGAAGGATGGTCATTAGATTGGGGGTGTATATACTCACCTATTCCTGTTTTAGATAAAGGATGTTAGAGGATACATACTTACCTTGACCTCTCATCTGTTTAAGGACCTGTAGTCCATGAATTTCTCTAGCTCTCTAGAAAGAAAACATCTGATTATAAAATATCCTAATAAAATTATTAGGATCAGCCTCACGGTTTGAATCCTCATGCCCTACCTGACAGAATGAGCAAGCTATAAAGCATTTCTGGTAGAAACACAGTTCATTCCTCCTGCTAAAGACAGGCCAGAGTGTAACAAAGAATACAAGGCTAAAAGGAGAGCAACAAACTGGAAGACAGAAATCCTGTGGCTATACTCCATGTCCCTGAGATTTTTTGTGTATATACAGCAATTCAATAAAAGACTGAAATGATTCTGGAGCAAAGATCAGAAGCCCCCCTGCAGTTACGGAACTTAGCTTCTGTAAATGACAACCAATACCTCCGAGTCTGCTCCGAAAGAGAAAGAACACATGGTCTGTCACCAAAATTTCTGATAAAAAGAGGACTTCAGAGGAAAAACAAAAAATCTTATCTTTCCCAACCTCCCCACCCCCCAACCCCCACCCCCAAAGTCTGATAGGAAAGAGCTAAGACATATTTGCAAGCCAAGACATATTCTCCAACTGACACTGTCTGGGCAATCACTTTTTTCTCTTGAACTGAATTTCCGTTTTGAGAAGTGACTGGGGAGAAACAAATCAGCCTCATTTTCAGTGTTTATTCATTTGTGGTTTATAAACTTTTAGTTAGTTTCATTGGTATTTTTCAATTAGATCAACAAGATTGCATGTGTGTCACTGAAGACATAACTTTAAAACAAGGAGTCTGGGCAGCAGTTTCTCCAGAGGCATAACCACAGAGATACTACCAGCCAGTTTAGGTAAGGTTCCAACTTCCCTGGAGTTCAGAAATTCACTGGACTTCATTAGACATAAACAGTGCTAGCTTGCCTAAAAATAAAATAATAATAATAAAATCTGTTGAAGCCTTGAAAAGTTACACAATGGACTAAAGGTATCCTGTAGGTCAGGTTGCCCTAATACTTCCTAAATTTAATATTGTTTCTTCACTCCTGGCTAGAGGCTTCTCTTGAAAGAAACAATGCCAGGCTCGGTGTAGAGCTTTCAGTGAAGAACTAAACAGAAAGCTTATAGTGGTTTGTGGGTTACATTGTGAGAAGGGTACATTTTGTTCTTGTTGGTGTCAGTCCAAAATAACATCAGTCTAAACTTTACTGGAATTCATGCTGGCTTACACCATCAGAAGTGGAAGTGAACTAGTAGTGTCAAGAGACAAGTACATTTTGTTGGTGAAGGGAAAGAGATGTGCATTTTGAATTCAAAAGGCTCTTATACCATCTGCTGAGTGGTAGCATCAGTAATCAGTAGCATCACCCACGCTTTTAAAAAGTCATGGCACTTTTGCAGGTAGTATCCAGTTATTTTTATTCTATATGCTATTTCATAAACATAAGAAAGTTGAAACATTAATTTTGGTCTTAGTCTGCTTGCAAAAGTCTTCTCAATTTAGAACCTGTCAATTAAGATTTAATATATTTTTTTTTATTTTAATCAAAAAAGAAACAAAGTTAACATGATGTTTCATGTATTTTTGTTTTGTTTTTAGCTGACAAATGAAAATCTAACATATTTATTTTTGTTCTGCACTATAAACTCATATTGCTAAGGGAAGACATATCTCATATGTTCTATAGATATTCAATTTTCTTTCATGGGCATCTTTATATATATATAGTACATATATATATAGTATAGTATATATAGTATATAGTGTCAGAGAACAATTTCCTAATACTGACATTTGTAATATGGAAGGTTTGCATTGCCATAATGTGGAGCACAATGTGTTTTTTTTTTATTTTTTTTATTTTTTTACCCAGCAATAAGGAAAGAAAAATGTAGTAATAATTTATCACTAGCAAGAACAGCTGAGATGCATTAAAGACCAGCCAGCCACAAAATAATTGCTTTAAATGTTCACCTGTGTTTTTACTAGAAGGTTAGGAGAATGCAGGGCATATTGAGGATACAGAAGTCCTAAAAGGAGGGTGAGGCTATGAAATTCTCTCTTCTGAGAAAACTGAATAAAAGAATGTATGTTTTGGAAAAGGAATTCTTTGGACATCATCTCAATGAAACATTTTTTTGTTAACAGATGAATATAGCACGGGAAGTTCTTTATCCTGCTAATTTGAATCTTTCCTAGTTTTAAACAAATTTCCAATAGTTAATGTTTAAAGTAGAGGCATACAAACAATGTGAAGACAGAAGCTCCACAGCTCCAAATCCTTCTGGTGTTTAAAGAAACAACTGGATTCAAAAGGTAGTGACAGTTCTGAAAAGGAAAAAATGTAATCTGTGGTTATTTAGCCTGAAGAACATGCTAGAGGGAAATCCAGCTGCAGTCTTCAGCTGCCTGAACAGGGTTTAGAGAGGAGACTGAGTTCAGGATGAATAATAACAGACAGAAATCACAATGACAAAATTCTTATTGGACAACAGGAGAAAACTTCCCTGTGAAGGTGGTCAAACACTGCAACAGGGACTAAAAAGGTTGTGAAATCCTCCACCTCAGACATATCTGATTTAACTTTGGGGTTAGCCCTCTTTCAACTGGGGCCTGGGACCAGATGATCTATCTAGGTCCTTGCCAACTTCAAGAGAAGTATGATTTTATGACATCCCAAATACTATGAGTGCTTTTATAAAATCTACTGTGCAAAAGCAAGATAAAAATAGATGTCTAGGTCAAAGAAGAAACTACACATGAGGGCACTTGTTACTTAGAGATGAGTTTCCTGTGTCTATACTCTCAAGGAAAAACCAAATATGAAGATGACTAGGAAAAAAGAAATCAATGTGTTTCTAATGTATAGTGCCTGTATCCTTTTCAAACATGTAAATATCAACAAAACCATATCTGTTTGGAAAATCTCAATATTTTCCACTCCAGTGTGAGAAAATCTGCATCCACACACCTTCTCCAATTCTTCTGTTTGCATGCTATTCCGAAGGAATACACTCCTTGAATTAAAAAGGACCAAAACTATTTTAGTCAGAAGCTTGTGACAACATTTTATTGTATTTTGTAGCATTCTTTCCATGACATGCCTAATACAGTATTTGTAACCACTATTAGAAGGATGGTACGAAGGTATTCACTGCACTTACAGCCAAATTTGATAACCAGTAAGCAAAAAGGCGGCTACAATTCTTATTGTCCTTTTCTATTATTGTTATTATTATTATTTTTATTTTAAAGTGAGCATTTAAAGTCCAAAATAGCAGCCCAGGATCAGAACAATCTTACTGTCCTTAACATTATTATGTTCTAGGTAAATATGAGCATATTCTAAATGAAAGGTGAAAACCTCATGGTTAAGTGGAAGTCCACAAGCAGTTTCATGGAATGTTTGTATGTGTCTAAATTCTGCACATTTTTAGCAATATGTGTCCTAGCTAAGTATGAATATATTTGTGCTTATAGGTGCTTTATTTCCCTAGTTTATTCATAAAACACACAACCCATAAAACTAAAAATAAGATTTGTGGGATTTTTCTAAAGTATATCTCAAAGAAAGATTTGTAGGGCTCTGTGGTCTCTTTTACCTTTTTCTTTGTTGGAGAACACTGGGACTCCATGTGTGCAGTAACGCAAGTACAATTTAAGCTAGGTCAGACAGAAGCTTTATGGACTTGATCACAGTGAGAGAGCATTCAGATAGCACCTTCCCCTCTGCTCCCCCTTTTCTGGCAAGCAGTTGCAGAGGACCCACTTACTTACTGTTTCAAACCAACAAAAGATGTGAGGAGAATCATTAGAATCATTAGAATCATTAACTGTTAGAATGTATGTTAGAATCATTAACTGAGCCAGATGTCAATCCTTGGGAGGGATGGGCTCCAGACAACCATTTCTTTTTATGTTAATAAGGCCAAATACCCATGCCTGGGAGAGATGGACTCCCTCAATAGCTTGCTAAGTGCCACAGCCGACACTATGGAGCAATGGCTCTCGGTGGAGCCTATACGAGCAGCGCATCCAGTACATTCAGTATTATCCTAGCTCAGAAGTGAGTACAGGAGAGGGGGATGGAAACAACAGATTCCTATATTTTAGTTGAAAGGAATGATCCTTTTGTTAGGATAAACATGTTAGACAGACCTGTCACAACTTAAATATAAATAATTTTAACACCACACCTTGGTTTGTGTAGGTAGCGGTGCAAGGTTTAGTCCTAGAAGTAGAATAAATTCTCTAACTGACAGCATAAGTGACAGCAACTTTAGTGTGGGCTTTTTTTCCAAGCAGATATTCAAAGATCTCCTCAAATACAAGCCAATAATGCAGGATTACCAAATTAGACATCCTGAGCCATTTCAACTTCCTACAAAGACATCCCCCTGCCCCCCCATCCCCAACCCACATGCAAATTAAATTTGCTAAACCTACAAGTAACTGGCAATTCTGGGATATTGACTGGTTCTAGACATACTTTTGAATGACTGATCTTACAGTGTTTTTCTTTTGATTCTCTGTACTCAGGTGTTCAATTGCTGTATCTGACTGGATCAAGACTAACAGAAATAAATCATTGTGCATCATATTTGAAAAACTACACGTACAATCTTAGATACCAAGAACTTCTGAAAAAATTTCTTTCCTGGTACTCAAAACATCTATCATCATTATGCCTCATCTTTAAAAAGTTACCCTTCTTTTTCTTAGACAAAATACACTGGGGATGAGACAGGAGTATAGATTAGCAGAAAAGACATTTGTTTTACTAGTCTGGTAAATATACTTCAGAGCTGACACTCCACTGTCCACTGTGAGGGTCAGTACAAGGTAGTTTAGCCATATGAATGTGCTTTACAAATGAGAAAAAAATCCAGTTTGGAACTATTGAGAAATACGAAAAGATACTTAAAACATAGTAAAAAGTAAACATTTACTGGGTTATTTTAAAGTATATTACTAGAACCAACAGGACATAACTTTAAACCTGTATAAAGTATTATACATAAAAATGCATAGATGTACAGTAAATATGTTCATTTATATGTAGACAGCATAATATGTACACGTAGGGTCTGTTGCGTATCCATAACTCTAAGCAGTAATTCCTGTGGTATATTGTTTTAAAGCAGTTTTATTATACAACTGTTTCAATGTAGCAGGTGCTGAGAACAATGCACATTAACACTAAGTAGGTAAGTCATACCCATTTAATCTTGAAATGTACAAATATAGGGAAAAAAGGCCATAAATGCAATAGTACCTACACCTCCAAGACTTCCTTTTTTTTATTTAAATATGCACAAGTCCGCCTAATGGTGATACATAGGTTTCTTTCCTGCTTCCATTCAGTGTCAACATGTTGACCAAGCACTCAGTACAAAATCTTTGACACACTTCAGCACCACTTCCACTGATTCAACTCAGTGCGCTCCTGACCTTGAAGTCTTCAGGTCAAAAATAAGACGAAAAAATAAAATAAAAAAATATATAAATAAAACAAACAAGCTTGTGGGCTTCTTTTCACAAGTTATTTGCCACCAATACTGTTAAAGCAGCTGAATCGTAGTGCATCCATGGGCAGGAGCGTATAGCAGCTTTTCTGCACTTCGCAAAAAAAAAAATTAAAAAAAAAAATCAAGTCTTTACTGGCTTGTTTTATCTGTAGCTAAAAAGATGCTGTGCTGCTTCTGAGCCCTCTCCATCAAATTCTTTTTCTTCTTTTTTTTCTCCTTTGTTTTTGTTGCCCTTCTTCCTAAAAAATATAAATAAATAAATAAATAAATAAATAAATAAAATATCTATGAGTCAATTAAGTAAAGAATACAAGGCAATATTAGAATGTAGTCAAAGAACTCAGTGGCACAGAAATTACTGATGGAGACTGCAGATGTAATGCTCGGTTAATAAGCTTTGATCATCAGTGAAAACAGAACTTTTCAATACAGTACAAGAGGAAGCAGGATCCCCAACTGTCAGCACTTGTCCACATGCACAGTTTTGCTGGTATGAGTAATAATGTTTATGTGGGTCTCGATTTAATGGGATAATTCATGCAAGCAATGTTATGCAAGTGCTTAGGGCCCAGAGCCAAACAAGTACGTAGACTCTAACTCAACTAAAAGCTGGATACGTGCCTTAAACCCTTGCGTAAATTTGCTTGAGTGAGTAATCCTATTTAAGTCAAGTCCAATATATCCCTGATTTACATGAGAAATTAGGCATTGCAGCCCAAGTATTTGGCTCGATGTAGTCCTACATGCTTTGGCAGAAAGAATGCCGCCTCTGTAAAGAACTGCTATTATTGGTGATTAGCACACAGTGCCTAATTCTCACAGCACATTATTGCGCTGAAACACAAAATTCATTACGCACTTTCTGTTACTGGAAGTTCACTGAAAAATAACCAAAATCTTGAAATCAGGATCAATACAGGAAGAATTCTCAGAGATTCTCAGGGATTCTCAGGGTTCCTGAAATTAGAAAGATTTTTTTGCTCTTCACCTCTAATAATAAATCAATGCCCTTTGACTAATTTAGCAAAGATCCCATGCACTGAAAAAAAAAATTTAGACAGAAAGATCTTAATTCAGCATTGTGTTAACTTTTATATGTATGTTTAAATTCTATAAACTTTAGTAGGATTTAAGGAGATGACTGAATTTAGTCTTGAGTGAGAGTGGTCTGTGTTTTCTTGGCAGTATGATAGACTGAAATATGTGATCAATGGAGAAAAAATGACATTAATCTCTAGAGGTGTCAACCCTAAACTTTCAAGAAAAGTAAATTAATGTAAGAAAACAAAAAAAAGAAATTTCAAATAGCTGATAACACAAAAATGTGAAGATTTTTTTCTTTTTAACTACAATGACAGCACATTATTAACTGGGAGAAATGTTTGCTAGTATGACTTTGACTTACTTCCACATTGTTTTTTAACTAAAAGAATAAAGGCCCAAACCAGTATGAAACATTTTTTCTCTATTTGATAACAAGGCTGAATGAATCTGATTCTAAAATCATAAAAAATTATGATTCATTAAACACATAGGGATATATATTTAAGATTACATATTTGTAATCTGCTAATCTGCTGCCTATGCTACTATTCTAAGAATTATTACAGTACTGGCTTTTAAAACAGGACAGGACATTAAGGTAATGAGAACATGAGTTTAGCCCATATTAAAATCGCAAGGGTCCTTGGAGTTTACTTCTGCTTCTCGTTAAAGTCTGGCATTAATACTACTATGGCATTTTGCCATTTTTAAATCTAGTTAATCCTACAAAGTAAAACTTCAGTCCAACCAATCATTAATCAAAGCTGCTTTTAAGTTAAAACTCTTTAGTAACACTGTATCTAATGACTAGGCACACCTAATGAGGTCAGAGAGAAGTAATAGTTGACACAAAGGGCCATTACAACAAGATGGTTTTGATTACACAAATTTCCATATCACAATTTTGTCATTCTATTAGTTGGTATATTGCAAGGCATCAGAACTGGGTTGAATATATAGTTGAACATTGCATTCTGTATTGCATTTTAAATATATTTTTTTATTATTTTTTTTTTCACCTGAGTCTTGAAATATTATTAAGGAAGTAGCAGATGAGGGAAAAAACAAACTGAAACAAGTGACAATCCTGTTAGTCAGAAGACCACCAGAACAGTTTTGCTGTACAGTTTGCACAGTGATCTCACATTGTGAAGTTTTGCACTGTACAGAACACTCAGTAAAAAGAAATATAATTTCCAGTCAGTGCCACACCTAATTTTCTCTACAATGTCCTCCTGAAAACTAAAGTAAGAGCTTACTGCAAATTTCAGGTAGTAACAGGTTCTATTATTTCTCCTCTGAAAAGTCTGACATGCACAGGTAAAATGACACACAGCCTGCTTGGTGTGTATGTTTAAGCCTTACAAAATAGCTCCTGTAAGTGTCAAATCATATTGCTAGCTGATGCTCTGCAGCAGCCATCTGGCTGCCTGCATGGAGAAGGCAACACACCTTCTTTTACACGTCTTGCAGTAGAAACCTGTGGAAAGGCAGTACCACGGAGCCCTGCATGCCTCATAACTTGCTCTCATGTTATTGAGACCCTTGTTTGCTCATTAAATTTCAAGTGCTGTGTTGCACATAATAAGTTTTATTATTTTCAGGACAATGCTAAACTACACAGACAATATCCAGATGACTGGCAATGCTAACACAGTCCCAAATGGCAACTGTCACTTTAACCAGAAAACTGAACATGAACAGTTTTCCTTGGCTAAACATCAGCTCCCGTATCGCTACCAGGATACAACAGAGATTAGAGATTAGCAGAAAAGCAGTGACTATAAAGACTAGAGAGTTCAAACAACGTATGTTGCTGAGGTCCCAGTGCATGAGAACTTTTATTAAATTCAGACTTCAATTACAGTCCTGATTCTGTCAGCAAAAGCACAGTCAACAGAAGTAACTTCCGAATGTCTTGCTACAGGCTTCTTTTGAAGAACACAATACAGAAAGCAGATCCCCAGAGAAGATCTGAGAGCCAGACTCTCCAGGTTCCCCAACAGCAGGGCCACAGGGTGAGGATGGCCATCAGAGGAGACCTTCCCTGGGTACCAACAGCAAGCATGGCAGCAGCTCCCTCCACTCCAGGAGATGTTTCAGGGTGGTGGTGGACCTTGTCTACAGTGACACTTGGGTGGCCTCCTCCATGTCTGGCCATGCTCCCTGATCCTGAGAGCAAAAGCCCTGCCTCCAAGGCCCTCTCTCTGTTGGGGCTCTGTTGTTCTTAGGTTTGCTTAGGCTGTTATCATAGAAACACAGAATCATCTAGGTTGGAAAAGACCTCCAAGATCATCTAGTCCAACATTACGTAGCAAGTCCCATCACTAATCCATGTCCCTTAGTGTCACATCCACATATTTTCTCCAGGGATGGAGACCACCACTTCCCTGGGCAGCCCATTCCATGTTGAAAAGGAGTGGATATTAGCAGTGGTTTATTTTAGTCCAGAATTTACCACTGCACACACAAGGAAAATCCTGGATTGGGGCAAGTTGTCTGAAGAGAAAGAGGGGGGGAACATAAGGACAGGTTTTACCTCCACTGTGTGGATTGCCAGCCCTCAGAGGGAGCAGGTGGATAAAAAAGCCAGACTAGCCTTGCTCTGCAAAAGCCTCCACTATGGGCCAGAAAAGCAAGCCACCCCTTTGAGTAAGAGTGACGAAGCTATTTGTAATAACTGCTGAAACCTATACAGCCCAGATTGTGTAAAAATAGGGTTACTAGAAAGGGAAAAACCCTACAGTCCCCCTCCACACGTCCTGGGAAGCACTGGGGCCTCACATCAGGCTCTGCCACAGCCTGTTACTCAGCCCAGCGTTTCCTCCCAGCCTGGCTCCAGCTCTCTCCCATCAATAGCAGGTTACAGCATTACTGTACAGGACACGGAGTGACAATATCTGAGATAATAATCCCAGTCCACATAGCCTATAAAACCCTTCTTATCAGAAACAGAGCCCCAGGGAGCAGATCGTTGAGCGCAGCACCTGGCATCTGCAGCCAGCAATGCTCTTTAAGCGACATCACATCGTCTCCAGCGATAACTTGCCCGCCTGTCAGCTGGCAGATAGCCACAGGCTTTGTTTCCCCTTTCCAAGTTATAGGCCTCCACATCAGATCTGATTTTCAATCTTTATTTTATTACTGCAGACAACATATCCTTGAAAGACCTTGGTGTGAACAGCAGTGGGAGCAAATACAAATAATTCAGTCAAAGAGCAGGATATCTGAACGCGGGCTGTTCAGGTTACTGTATTCCTGTTTCTATTTCAACTGGCTTTTCCCTTGCACGCTAACAAGCTAACTAACTTTTCCTTGAAAAGCATTTTTTATCTCAAACTCCCTTAAAAAAAAAAAAAAGAGTGCCTCGATTTTTATTATCTGAGTCAGCTCAGAACAAAATTTAGAAAAATATGTTTAATACTTTGTATAGTCATGTGTAGACACTGAAAGATGTGTATGGCCTAAGAAAGAGCAGAAATATAGTTAGATTTGGTGTTCAGTTATTTAGCAAATAAAATCCTTAAAAAGCTTATCTATCACTCTGTATCTCACAGTTCTGCACAGAAGCAAGACTGGCAAAGACAGTCAATAAAATCCTTTATTTCAATGTTATACAATTCGGCTTTGCTGTTTGCTTTGTAAATGACTAATGGATAATTCTTTTTTTTTTTTTTTTTTTGTTTCTACAAAGTATATTATCACAATCATCTGTATTTTTATAGTGTTATTCATTAAACTTTTTTTTGGACTCCTTGTTTATGGTAGGTGTATGGCCAACTAATATGCTGTGCAATGAAACATTATTGTTAGATAATAATGTAACACGGTTTCTAATGGTATAATAATATACAGGCAAAGGTATAACAACATCTAGGCAATATTATAATTCCAACATCAATTCCTGGGGAAAAAAAAAAAATGTATTTATGCTAATATACACAGCAATTGTCTATACACCATAGAGTAATAGCTGTGAGTAACTTTGTCCATATGTGAAGGCCATTTTTTCTTTTATGTTGTTGCTACTGTACCACTTTATTATCATTGCTCCTAAAGCAGATGCATGTTGCTATATTAGAGATTCGTGCTCAGTTCCCTGGCTTGTCTCCTACCCTGAGTTCAAAGGGATTTGGAAATACTGCATGTTCCTTCTGGATTGACCCTTCTGGTCAATTCAGGATACACATTAGTTGGTTCAGAAGGAGTCTTCATTAACTTCTGTCAGCTGCAAAAGTGGCTTTCTCGAGGCAGAATTTGTGGGGCAGATTCTTAACACTCAGGGCCAACCTGACTCTCTAGAATTAAAATAAAGCAGATATATTTACAGACTCCCAGCCATACTGCTTGAGGCCCTTGGCTCAGACATCAGCATCAGTTCAGTGGCCAAATTGTCCTTCATTTGCGGTGTAAATACTGTTGTACATACAGCTCTTCTAATGAAACATGTCCACTTTTAGTTTCAGCAGACAGAAAAAATGAAATGTGTTTTCATCCACATGAGGGCAGTAAGGATTTCAATCTAAAACATTTAACAAAAGAAAAGAAAAAAAATCTGCATCTTTACTTCACAGTGTAATTCCCTCACAAATTTTCAGTGTTCTCACATAAAAATTATTTTATTTCAGAGAGATCAAAATGCCTAATACTCCCTTCTTTATTTAAAACATTTTCCTCTTCCATTGATGACTACAGAATGATGGGACTTAAAAATGTCCCTTCTAGTATTTTCATACGCAGAATTTGCATTGCACTGTAAAGGCACAGTGGTGTCCTGGGATAATAGCATACCTCATTAAATGCACATTTTGATCTTTTCTTCCATTTCATTTGGCCTTTTAGGAGCCAAATGTTGCATACTTGTAAAACATTCTCCTACAGATGTAGTTCTAATTAAGATCCTGAGTGTGGCAGCATCTCCTCTGCAGGGTGAGCTAGAAACGTTATAGTACTCAAGTCAACAAAAAAACAACAAACATACAAACAAACAAAACAAACAAGCAAACAAAGGATTCAGTCCAGAAATTATTCTCCAATAGAAAATCATTCCCTGGTACTTTCAGTTGGATGAAAAATATCTGATACTGAAAGTGCCAGAGAAATACACAAATTGTTAAGAAATCTTATACATTCAGTAAAAGAAAAAAGAAAATCCCCACTGCTACTAACTCAAGCCTAAAGTGTGGCTAAAGCATGATTTACAAACTTACTCTGACAAGTGGTCCACAGGAAGACAACACAATGAACTTTAGCATAGCAAACCTTACATCATGGGCATCACTACCCTTATCACCTGTTACGGAGTTAATGACAGCTTTCCTAATAAAAATTTATTCTGCAGTTATTTTTTAACATTATCAAATTTAAGCTTAAATTGTCTATGCTCAGTGTGTTCTACGGAAAGAATATGACTAGGGGGAGGTCAGCCAAAATAGCCATTTTGGGCAGGGAGTGAAAGAGATTGGGACTTGGATGGTGGCACTGGAAAAAAAAAAGGCAAATGGGTTGAGGAGATGGGACAGAAGGGGACAAGTGTCAGAAACTAGTGCCTCATTCTCCTGGTTGAATTTCTGTTGTTGTTTGAAGTCTTACATAAACACATTTGCCTCAGAAGACAACAGAAAGGATGTTATGATCATATAAAGTACATAATCAGCCCATGCCACCATTTCTAATCCCAAAATATCAGATTTTATAAACATGGGTTAATATTTGCAAAGCACTGAAATATGAGAACAATGAACACCTTAGAAAAGTCATGAATTATTTAATGTTCTAAGGGTCGAATAATGTTGAGCAAATTAGGCCTCAGAACAATTACTGAGTAAAAATAGAAAAAAAAAAATCTAATTATACTATAACGTAACTGATATGAAGAAGGAGGAAATGAAGGCATTTCTTCAGCTTTGAAGTGCTTGATTTTGCAAACTTAATGGTCTTATTTTTTACTTTTTCATATAATACTAATAATTATATAAATTATACATATTTGTGGTCTATTGAAATTAATAAAGCTATTACAATAATAGACTATGAAAATGAGTTCCCTTATGTAAAAGGCACAGTTAGATGATTTTTGCGCATTCTTCTCTGTTTGACCTGAGCTTTCCTGATGAAAACCAGGGAAATTTCTGCCTTGAATAGACTTTGTACTTTCTACATAAATTGGTATGAAAACATTGGTAATGCAGAGCTAACTTCTGTGATATCTTATTCAGCTCCTGGCAGTCAGAATTCTGACATCTTATTTTCAACTTAATCATTTCACAATTTAGGGTAAATGATTATACCCCATCCTACACACAACACTGCATATAACTGGTGTTTGTATGTTGCCAGACAGAGATGAAGGATAATTTAAAAGAAGCACATAATAATTTATTGACTTTAAAACAAAAAAAAAAATCTGTATCCCAAATTTCTGTATCTCAATCTCACTAGTTCTTTTTATTTCAACATATCCACTAAGAAGTGAAAGCTTTTATTATTTAGGGGAAGAATAAGCAAAGTGAGGTACTCTTTTCCTCCAAAAAGTACGTATCTACTTTTCATCTGGCCTGAATGAAAACTACTTAAGCAAAACTAAAATCTGATGTTCTTTTCTTCTAGACAATATCGAGTATCACCAGACATTGTCATCGAATTAAGAGAGAGATTCCTGCACAAAGAATGGAATTTATATGTCACAGTCTCCTAAGAGTTCAGAGGAGTTTTCCTCAACTTCAGAGCAAATTGACTGAGTAGTCTTACATTGCTGAAACACAGCTTTCTCCACAGTGCAGTTTTACAACATGCACAGTAGATGGCAGTGAGATATTAACTGAAAAATGGTTTCCACTTCCATCAAAGAATATTCATTTTTCTTTGTAGAAGTATACCCATTTACTCTGCCTAAAAAAATAAAACTGATAGAACATAAAAATTAGGACTTCACACATACACACTCAGAAAAGAAAGCAAAAATAAGCACACTGTGGGAAGAGGAAAACTAGCAAACTCTAGGTTACATGGAAACTCACAGAAAACTCTGATGGAAGACCTGAGCTTAACTGAGTACTATAGATGTTCAAACGTTGGGTATCGTACTCCTTTTAGCCACAGTTATGTGAAAATATGTCAGTCTCCAATGCAGCCAAAATGTTAATCTAAAGTGGATTTAGCTCAGAATTCAAAAGTTCTGGACATTGGTGGCAAAGAGGTTACTCACCATCCTTATCTCAGTCAGCACCATGCCAGATCAGACGCTTTGCAAGCACAGCCAAGCAAAATATTTCCAATGGAAGGCTGGTTTGTTTTTTTTTGTTTCTTCCTTTCACAATTCAATATAAAGTAAATTTTGAAAGTAATAAAAAAAAATTATACCCAGTCAAGAATTTGCATACATATGTAAATATACTTTATATATATAGTCAACAGTTAGAACTGAAAACTCTAACTGGCTTTGAACTTCTATATGTTTGATTGAACTCTGATCTGACTTAAAACTCTTTTGTTGGTATTTTAAAATATTCTTTTTTTTTTCCCCCTTTTCTGCCCACTTTAATTCATTTTTTTAATCTCTTCTTATAGTGAATATAAAATAATTTTTCTTGTTATAACATTTATTTGTGGCACCTGCAAGATTTAATTTCATATTAGAAATTGCATCAAGGAATGTTCCATCCATTGTACTAAAAGTTCCATCAAAGGTCTCTTACAGAGAAAGACTACACTGGAAAGCTGATTTTATTATTTAGTTATTTATCTAGAGATTTTTGTTCTATAAAATACTATTTAGTTCTGAAGGGTTTATCTTTTTATTTCCCTTTAAGGATTCTGACCTAGAACCGAATACAGGAACAATTTTGTTCCACAGCTACAGCTCAGATAATAGTTTCAACAGTCTATTCTGCTTCTCTTTAAGTAATGCACAGATAATCTTTCCAAGACTCAGTAAGAAGAGAGGCTACACTGCACACCTGACTACTGAATAAACTACTGTCAAACAGGATGACCCCTGATGAATAGCAACTGAAAACCTATTGGTTTTTAATATATTATTTCTAATCATATGATGTAAAATGATTACCTAGGTCTGCTCATCAAGAGCAGTGTACTAGATCAGCTGCTAAACCTGAGTTGCTCACATATGCTCATTTGGTTTATACTTGAGAAGGGGCTGAAACAGAAGATATTAATGCTGCCTTCCTGACTTTGGTCAGGTTGGTCTCTGTTTATCCTTAGCTATAGCAGTGTGCAATGTGTAAACTTTCCCCTTCTCCTCAGACATTTTTCTGGTGCGGGAAGAGGAAATACTTTCACCTGTTTTCTTCACTAAATCTGCAACCAGAACTTCACTCTATCCTTTATAGTTTTCACTATCGGTACTATGGTCATGATGGGGTCACTGTCTCAGTTTTCTAGTTACAGAAGACCAGAAGACTTCTGTATAAGCTTATCTTTTCCATTACTCCCCCTGTGCTGGTGCAGTGCAACACACTTTCTATACCTAATGATCTGAATTTAGCTTTCAGGACCTCCCTTTACCTGCACACTGTGGCCACAGACTTCTCCACAGCATTCACTTTAAGTCTCTCAAGGGGTCCCGTGGGATTTACTGCCTTTCTACCTGGGAGAGTAAGTTGCTGAAAGTTTCCCAAGGTTATTGCATATCCAGTTACTGACCTTTCAAGGATTCAAACCCCCCCAGAAGCAAGAGGGGAAAGACTTCTCTGCAGCTATTTATAAAGGCAGACACAGATAATTCTTCTGAAGCTGTAACTCTGTAATCATTTAATCTACCATAAATTCAGGCAGCCACTGAAAAGGGGGAGTTACCCTTCTTCCTGCTTTTACCTCCCTCACAGCAGCTTGTTCCCCATCCTTCCCACATGTAGGGGCCAGGTCATCATCAAACAGTATCACAGAATACCCCCAAACACTGTACCTCACCTGTCTGCTGTGTTTTGGCTGGGCAGCCAGCACCCTCCCCTGCCCCTTCAGGAGATGTCTCAGGAAACAGTACAGGCCAGGGCCATGCTCCTGTAGGCATGTCCCTGGTTGGGGAGCTCTAAGCAGAGTAATGCAGATGTGGATCCTTGTCTGTTGATGCTGGTGACAAAGCAGCCCCCAGCACATTTAATTAACTGCTATTGACATAGTCACTATCTTTGAGCCATGGGCAATCTGGATTTAAGAGATGTTCTGATGTATATGGCTTTATCCCTAAATGTACTTCAGTAGCTCTCTTGCCAGCTTAGAATCACAGAATGGTTTGGGTTGGAAGGGACCTTAAAGACCTAATTCCATGCGCAGGGAGCCTCCTGCTTGAACATTAGCACTTTTCCATGACAGCCTATGAGGGCTCTTGGACTTACTGCACACATGGAGCCTGCTAACACTCGTAAGCATGCTAGGTGTATTTATGTTGCAACCAGTTGCTTCTACATCATATAGCTACAGAAGGGTTATTCACTATCTGAAGCTTGTAAAAGGGCACTTTTCTGCCTAAATCCTATTTATTTCCCAATAGTCACACATCAGTTTTTCACAGATGTTAAAATTAATACTGCACAGCCATTGACAGAAAATAAATAGGTATAGTATCCAATATGGCACTGTATCTTGCTAAAACTTTTGTTTGTGCACAAGTATCATCAAGCCATTGTCACAATTTTAGAAACAAACCACAAGCCAATAACCAAATTAACTCTAGGCTTATTACTAGACTTAGCAACTTCAAGTATCTTGTTTGCCTTGAGGTTAACAGAAGCAGTTCTTACCTGAAGTTCACTACATCAAGACTGTTTCAAACCTGTATATCTTTACAAAGTCTGTAGAGGAAATAATAAATACCTAGATAAGAAAATTAGACATTGCATGTCTCTTTAAGAATGCTCATTCTTAAATTAAAATTAAAAACATGGTTTATTCCTTAAAACTAAAGAAGATGTGCTGATTGCAGGTGAGAAGCGGGTTCAAGAGAAAGTCTAGTGAGATTTCTTACATAAACATGAGCTATCATATGTTGCTCTCTTATGCTGTTGACGTTAATAACTTGTTGGAGAAAGGCATCCGGTATAGATCTGAAGGAAACAAAGGATCCACCACTTCCTCTGGTAATTTTTCCAGCAGTTAATCATTCCACTGTTAGAAATATGCACGCAATTCCTAACTTAAATTTTAATATCCAGCTATTACTTCTCATTATACCTTTCAAAATCAGACTTTTTCTCTTTATGCGCTGTAGATCATCACCTTTTTTGAGAAGTTAAACACATATGTTTTTGTGTTTATAACATTAAGGTTATTTTGTAGCCCTCAAAAAAAAAAAAAGTTTGTGACTCATCTCTGGTTCAGTTTTTCAGTAACTTTTATAAATAATGTTTCTCTCATCAGATGTTTCAGTTCTGCTCATATATAGGCTAAAACTAATCAGTTTTACTGTGCTTTTTCATATTACATCATTACAGAGCCAAGAAATGCATGCTTGTTCTTTTTTTGTTTGTTTGTTTTCTCACAACATTGTAGTAGACTCAATATTTCTTCTAAGAAACATTTTTTTTTTATATATATGCAATTCCTCATCCTGCAGGTATGCATTCATAGGTCAATACTTCTTTGATCTTCCAGTATAACATTACATTTAACTACATGAAAATAAATTGTATTTGAATGGGACCACTTTACAAAGCAAAGAAATTATTATACTAGAGTATTGTTTACTATTATAAACAGAATTTTTATTTTAATTTTTAAATAGGATTGACTGAAACAAACAGCAATGCTGTATAGTACCATATTAAGGCCATCATAACTTTCTCCTTGACATCCAGCCAGCATGTGGTTTAATTTTACTGTGGTAAAGATAAGAAAACTTTATAGATCTATAAAAGTCCCAAGTTTAAACATATCCATTTCAAGTACAGTAGCTATTCCTGCCTGTGACTTCTGTGATGCTTTTATTTGCTTCATTTCTACAGATTCAAATATTAATCTAAAAGGAGATCAACTGATTTTGCAAAAGCTTTCCACATATGAATGTACAGTATCATTCGTTACATGAAGAAATTTTATCTTGAAATGAATTCTGCATGGATAAACTTATCTGCCAGTTGTACAATAAAAATAAAACAAACCACATTGGGCTGGACTTGACTGTAAGCCTCTTAGAGCCTCCACCAACTTTTACACCAGAAGCTGCAAAAAATAGACAATAAAATGTGATTTGACAGGGAAGTGCCGTAGAACCTAGAACTGTTATTCACCTTCACCATAAAAACCTATGTCTAGAAAGAGCCATGAAACCTGAACAGATTGCATTTCCAGAATGAAATGAGTATTGCCGAAGTTATGAGGAATGCCCCTTTCTGGATACAACTGGAGCAGCTGAGGACATTTGCCCCAGCAATGCCTCAGTGCCCAGCACCTGGCAATCATTGCTCTCACAGCTTTGTGTGCAGAAGAGACTGTATTAGCAACTGCTAATCCACATAAGCAGAAAACAGGGCCTGCAGGACCACTCAAGCTATCTACCTGGGTCCTTAAGGCCACCCGGATGACCCTGCGCAGGACTGAATGGGAGTGATCCTGTTCCCTCCCTGGCACAGCTGTGTAGCCGTGAACACGCGGAGCAGGGCAGCACTGCCTTCAGATACGTAGAAAACATGCAAATCTGAACGAAGTTTACATTGAAAATGACTTTCCTAAACTGAAGTTACACCTCGACAATAAACTTATCCACAAGAGCTGTTTCACGTACTTAGACTGAATAATGAGCATGAATTTCAACCCTAAGTGCATCACTATTTAAACATGTTGTATTTAAAACATTTATATATATATATCAGTACTATATATATATAGTGTATATATATATAGTGTATATATATATATAGTGTGTATATATTTATATATATAGTACTGATTTTAAGAAAAACACTGAAATACTTTTTTTTCCTACCCAGAGGTTACAGACATGGATATGTTAGGGGAATGAATGGTCTGCAGCACCTCTGTTGACAGCCTGTTGCTGCAGATGCTCTCAGCACCACAGGGGGCTGTCTTCCCCTCTCATATACACAGCAGCTGGATTCAGCCTTGGCATCACATGATAAGAAGCAGTATAACGTGGTGTCTAATAATACATATGGAGTGGACAAATTAGGTTATCTTCATATTCTGATTTACATCTGCAAGAAAGACAGAACTATATTTCCACCATCAGTTTAAAGTCATTCTAAACTAAAATGAATACTGAAGGTTTTTTTTTCCTGCATAAAATATTTAAAATATATATTCACTGATAAAGCTGAAAAAAAAAGAAAAAAAAAAAAGTGTGGATGCTTTGTTAAGACAAAACGGAAAACGAATATATGAAATAAACACAGCATGTAGCTTAAGGGCCACTTGCCATAAAAGGCTTTTCCTGACTGGAAGTTACAGATGTACTTAAAAAACAGATGTACATCAAAGGCTGTTGATTAGAAGCACAGAGAGAAGTAATTATCAGTTATTTTTCTTCCAAAAAGAAATTCTTTATTCTAATACCAATAAAACCTTAGTATGTACAGAATGAGTCTATGGGTTTAATTAACCATATGAAAATATCAATGTATATGCTATTCCTGTTCCACGTCATCACTCTCTCATGGATACTTTGGGTGCGCTTCTGACAGATGCTTCATTGGTTTTGTTATTGTGTTACAGTGTTAGGTTAAAGATATTGCATAACTGAAATTGTTCGAGATCAATTCATTTTAAGCTTAGAAAACAAATCCCTGATGCTAACAGTTCTTTGTGGGCCAGAGGTATTTCCACCAGTAATAGAGAGACCATCCTGAACACTACAGCTGGTACAGCAGGACAAACCACACTCCTTGCTAAACTGGTGGCCAGACACAAGTAGTACAGGTTTGAATGCTGTCCTGAAATACCAGCAGCTTCCCTGGCACATTTCTGACTCATGTCAAATAGTAATTCTCCCAGGAATGGTACATTCCTTTCTGTACATTTTTTGCAGAATATCAAGAGATGATGAAAGAAACCTTAACTCTTTAAAACTATTGACTAACTTCAAATTAGTAGCTGTTTTTCAGGCAACAACTTTTACATTTCTGATTTGGGACACAGTTGTGATAAGCCCCCAGACTGCAATGTATGGATCTAAAAGCAGACATCTGAGTGCATACTTTGACTGCATACTCAGCCTGGGCTGACACTGTTTCAAATGCTGGAAGGAAGTATTTATTTGAATCAAGCTCAGTTAAGTGATTATCAGCTTCACACATTGAAGTATAGTTGAGCTCTACTGAATGCTAATTATTTCATCATGTTAGCAAATACTCATTTCTTGGCCAGTGTCTTCATCACAATTTGTTCCATGTGTTGATGTAAACTGTCCTATAAGATTAATAGTGGGTGACAACTGGATCATTTTAGGGTGTGACATACTTATTAAATTAGTTACAAACATCCACTCAACTGTTTATTTTATTTACTGAGACAATTAATCCACCATTTATGCCACTTTCCTTCTCTTTAAATAAGACTGGAAGACAACATTTTAAAATTCTCCTTTGCTGACTTCAGGAAATTCTTTTCAAAATTCTGCTGGAATTTATTCTCCTTCTAATTGTGCTTAACATCTTGCCGATTTCCTTCTGTGTAGCCAAGTGATAACTGACTCCTTAACACTATCCTTTATTCTCCTTAAAGTGCTGTACACACATTTGGCTTTGATGTGATTTCTGCTGTTGTTATTTTTTGTGTAAATAAACTTTAGATAATAGCAATATCCCCGGACCAGAATTGAATGGTAAAGATAAAGTACTAATATCCAGTCAAAAAGAAATGTTTGTAACAAAAGCATTTCTCCCTGGTTTGCCTGTCTACACAGAGAATTAAATTTTCCACAATTATATGAATTATTAGTTAGAAATTGTCAGTATTGTAGTTTTCCTCTAACAGAACTATAGAAACATCCTAGGTAGAATAATACTCTCTGTTAATTTTATTTGTCATATGTACACGTTTTTGTTTGTTAGTGGATGATTAGTAGTAACTTATTTCCTATGATGTGTAAATTTTCTCTTCAAAAAAGTTTTTGGTGTATTAGAAAGTTAAGAATCACAAAACAGATTAACTCTCACATCTCTATGATGAACCTTCAGAATGCACTTAATAGTTATATATATGTAGTTAACTAAACACAGCAATCCTGCCACCTATACAATAAGCATGCCACACAGAAAATTAAGTTTTAAAATGAACATTAAGATTTAGCATCAACATCACAAGTTCTTTGAGTATATTAGTTATTTGCAAAGTTAAATTTTCATTCATACACAGTTGACTTTTAAAAGAAAATACCTTAGTCATTTGAATATTTTGTAATACTGAAAATAATTCAACCACTTTAAACTACTGATCAGTTTCTGCATGGGTCTATCCAAGAGAAGAACCACACAGAAACATTTAAGAGTCATCTGTGATATAAGAGCAACAAAGCAATTATTCATTGTCAGGAAATGTGTTTATTTAGATTAAATGACCATTACATTGTTCTTTTCCAAGAAATACAATTCAATGCTCTTTACACAATATGCTATTTAAAAATATTTTGACTTAATAAATGAGATTGGTTTTTTTTTTAATCTGTATAAATATACAAGTGACATACTTGTGAAACAAGGCTTTCCATGCCAAGCATCAAATATGGGGAATTTTTATGATTTAGTATGAATTCCTGGAAAACACCATTTATCAGAGAAAAAACTGGCCAAACTTTCACAGTATCTGCTCTAACAGGCGCCACTGCAACGGACTTCAGACCTACAAATAGGCCAAGAACAGAAGCTAAAACTAACAATGAACAATGCAATATGTTACAAAGAGGGAAAACAGCTTTTTTTTTTTTTTTTCCTAGATGGTAATAGATGGGATTGATTTTGATCCATAATTTACATAGTGAAGAACTTAACTGGTCTGATTTCATCAAATATTGTTTTGATAAGTGATTCCATTCTGAATTTTCATTTCAATTGTTTGGCAATGAAAATATAGTCATTTTTGAAGAGTTGACTTATTCTCTTCTTACGTGCAAGAATTTCTGCTTGGGAACACAACTGAGTTTTCAAACAACAGATCAGATATAAGAAGTTTGTTCACTCCATGCTGACCAGAAATCTTGAGCAATGCACTGACCCTTGAATTTCATAAATCCTCAAAAACATAGGTTGATAATGTTACAGGCTGAGACAAACAGCTGGTAGCATCAGAACACAAGAACATTGAAGTGGCTGCTCTGGGTCAACCAAAGATCCACCAAAACTACTATTGGAGCAGTGGCCCCAAACTAATATGTCAGTATCTGTATAAGCAGACGAAAATAAGTGCTCCCTTTCACAAGAAACTTCACCATCATGCATGAGGCCTGGTGTGTAAGTAGCCACGCTGAGCCACTTTCTGCAGAAGGGCTTGTAAACAGTTTTTTGCTGGGGAATGCATTTTCTGGTAGAATACTTGGAAGTGAATGCCGAAATATATGCCTTTCTGATGCTCAGTATCTTCTTTGCCACTTCATGATTGTCACATTGCAAAGCTGGTTAAGATCATGTATCTGTGACAATTTTTCAGCTGATTACAGATCATGCCAAACTTCCTTTGCACAGAAGGGTCAGTAGAATTTGCATGACACTGAAAATGCATGAAACCTAGTTTTAACAAGGGAAAAGCATAAGACATGTATTGAACCTGCAAGTCTCACAAGTACTGCATGTGACATGAGAGATCAGAAATGATAAGGGAACATCTGAACCACTGTATCCAATAAGACTAGAAGATAAAGGGATAAAGAGTGGAGTTAAGCTAACCCTAACAGTGTTCTCAGGTTAAAATCAGGAGACCTTATTTCATGGCCCCATGATTCGCACCAGGTCCGTTCTAAACATTACAGGGACATGAACCAACTTCTTTACCAATGCCAACCTACAGTATCACTCATCTGTACAGAGGCTGTCAATGAAAAACTCATACCTTCATATCATGTGAATCACTGCAACTCTAATTTAAATGCTTTATGAATCAGGCTTACAACATCTGGAGGAAAGGCTCAGAGAGCTGGGACTGCTCAGCCTGGAGAAGAGGAGGCTCAGGGGGAACTCATCAATTTCTATAAATACCTGAAAGGAAGGTGCAAAGAGGACGGAAACAGACTCTTGTAAGTGGTGCCCAGTGCCAGGACAAAAGGCACTGTGCACTAACTGGAACACAAGACGCTCTATCTGAACATCAGGAAGCATTTCTTTACTGTAGGTGTGACAGAGCACTGGCACAGGCTGCCCAGAGGTTGTGGGTTCTCCTCCTTGGAGACCTTCAGACACCTCCTGGACACAGTCCTGGGCACCCTGCTCTGGGTGTCCCAGCTTGGGCAGGGGTGGCACCAGGTGGCCTCCAGAGGTCCCTCCCAACCTCAACCATTCTGTGATTCTGTGATCTCTATTTCAATTATCCTAGGTTTACAGCCATAGAAAGTATTGCATACTTTTGCTTATGACTTCCAATTACTTACAGTTTTGAAAACTTATCCTGAATGTTGGTTACAAAAGATGAAAGCATGTGGAGACACAAATTTCAGACAAAATGACTGAATAGTTGGCAAAACTTTATTCTCTCTTGCAGACCTCTACTTTTAAGATTACCTCTTTTATAAATTGATATCAGACAACATTCTGAAATAAGAGCTTTATCATTATCGGGAAAGGAAAGAAAAAATGATTTTCCTTATGCTTAAATGGGGTCAGAAAAGAGAAAGGCATCTGTTAATATTCTGTGCTGATGCTCACTTATTCATCCAGCTATTGTACTAATGCAAATCATAAGAGTTTGTTGCAGATGTGCAGCTATATATAATTCAGCCAAATCATCTGGTCTTTTTGCATTGAGAATCTTCATCAAGAAGATGATAGTGGGTTTAATGAATATATTAAAATAGAATCTTAAGCACAGCACCTTCCTGCCAACCCTGCCACAACCATCGAAACTGCAAACTTTCAGTTGTAAATGTTATTTTGAGAAGATTAAAATATAGACTGTCTTAGAAACCAAGATACAAGTTGCTAATAGATTTCAGACTTTAATGTTGACATTTCAAGACAGAATCTTTTCAGGTTCTACAGTCACTAATGATATTTCTTATTATTACTATAGTAGAGAGTCAGAGATTGACAGAGTCATTGTACAACAGAGCAGGTGATTTACGATCGTAGAAAAGAGACAAAAATGCTTTTAGTACCTCAGTTGTAAGGACAGAGCATCCACAGATGTAACAAAAAATGACCTTCAGATAAACCAAATGAACTGCGGATGTTTTGCTTGAATTACTGCATGTTAGATAAGCTCTAATTACATTTTTTATTGCATATTTTTTAGACAGCTCTCTACATGTTTAAAAATTGCCCATGATTGCTTGCAGTTTTCCAGTGAGACTTAAGTCTTCCATAAGGGCAACATCTACAGCTGAACTAAAATATCATGTGCTCTAAACAATATATCTTTAAGGCACACTTGTTGCATCACTTGTTTTTCTTGTATTAATAGAGAACTATATAATTAATAATAAAGCCACGAACTTTCTGACAACGTTCTTACTTTCAAGACAGAAAACAATACAATTGTTACTTACAGTCTTCTTCAAATAGTATTTTTAATTCAAACTACTCCTACATACACACTGATCAGCCTTACTTAAAGGCTGTACAAATATCCCCACATTACTCAGAGTATCTATTAAATACAGAACAGTATCACCACAAAACATCAACATTGTCTTGTAGGTAGAAAAAAACAACTGCCTAGACAAGTTACATAAATGAATTTATTTCATGCAAAATGAATGATAGCTCACAAAAATGTAGGAGTGCTTTTAGCATGCGTAAATAAATGAGGCATACAGAGTGGATAACACTGGTTATTTAAAATAAATTAATTAATTAAAAAAAAAAAGAGGAGCAGAAGGAAACTGGGAAAGGCAGGAGGGATGTCATTAAACAGATAGAACCATGTCAAAGACAGAAGGAAGAAGAATGCATGCAGAGGAACTGAAGATCTCACAAAATAATTCTGAAATGTGCTAAAAGCCTGATAGTCATTAGGCCCAACTAAAGGCAGAGGGAATGGCATGGAGGAATTAGGGTGAATTTATGTTAAGTGTTGTTTTTTAATCACCCTCTGATGAAATAATTACCTGTTTAATATGTTATTTTCTTTTTAAAAAACATTGTAATTATTTCATAGGAGGGCAGTAATCTGATATCATTACGTTCATCTACTAAGCTCAGCAACTTCAAAAATTTAGCTTTTGTTGCAGCTTCTACACTTTGATACATATACCTGGAGCTGTCATTTGCAGCATGCACCATGCACAGAACCTCTACAAGCACTTGCCAGCTAATCTGTCTTTGTATGAGCATCCTGAGTGCAGTGTAGCTCCATCAGACAAAAATACCAAGGCTTGTCTCAATAGAGAACTGACTAATTATGCAGAAGATTTGCATGGAGCCATTATGAAGTATTACCAGACATTTTTTTCTCAACTGACTTTAAAGATATATATATATTGAATTTTGTTGTGGCTATGTTTAGAGAACTAAGAAAAATGGATGGGGGGGCAGAGTAGAAATTTCCCAAGAAAAATGCACAATGTGCACAACAGCTCTGTCTCCTCTCCAAAACTGTATTATTCCATTGAAACTCATTTATTGTTCTTACCATGAGATAGAGTTTTAATGTTATTTACTAGCCACATCTTGACATTTAGAAAAATATCTGTATATCAAGTAACACAATTATACACAGTACAATAACAATATAATCATACAAAACAAAACACAATCCTTTAACCACCATCTGAATATTTTCATATGCTTCTGCAATTCCTACTTTTAGCCAGTACTGGAAGCTCAAAAAAACTGAAAGAATGATTGTTTTTATGGCATGACTTCAAGGAAAGATTTTACATGTTATTCACCTAGTGAAATGTTTATCCTTTCTTTTTAAGGGTAAGATAAATTAACTCATGTTGAAGCCTTTTTGTAATAATATAGAAAGGTAAGTATTCTTGAGGTCAAAATGGTAGGTTAGGATTCAAGTGATGTGGGTTAATATCAGGACTGTATTTAAAGACATAGTGTGCTATCATTATTCCAAACTAATACACAGTTCACTACTACCTACAATAAAGAAATCTGTCCCTCACTATCCATTTCATTATTCTACTCCTTGATTTAGCCTTGTAAAAATATGTTTTAAAATACTTGAAAACAAATTGAGGAAATTTTCACTGATGTCAATCAATTCCAAGAATAGTGTAAAGAAAGTTTTCTTGCCAGATTTGAATCCAATTCTTAAGACAAAGTCATGGAGGGCTCCTTGAAGAGTGTTCAGCACATGTGACAACCAGATTATTTTGCCCTATTTGAACTAAGTACAACTGCAACATATTCAGAAATATTTCATAAATTACCTCACTGTTTCGGAAAAAAAAAAAAAAATTGAACATCATCTACAATACTACTTGTAATCTAGCAGTTTGCAATTCTGAATATTTGTATGGAGAAATGTAAGACTGCAAAAATCCCATAGCAACTGTTATATCATTACTTTAGATAGAAAAAGGCTAACTTTAAGATGTACATTTTCACACACACCTGAGGGATTCAGAATAGCAAGTCCAACTAGAATTCAGAAGAGCATTTTGAAAGAAGCCAAAGAATATGCTAAAACACATTCCTCTGAAAAGATACTTTTTAGTAGCAAGTGTTCAGAAGTGCTCAGCACTCAGTAGGGCCTGTTAATAACAAAATTATTATTGAACAAATATATTTGGTGAACTTTCAAAGGCCTGAACAGCAACTGTATATTAAAGGAAACACAATAGCTAAAGATTTAAGTTATTCTAGCTGCAAGCATCTCCTGATTTAAGAAATACCAGCCAACACACACACACACACACATTAGTATTATAAAAAATAAATACTTATTCCCCCGATCTCTCTAAAGTGGAGGGTTATTTTGGGGGGGGACAAAATAAGTTTTAGGTATAAATGAAAAATATGAGAGATGTCAAACCTATTTAGAAAAAAATTAAGCACACACAAAATCTAAGTATTCATATATTAGCCAAATGTGTTGAGAGTTATAAAAATTAAAGCAGAATAATAAATGTTGGCCCTTAAGCTACAATAACTCAAACAAAAATGTTTCCAAATCTTAATGTTATATACATGACTAAATACTCAATATCCTGCTATTTTTCCTTCAAAATAAAGCTAGACTTTAATAAGCATGGTATGAGCTTCAAACAAGGGAGATCCAGATCTGATTACTATTATTTTAAAATTGGCAGAAAATTCCATCCTAGTCAAAGTACCTCTTGCACTTATCTTCAGAAGTGTAAGATCACTATGTTTTAGCTCCTTTTTTAAAGAGAAAATGTTTGCTAGCAAAAATGAGATATTATGGAGCTTGTTTAGTATTAACTTCTGCCAAATGTAAACCATTTTTCTGCAAGTCACTATTGGATCATACAGAGAACAGCAGTAACTATTATCACTTCATTTTCTGTAAAACTTTTTAGGCTTGAAACCGCCCATGTTTTCTCCTTGTGACTACTCCAGACTATTAAAGGATTGGAAGGCACTTGCTTTCAACATCTAATATACTTGGTAGTATGGTAACATCATTACTGTTCATTGGCCTTTTAAAATTTGCATTTTTTATTTTAAATTTCTCAGCTAAACACCATGTTCATATGTACACTAATGTGATAGGATAACTTAAATCAAACTTGAAGACAAGACATAAAACATTTTAAAAATAGCTGCTTTGTACCAGCAGAATGTAAATATAACCAAAGACTGAAGTATTTTTATGTGTAGCAGGAAATTGTTGTGCTTAATAAAGCATTTGGAAAACCTGACTATTTCATAACCAGTTTTAGTGCAATCTCTTTGAGGACACACAATTATACCTATTCAACACAAATGAAACTACTGACAGGAAGCAAGGAAGTAAATTACCAGCTATTTAGCTCAGACACAATGCATTGTGTTATCTTATTTTACGAGCCTAAACTAGAATATGAATTTCTAATCTTCTCAAATTAGCATGCTAGACTATTGCATTGAAATTTTCGTTCAGCAATAACACTCAATTTTGTCGTTGTTGCTGACTAGGTTTTACTTGCATACAATGAAAGCAAGCTCTTTGAAAATATGCCAAGTCTACAGTCTTACACAGCAACATCATCTTCTTCACAAAATATATGACAAATGATTTCATACAGAAATACATCAGAGTTTTCATATGAATATATAAATGAGAAACAGCATTTTGGCAAACATTGAAAACTCTTAACCGGCACCTTTTTAGGTTGGATGTCAGGTACAAGCTTGACAACCCCACTGAGTCAAAAATCATGAGTCAGCCTCAATATCATGAGTAAGATTTAAAACCACTAGATTTTAAATAATTAAGATCCAGTGTTTTTTTTTGTTTTGTTTTGTTTTGTTTTGTTTTTGGTGTTGAAATACTGGTGTGTCTATGTTTCCAGACTTTCCCCTGCAGCTACAAAGACTGGAAAACTAACTAAAATATGAAAACTGTTATTATGTAGTGGTTTCATCAGCTCACTTTTAAGAAATCAGGAAACTGGTGACAAAACTCATGCAAGAAAGCCATAAAGGGAACTCCCATTAGTGTACTCATCACTGTTTTATTCTCTTCACTGAATCATCTTAGAAAGTAGTAAGTAAGTAATCGCCTCTTTATAACAATTACTGCAAAAGTGATGCACGGCAGCTTCCATGATTCCAAGAATTCTGTCCAAGCAAGAAGCTGAGCTTTCTGCAAGTGTTCATGGGGGACCCATAGGCAAGTTCTGGAAGCATGGGATAGATGAGTGGACAGTGAGGAGGATTGAGAACTGGATGGATAGAAGAGCTCAGAGGGTTGTCATCAGTGGTACAGTCTAGATGGAGACCTGTAGCTAGAGGTGTTCCCCAGGGGTCAGTACTGGGTCCAGTCTTGTTCAATTTATTCATCAATGACCTAGATTATGGAATAGAGTGCACCCTCAGCAAGTTTGCCGATGTCACAAAACTGGGAGGAGTGGCTGATCCACCAGAAAGCCGTACTACCATTCAGAGGGACCTAGACAGGCTGGAGAGTTGGTCGGTGAGGAACGTCATGAAGGTCGGTAAAGGCAAATGCAGGGTCCTGCACCTAGGGAGGAATAACCATAAGCACCAGTAGAGGCTGGGGGCTGACCTGCGGGAAACAGCTCTGTGGAAAAGGACCTGGGAGTCCTGGTGGACATAAAGTTAACCATGAGCCAGAAATATGCCCTTGTGGCCAAGAAGGCCAATGGGATCCTGGGGTACATTAGGGAGTGTTGCCAGCAGGCCGAGGGAGGTGATCCTCCCCCTCTACTCAGCCCTGGTGAGGCCACACCTGGAGCATTGTGTCCACCTCTGGACTCCCCAGTACACGAGGGACATGGAGCTACTGGAATGAGTCTAGCGGAGGGCTCTGAAGATGATCAGGGGACTGGAGTATCTGTCATACAAGTACAGGCTGAGAGAGCGGGGCCTGTTTAACGTGGAGAAGACTGAGAGAGGATCTTTTCAATGTGTATAAACATCTGAAGGGAGAGTGTCAAGAGGATGGGACCAGATTCTTTTCAGTTGTGCCCACCAGTAGGACATGAGGCAACTGGTACAAACTGAAGCACAGGAGGTTCCAGCTGCATATGAGGAAAATCTTCTTTACTGTGAGGGTGACAGAGCACTGAGACAGGCTGCCCAGAGAAGCTGTGGAGTCTCCTTCTCTGGAGATATACAAAACCCACCTGGATGCCATCCTGTGCAATGAGCTCTAGGTGATCCTGCTCAGCAGGGGGGTTGAACTAGATCATCTTCAGAGGGCCCTTCCAATCTTGGCCATTTTGTGATTCTGTGACCGAATACCCTATAGATTATAATGGATCCACTGCTGAGACAATGTTCTTTCTCATTGGCAGCTAAAGCGTTGTAGCACTGACAGTACCAGAGTTGTTTCCAGAAAAAGCATCTTTCCTAAATCAGATATTTTCTGAAGAGGAAGAAGGCCAAACTGTCCATATAGCACTGTTTACAGCAAGTAAGCTTTCCCTAGTGCCTAAATATCGTCATAGAACTAAAACATTGGAAAAATTAGTTTAAGTGGTATAAAAGGTAGTCAGAATAGTTGAATTGCCAGTGAACTGACATGATGCCTTTACCACATACTGAACAGTCCTCCAGCTCCCATAGTTAATTGTATAATTAGATGAAATTTTGGTTCACATGAAAATAAATAAAACACACCCCTATCAATAGATCCACACCCTGTTTTAATAGCCCTGAAAGATGATACAGAGATGCTGACTTGGACGACTGTGTAAAATATTTTAAGTGGTTCCTTTGCAACATATTGTTCCCAGCTTTGAAGTGCACACAGTGACACAACTCTGCTACAACTCTGACTCCAGCCACTCTATTTAAATTCTTATATTCTATACTCATCCAGTTGAGGCAGGTGTATTTTGTTTTCTTTTTCTTTTTAATCATTGTTTTTCTAGGACAACCATCCCAGTCTTAGATAGAGGATCCAGACTTTCTCAATTAAGTGAGAAGGACTGAAGTTATTTTCTGGCTCCTATTTGAATTTCACTATTAAGTTCTGAGATCCTATTACTTTGTGGAATAACTAATGATTATAATGCAGCCAGATTTCCTTTCCATTTAAACCAATCTTACAACAATGAATTTTTGCTGGTCTTCATGGAGCTTTTCTTGACTTCTGTCTATAAGAATGAAGAAGCTCACGCTCATCAGTATTGTTAGAGATCAATAGGTGCTCATCTATAGAACAATACTGACTTATTCTAGATGAATGTCTCATCCAAAGATCTAAGCTGTGACTGCTTTACAAACTCAAACCACAGTTTGAGACACAGTAAGCCTAAGATACTTAGGTAGGGTTTTTTTTGCTTGTTTGTTTTCCCTCCAAAGAAATGGAGTTTCTTTTCTCCCTCTGAATAATAATAATAATAATAATAATAATAATAATAATAATAATAATAATAATTCAGATGATTGGAAGAAAAGGGAAAAAGGGAAAATTAATATACTACTCTTTCACAACATACTCCACACACACATAAAAAAAAAAATCTAGAAAAGATGCATTAATCAACATTTTTTAGAGTTTGAAATTTTAACAATTACTTACTTAATAAAAAACTCCAGTTGAAAGAAATATTTAGCATGTTATAAAACTCCTTATGAAACACACTGACCTTCTTTGGGCCATCTCTATTACTGTGATCTGCAGAAAATATAAATCCCTGTTCTCCTTTTCATTGCCTTAGCTGCAAGAAAAATTAACCTTATTTCACAGGAATTTTCCATTTATATGTCTAGGACTCATGATCCACTGGTTTTCCCTGCTCTCAAAAGAGGTATTACTACAGCCTACTCTCAAGCTGGCATCGGATTGCAGAGCCGATTAGGAAAGCCTGGTGGCAAAAAAATCAAGTACTGAGTGCTGAGTATTTTGTATTATAAAAATGACACCATCTGTAATGATTTTGAAACCAACTTCCTTTTGATTCTAGACTTGTATTCTGCCATGGTGCTTTCTTTTAGCCAGAAACCTTCCATCATCTGTTCTAGCTGTTTAACCAGAGCAATGGTTTGAAGCCTGACACAGGACTTGCTCAGAAGATCTTTTTTAACTGTGGAGTTTTTACGGCCCATAAATTTCTTCAGCAATCCATTATCAAACACAATCTCCTTTCTTCTGTTGTAAATACACTCAGAAGAGTTCTTATATATCACCCTTAGTGCTACACAGTAGAGCTGTGAACTGAGTTTTACTGTGTCTCTCCTGCACAATCTTTTGCAATACTTAAAATTTATTCTCTGTATTTTGCCAAATTGTGGGTTTTCTTTGCTGGGCCTCATAAAAGTTGTTTCTTCTAGTTTAGCTGTTATAAGGAACAGATGGTAAATCAGTAGGTAACAAAATAATCTAGTCCACAAATTCAGAGGAAAAATACAAAGCTGGAATTTAAACACCTTTGTGGTAGTTTAACTAGCTGTGTTTTAGAAACCCTTTGGGCATTTGTCATCTTAAGTAGCAGATAAATGTAGAAGTTTTCTCCGTATTGGAGATACTGTAGTATTAAAGCTAAATAAAATCTACCTTCAATACAGTTCTGCTAGAACTGATCAAAGCTGCCTGGCACTTGCATCTAGTCAACAGCTAAGGTATAATGCAACTTTAAAAGCAATGAAATAAGCAAAAAAAAATTGTACAGTTTTTACAGTCCAACTTCTACCATCCTGAAATGCTTGTGTAAGTACAATTGGCAGCCCATTCAAGATGCTCACATTTGTATCCAACAGATAAGCAAAATAATTTAAGAGCTACCTGTCATTTTCATCAGGAATTCATTGTAATACATGCCACAGTGTTATCACGGGATATTAATGTCATTGGAAATACTTGTGATCTTTATGCTACATGATAGTGCAACTCAAACATAGGTTCCTGAAAGTCATGTCCCTTGTTTGAACTTCTTTTAAAAAGTTCTCAATAAATCTGGCATGACACAAAGCTACTGTTCTTATCGGTATCCTACTGCTACTACTCTTTACAGCTAGATACCTGCATGCTTCTCTGCTCTCCAGCAGAGTCAGACTTTTTACCAGGCTCTCAGAAGTCATCAGAGTTGCAGTTCTGAAGAGCTAACTGCCAAGGAATGCTCACAGGAAACCAATAAATTATAATTTGAGTAAAAAGGCTTGAAATGGACAAATGTGAACAGCCAATCTAACCAGATTCTACAAGAAAAAAGACCACACACGAACAGTCTTAATAGATGTACTAGCAGTTGGCTACTCTTACTGCAGACATATATTGCAGACAATAGACGTGTACAACCTAAGACTGAAGTGCTAAACTTGGAGGTTATATGTAAGGCAGTATAAACTCAGTGTTAATTTGAACTTAAATTTCCTTATACTTGATTAACTCTCTACAAAGTAATACCAACCAACATACTTTCGTATTAAATGGCATAGAGTATGTAAGATTTTAATAGAGTGGAGGATATTTTATATTAGACTTTTGCAGCCCCTTCAGAATCTAAGATATGCCAGTTTAGACACTGCAAATAAATATGTTTAAGAGAGAAGACTGACTGCCAAGGCATAAAGGAGCACCGTTGGGAACCAAGTATACTGAGTCCAGTATTGCTTCCATCATAATTACTACCACTTCTGTGCTAGATCATTTGAAGCACAATGCTATACTGACCCAGATACAGTACTGAGCTCCCTCTGTGGTATTGCATTGATATTTTACTTGTTACTACTCATTTAAGGCTCATGCATTTTTAAGACTGTGCCCAGATTATTTAAATATACCCATTATGAATGACAGAGGATAATACCATGTAATATCAATGCAGAACAGCAAAGCCCTGTTCATCATTAGTACTGATTGCTTCCTATTGCTTTTCTTCACTGCTAGTTGTTGCTGTTCCTTTTCCAAACATTATCTGCAGTCACATTCATAGTGCTTCAGAACAAAACTGGAATTCAAATCCTTTAAGAGGAGGTTCTTTTCATTCACCTATGACACATTAAGCAAAAAGTATTACAGGAATCAGTGGTGGTGAAGTTTTCCAATATGAGGTAAAAATTACCCCAGAAAGCTCTAAAAAAAATAATTAAAAAAAAAATCACAGCAGATCATTTCCTCTGTTCCACTCCTCCTTGAAGCTTACCAGAGGTAAAGAATGTAAACATATCTAGAAGCAATCAATAAAGGATTTCCACAGTAAATCTTTACGAATCAGTGATGCTGACTCCAGCCTAGTTCTAACACTGGTGGTAACTTAATCACGTGAAAGCAGCTGGAGAGATTGCTCCTCCACCTATTCCCTGTTGGCATTCCCCTTTGACTCCTGTAGCCAGCTGGTGCAAGCTGATTTAATTAAATCTGGCCTACAGCAGAGTACTGGAAGCTGTTGCATTTATGAATTGAGCAACATCCCCTTCCAGAATTTTGTGAGCCCCTCTGTGATAACTATTTGAGAGGAATGAGAATGAAACCCCCAAGTTAGCACTGATGAGCTATGCATCCATACAGCAAATCACAGTTCTTTATCACAAGCACAACCTCATGTCCTGCAAGATTACATCTGCCTAGCACTGTGCAAAACCTAATAAATCCTGTCTTTCAGTAGAGGTAATCAACTCTTGCACAGTGTTGTACTGACACTTTTCAAATGTTTTTGTCTCCAGAGCTAGCTTATTCAACACACCAGCTTGGGAGCCTCTGAACTGCACATCATCGTGTATGTGCTCAATGTGTGTCAGATTTTAGAAGTCAGTGGAAACCAGTCAGTGAAGTAGCATGTATGGATAGGCTTTACCTTTTGTAGTCAGCTAACAAAGCCATTAATAAGGATTCAAATGTGCCTGCATGAACTTTTTCTGTCTAAAGAGCAAAAAACATGAAGAAGCCCAAACTGCCAATTTCTCATACTCTTTCCTCTCTCGTCCTCTTAACTGGATTTTTTACTCTCCAGATTCAGGCTCTTTGTTTGTGAGACATGAAAAAAACATTTCTGCTGAATTCAATCTGAATACATGAGGCTCCTGTCTTAGGTTGCCTCTAGCTATCAAGCAAGCAGGCTACAGAGCATTCAAAATGATCCTCCAAAAGAAGAAAGCTATTGTAAAGCATCCAGACAGGCCATCACAATCAATCATGTTACAGAGTGTAATGAGTTCCTAACTTAACAGCCAAGCAGCTGTAATTAGCTGCGTGTACACTGCTAGCCAGTCAGAGGGTGATGTATGCTTAGATTATTTACTTTCCATTGGTACTGTGCAAGGAGTATGCACCCAGTTAGCTATGGCTCAGTTGAAGAGCTTTAACTACTTCAACTAATAATTTAACTGTTGGCAACCAGATGCACATCCAAAAAATCCTATTTCTGTCACAACTAGTTAGAGATCACCAATCCAGGCCTGCAGGGTTGGCCCAACACACAGAGTTATACACATTTTCTTATAGCATTCTTAAGCCAGACAGTATCTAAATATTGCATATACAAATAAATCATATTTTCTTTAATATTATGCTGCAGTGAAATCTTTCTACTTCAATCACAGTTGCTGTTGTTTACAGAATAATATTTCTTATATCTGAACACTGCCATTGTTAGCACATGTTCTGCTAGAAAGATGAACAGTACAAAAGATGAGTATTGGAATCACCCAACCAAAGACTCTGTCTGGAGCATGTAAGGATACGGTGCTGTATCAATGCTGTGAAAATGAATAACAGCTGTATAGCCTAATAAATGTTCTAAAACTTTAGAAGAGACTTCTGTGAGAAGAAAGCCTTAGTGAAAAGTAAGAATCCTTAAAAATGAGCTAGGCCAACTGCTTTATAGACATACCACACCTGAAGCAGATGGATCTCCAGACCTGTCATACCCAGGCCTGCGGCTTGGAAGAGAATATGCATAGAACTGTGCCTCACTGATTGATCCTTAGGGAGGGAAAAAATAATCTCAGGTAGGTGAGTGTTTGCTGGCTTCTCTGCTGTGGCTGAAACAGCTAATTATACTGTATAAAAAAGGCTGTCTGGCTGAGAAATGAGAAATGAGTAAGTATATGTTTTTTCCATGTACAGGTGAATTGTAGTTTCAGAATGAGCAAAAGACAAAACCAACAGGAGTTACTTCATAAGGGCATGGACAATAAAATTTGTCAGGCACCTTTTATGGACAAATGCAATTTATGCACTTGGATCAGCTACAACTGTTTTCAGTATTTGTATTTCCATGTGGATTAGCCTCTGGCTCTCTTTCCACATTTTTAAACAATCCTGAACTGTGTAATTGCCATGGGATGGTTCTAACTCACACTCTAACTCATAGTCTGGTCATTTATGGGGATTTGCACTGGTACTTATTTGGTTATTCATTAAAAACAGGAAACTTCCATAGGAGATACTGCATCATATGATACTCATGCTACTTCTGAAATACAACACACTTCAGGAAACACACGTCAAAAGTATTTATCTGGTCTAAGATATAATAATGACAATAGATAAATTGCATGTACAACTTTTTAGTGATTGGAAAAGCTATACGAAAGCCTTCCCAGGAAAACGTTTCCTATTGCTTTACTTCAACTAAAAAGGAAGATTGGAAGATAATTTATAGAGAAAGGGAAGGGGAAAATGTGCTTGAGTTGGCACTTCTGTACTGCCAGTAATTCACTGACAATCCTTTGAAAATAACTTGAAAATTTATCATGCTGCAATATGATAAAACAATGCATAAATTCTACAGGCTGAAATGTCCTGATAAGGTAAATAAAGCTAAAACCTTGCACTCAAGTGTATGTAGTCCATCACAAGATATGTGTTGGGCAGTGGTCCTAAGAAGGAAAATTAAAACAGAAATCAGATGACAATGATCTTTTTCCATAAGTGTTTTGTCCATGCATTTAAAAGTTCTGCTCAAGTCAAAGAGAACCAAGCCTCTTAAAGCCTTCTAAAAAAATGACCCCACAGTTAAATAAAAAAACAAATCTAAGCCAGGTTTCACAACAAGACTCCAAGGAAATTTAGACTACTTATTTGTATCTAAACAAGTTACAGGTTTCAATACATAACTTGTACGTATACATAACAGTTATTTCACCACATTCACACTGAACCAAAAGCCTTTTTAATACTTATCTGGACTAAGACAGCAAAAAATGGTTTGTAGCTGCCGTGTGACTTGATATCAAACTCCTCAACTGCCACACAAGATCTGCCATTCCACTTTCAAGGAAAATACCAACATAAATACTAATCATGTAAAAAAAAAAAAAAAAAAGATAAAATTGAGAAATTCTATGAACATTGAATGGGTACAAGCAAAGACAGAGAATACTGACTACCTTATACTTGGAAAGGTTATTTACAGCCAGCATAGATATTTTTCTAAGCTTTTTCAGTTTTACAACTGACAATCATGCAACCTTTCTCACTGATCTCAGTCTCTTTTTCACTCTTATTGTTATTTGGCCTCCCCATGATTCATTAGCCCCCAGTTCTTGCCTTCTTCTTTTTTTTTTGTCTCAACTGATTTCTCTGTTTAACCCTTTTCTTCAACTGGTATGATTGTCAAATCTTTTCATGCCTCAGTTTCTCCTTCATCTGATGCTCTTTTTCCATCCACCCATATCATAAGGTTTATATGGCTGTCTTTTCTCATAGCTTTCTCATAAGCTGCAGAGCTTCTCTAGCAAGATCCCATGATCACGTGCTTTTATTAAAAGTATGATAGGCAATATAAATATAATTGTAGAACAATTTAGGTTGGAAGGAATCTATGGAGACCATCTAGCCCAACTTCCTGCTCCAAACAGAGTTAACTTCAGAGTTACAACAGGCTCCTAAGGGCCTTCTCAAGTTTTGACAGCTTGCAAGAATGGAATTCCCAGGACCTCCATGGATAACCTGTTTGAGTGCTCAAACACACCCACTGTGAATTTTCCGTCAGCCCAATTGTAAATTGCCTTGTTACAACATGTGCTTATTACTTCTTGTGCTTTTGCTATGCACCTCTGAGATCAGTTTTTTTCTGTCTTTTTAAAACCGCCTGTTGAATAGCAGAAGACTATTAGATGCCCAACTAGCTATTTCTCTTCCAAATTAAACAAATCCAATTATCCCAGTTCAGATTGGATATTAGGAAAACGTTCTTCAGTGAGAAGGTGGTCAAGCACTGGAACAAGCTCCCCAGTGAATTGGTCATAGCCCCAAGCCTGGCAGTGCTTAAGAAGTGTTTTGACAACACTCTTAAATCATACATGAATTGATTTTCAGGTTGTATGGAATCAGGAGCTGGACTCAATGATCCTCACGGGTAACTTCCAACTCAGGCCATTCTGTGATCCCAGCCTCTACTACTATGATCCAGCTCCCAAAACTTGGAGTTTCATAGAGCATTTGTTGGCCAAGTTGTGATAAAAATAAATCCCTTCAATTTGACAACAAGGATACTACAGGAGTCTACTAGAAAACTTGGCATTATTCTACCTGTATCCACAGAGGCAGTTTTTTCATCTCAAGAGGTCAATCAGGTTCAAACCCCTTAGTAAATCCATGTTGCTGGTTTTTTTGATACCGTGTTATCAGTGGTTTCTGTATGTATATTTGTAAGGAAAGCACATACATCAAACATGTCAATCGATCTCTGTTCTCTGCCACCCTGTGTTACCTCCTGGTTTTCTAAGACAAGCACCACAAATGTGGAAAGTGAAACTGTCACCAATGGTCTTAACACAGGAACTCACTAGGCCTGACCAAAGCACAAAGCATGTCATTTATGTCAAGTGCATACGTAATCTGTCCAGAGAGCTTTCTGTGATATTATGGACAGGTAGCCCATACTACTCCTTATGATAGTTACTTTTAGAATTGACACAAAGCTCTTTGCCCTTACATGTTAATTTTGAGTGAAGACTACTTCACTAAATAACTTTTTAAAAAGTGATAGATGAGAAGACAGCTGTATATTATTTTATATATATTTTTAATACATTTAATGGACCAACCTCAATGAAAATAGACACATGGTGTTTTAAGTCAATTAAACTCTATGGTAACCACTTCAATCGGTTTTAGGAGAACTTCTGTTTGGTTGATTGGATTGTTTTGTTCTAAACATAAAGGAGAATGAGCACTTAAGGATGCTCAGGAACGAATCCTGCAAGCCAGCCAGCTCCTCATACAAGTCATGTGAAGATTCCTTAAGTGGCTAGCAGGGAGGTACATTAAGAATCTGGGCAAATTCAGAGGAAGATCTTGTGGGCCCTCCCTTCTAGCTAGCCCATCACCTGCCTACTGTGCATGTTACAACAGAAGAGGAGAACTTCCATATGATGACTATAATCCCATTTTATGCTTCTTATCGTTCTTCTTGGTGAAGAAATGCTTAACCAACCAATATGAGCACAGGGGCTAAAACAATGGCTTTAAAGTAAAATATTTCAGTGATTTCCTAGACACATGAATTTGCATGCCCTTTTCTTAGGAATTCAAATGATTCAAATGATGATACAGACAACATACACTCTAGCTTTTTGTCAAAAAACCTTCATAACTCATCAGAAGGCCTTTCAGGGCACTTAATTGCTTAGCCACTTAATTTAATTGACCATATTTCAAACACATAGAAAATGGAGGAGGATGAATCAACAGCCGTATCATGTTCCCAGAGTTTTAAGAGCAATGAGCAATGTGATGTAATTTAATCACAGCAAAGAGAAGTCATTCCTCTAAAATCTGCAAAGAAAACCTGGATGCTGGTCCTTGCTGGGTAGTACTTGATTTTAGAATTAAACATAACTGCTACTTCAGCTGATATTATATAGCTTGTAAGAATAATTTTTAACTCCTTTTCAGAAATGATTCTAATCAGATGGCATTTTATTAGAAAATTTTATTAGAAAATAACTAAAGAATGGATTGTTTCCAACATCATAATGGAAAAATAACAGCAGTTTCTAGAAAGTCAAACTAAGTTCATACTTCAGTTCATTTTAATGAATACAAATCCAATGCATACCTAATACAGTTATTTTAACTCTTAGCTCACAAATGCATATGCACTCTCTTTTCTGCATACATTCTGGGATTTTTGTGTCTGGATGTAGGGGTGGTTTTTTGGTGTTGTCAGCTTTTCTTGTGTTTTGTTGTTGTTGTTGTGTGTTTTTTTTAAGTGTTGTTACACAAATTCAGCTGAAACATTTTTTGTGCAAGTGAAGTTTTAAAACAAGATTTCATCGATTCATTAAATCATATTTCCAAATTCATATGACTAAATAATATATATTACACTGTATGAAAAGTATTATTTATGTTAACCTTTCTGTATCTCTGTCCTAGAGCTAAGACAGCAACACATCATACTACGTTGTCAGGAGTTAATGGATTTGTTATTCTTCAGCACTAAGAAAATATCTGCCTACCTTTATGTATTAGTTTCTTTACTGCTTTGATATGAAAGTATGGAGGAGAACACTCTTCCAACAACATACTACTAATTTTCCTACCTCAGCTGCAGGAGGGAATAAGAAAAACACATAAGAAGTATCAGTACAGGTATTTTTTGTTTATAAGAAATGACAATACAAAATAAGTGGAATGGATTAATGTAGAAAAGAAAAAGATGAGGGTTTCCTGCTATTTTTCAGTTACTTTATACTGAGTAACTTAATGGCTGAGAGGTACACCTTTTATATGCAAATGTATGTGGCATCAGATACAAAAGCACTCTGATACAGATACTTCCATGCATTATATAGCTTTCACATCTAAGTGCCAATGAATGCAAATATCATGAAAATGTGATTTAAAATTTACTGTACTTATCTATATCTTTCACTTAGAAGCAAAGAAAAATAACACCACTTTTCTGATAATTTATCAATCATCATCCCACAAAAGAAGATATGAATAGGAGAAGAGCTATGACCAAAAAAAGGTAAAATACTAATATTTCTGTGTATTTTCAGAGCAATAGATAATTCTGGTTTTCTCACAGTTTACCTTGTTTGAGCAGGAAGCTGAAATATCTTCTGACCTCAGAAGGTTGACCTTCTGAGGGCCTTTCTACCCTGAACTATTTATGATTCAATTTTCAGTTTTTATTATTATCAAATGGAGATGAGAAACTTTGTGTTCTTTTTAGAAGTTGTCAAGAAGTTTCTATCTATTAGTAATATAGCCATATCTCTTTCCTATGTATCTTAATTTAAAGTACTTGACTAGTATTTAAAAGTCTAGTTGCAGGCACTCTTACTGAAATGATCAATATTACAGATTTCACTTTCTTTATGGTCTAGATTTCCTTTGTTATTGGCTTTCATCTCCAGCAGCTCCTTCAGAATGTGATCAGCAAAATAGTAGAAAAAAGCATTTGAATGCTTTCAGCCTAACATTCTGTGTATGAAGCAGATGTTGACAATCCAGACGAGAAGATTCTGCAGCTGACAAAAGCTTGTTTCCTGAACAAATGCACTAACAAGCATGCCAGGCTCCAAGGGTTAAGCCACACTATAAAACAGTTCTTGTTTTCTGGAAAGTCTCCAAACTATGTTCATCATGTCCCTTCTTGCTCCCACTTGCTAGCTCCTTCACAAAATGTGCAGAATGGTCACCAACTTAAATATTTATGTAAATATTTGCCCATTATTATTACTTTCCCAGTCTGCACTATGCAAATAATTGTCTTTGGAGGAATTTACTTCTTGTAACATCTCTGCTGATGCTGAAAGGATTTTTCTTTTTTTTCCTGCAGAACCTTTGAGTCATGCTTTGTAACTGCAAATTATGGGTTATGTTTTCAGACAAGCTAAGGCCAAGCCTTCTTGGTCAAAGTGTAATAGGTGCTCACAAAATGCATCAAGGAGGCAAGCCTGCTTGTTGATACCAATATTCTAGCAGAACCAGTGTTCAGCAGAGCTACGCTTACTGCAGTTTCTACCTTTCTGCTGATGTCAAAAGAAAATAATAATAATAGTAACAATAATAGTAATAATAATAATAAATGGCCCAATGCTACTGTAAAGTTAACACAGAGTTGCAGTAGGCAGTATCTCATTGCAAATATATGTGCTATATACTATAATCTCATTTTAAATGCTGATAAAACTTGTAAACACTATTTTTTAGTATTAGTGATAAATAATATTCCAATTTCTTCAAGATTCATGCAATAGTAAACAAAGCAATAAGATCTTACTGTTTGCAAATCATTTCAACTTTCCCAAAACCACAGGTCTTTATGTTTGCTGCCATTCCTCTTCAGATCATGCCTCAATAAACAAGATAATCTTTTTAAAGTAGGACCATTTTCTTTTGTCTGTAACATGCCACACACATTTATGTCCTGATTTAACTCTGGAATGAAATCCTCAAGTTACTAAAAAATATTGACAAGTTTCTTGAAAATTGATATGGCCTTCAAAAAAGGAATTTTATAGAAAGAAATTGTATAGAAAAATTTCTATATTAGTATCCCTATAACATCTCTTCTGATCTTACAGTGTTTTCTTAGACTAACATGGTGTATTAATTTAAAATAAATGTACATCAGGCTATGTATCTTTTAGATCCTAAGCAAGATTTTGAGATTATGAGTGTAAGGCATTTAGCCAAAGACAGCCAAATGAACAGGTCAAATAATAATAAAGTAAACTAATAATTGGAATTTTCAACTAAGCATTCATTCTGATTAAAGCTAGACACAGAAAAACATTAAAAAATTACCATGATATTCAAAATACTAGACATATTATGCATATTAGTTCAACATCAAAAAAAAAAAAAAAAAGAAAAAGAAAAAGAAAAAAGACCAAATTAGGAGATCTCAGTACTATAGTAAACATGGGAAAGACATGTTTTATTATTTCCCCCTTGAGCACTCACTCTAGCCTTTCTCTAATTAGGAGTAGCAGACAACAGAAAATTTCAAATCTGAACTGCAAAAATACTGTTCTTTCAGCCTTAAACCACAGCATATTCTGCCTTTCACAGCAACAGAATCATTCAGGTTGGTCCTGATGACATACAGCTCGGAGGAGTGGCTGATGACACAAAGCTGACGACATAAAGCTCTGAGGAGTGCCTGATACCCTAGAGGGCTCTGCTGCCATGCAGAGGGGCCTCATGAAGTTCAGCACAGGCGAGTGCAGGGTCCCGCACCTAGGGAGGAATAACCGTAAGCACCAGTACAGGCTGGGGGGTGAGCTGCAGGAAAACAGCTCTGCAGAGAGGGAGCTGGTGAACAGCAGGCTGACCATGAGCCAGAAATATGCCCTTGTGGCCAAGGCCAGTGGGATCCTGGGGTGCATTAGGGAGTGTTGCCAGCAGGCCAAGGGAGGTGATTCTCCCCCTCTACTCAGCCCTGGTGAGGCCACACCTGGAGCATTGTGTCCACCTCTGGACTCCCCAGTACACGAGGGACATGGAGCTACTGGAATGAGTCTAGCGGTGGGCTCTGAAGATAATCAGGGGAAGATGATCAGGGAACTGGAGCATCTGTCATACAAGTAAAGGCTGAGGAAGCTGGGCTTGTTTAAGGTGGAGAAGACTGAGAGAGGATCTTTTCAATGTGTATAAACATCTGAAGGGAGGGTGTCAAGAGGATAGAGCCAGTGTCTTTTCTGTTGTGCCCAGCAAGGGGACGAGAGGCAACGGGCACAAACTGAAGCACAGGGAGTTCTGGCTCAATATGAGGGGGCACTTCTTTACCGTGAGGTGACAGAGCATGGGAACAGGTTGCCCAGAGAAGCTGTGGAGTCTCCTCTGGAGATATTCAAACCCGCCTGGATGCCATCCTGTGCAACGTGCTCTAGGTGATTATGCTCAGCAGCGGGGTTGGACCAGATGATCTTCAGAGGTCCCTTCCAACTCCATCTGCCCATTCTGTGATTCTGTCCCCAGATCAACCTCCTACTCTCAGTAGGGTCAAGACCATTCAGGCCAGGTCAGGTTTCAGAAACTTCCAAGGATGGTGAGGGCACAGTCCACTGGACAAATCCAGCCTGGCGCTTAACTGTCCTCATGAAGAAGTTGACTAGTCCAGGAACAGCAATAACTGCCTTTGCCACTTAGGCTATTTGGTCTTGTGGCAATGTAACATGACCAAGAGGAGACATAAAATGTGGTAATGATGTTTACTGAGTCCTACCCAGAGAGAGCACTAGTATTGACTCTTAAAGGGCAGATGGTGTTTGCAGTTGTTGTGAACTCAGTACAGGTGCAATGCAGAAAGGTCTTGAAAGCAAAATTTTCAAGACTGCCACTTTAGTGTAAATGTAGTCAAAAAGCTCAAATAAACATAGTCTGTCTGATCACAGAGATCACTCTGAACTGAATGTTCTTGTGCTCCATTTAGTTTGAACTCTTCTTTGTAAATCTCACTTCTGAAAAAGAGAGTAATTGTAGCTGAAAGAAACCTCATGAAATTCAGAGACAAGTGCAGAGTTCTGCATGTGGAAAGGAAGTAGATCTTGAAAAAATACATACTGGGCATTGACTGGCTGTGGAGGAGCTCTGCTGGGAAGGGCCTGATGTGTCCTGCTGAAATTGAGCTAAATGTGAGCCAGCTGTTCACCCTTGCAACAAAGATGGCAAACAGCATACTGACTGTATTAATAGGACAGCAGGCTGAGGGAAGTGATCCCTTTATTTGACATTCATCAGACCACATCTGGGAGACCAGATGCAGCTTTTGTCCCTCAGTTCAAGAAAGATATTGATAGATGAAAGAGTTTAACACAGAGCCACCAACATGGATAGGGGCTGGAGCACTTGTCCTTTAAGGGGAGACTGAAGGAACTGACTCTGTTGAACCTAGGGAATAAAACAGCTTTCATGAGCTCTCCAGTACTGTGCCTGGTAAGATCATGGGCCTGATCCTCCTGGAAACCACCTTGAGGCATGTGGAAGACAGAGAGGTGATTAGAGACAGCCAAGATGGTTTCATGAAGGGCAAATCATGTCTGACACTAAGTTGGTGGATTTCTACAACAGAATAACAGCATTGGTGGACAAGGGAAGAGCAACAGATGTCATCTACCTTGACTTGTGCAAAGCCTTTGATATGGTCCCATACACCATCTTTGTCTCTAAATTAGAGAGACATGGATTTGATAGATGGACTGTTCAGTGGATAAGGAACTGGCTGGACAGACATATCCAAACCATCGTACTCAACAGCTCGATGTCCAAATGAAGACTGGTGATGCCTAGCGTCCCTCAGGGGTCCATACTATGTCTGATACTGTTTAATATTTTCATGGGGAACATGAACAGTGGGATTGAGTGCACCCTCAGCAAGTTTGTGGATGGCATCAAGCTGAGTGGCATAGTAGATACCCTAGAGTGAAGGGGTGCCATCCGGAGGCACCTTGACAGACTTGAGAAGTAGGCCTATGCAAACCTCAACGAGGCCAAATGCAAGGTCCTGCACCTAGATCGGTGCAATCCCAAACATCAGTACTTGATTCTATTAACACAGATTCAGGCTCTGCATGATGGTGCATGGTGGGAGGATGAGAGAGACCAGACAAACTGAAACAGAAGTTCAGTCTGAATATAAAGTTTTTCAATGTGAGGTTAGTGAAGCATTGCAACCAGCTTGGCTAGAAAGGTTGTGCAGACTGCCCACTTAGATATTTTCAAAACCAGACTGTATGTAGCACTGGACCACACTGTCTGACCTTACTCTGAGCAGGAGGTTGGAATATGTGACCTCTATGTCTCTTCCAACACGTATTATCCAATGATTCACCCAATGATTTGCTGGGTGTACAACTAAAAAATTCTTCAGTTAGCCTCTTCTAAACCATATATATATATATATATATATATATATATATTTATATATAGCTAGGACCAAGCCAGGGGGTGGGCAGGCAGAATGACAAGGACATTTTAGATCCTTTTTACTGCAGCTTATCAATTAAAGCCAGCAATTTTAAAACAGTCACTCTCAGAGGAAATATGTTGTTTTAAAGACAAGTTGTTTTCCTTATCTAACAAAGGAAACTACACCTGTAACATGGTTACTATTAGAAATTATGCCAGTTTAATATAGCTTAAGTGTATACCTCATGTCTTCAGCAAAGCGTATGGACAGTTCTAACCTAAATATTTTTTGTTCTATCTTATATATATTTGCAAACCAGGATCACTGACTCCCTGTTTGCCACATCACTAGTAACTTAAATGACTAAAAGTACTTTCACTACTTATTTAACATTTTAACATTCATCTTGTAGCTCTGTGCATTTATTTGTTCTCTGTATTTAAGTACATATTTTTATCTTTTAATATTTTCAGTCATAACTTCTGCATGTTAATAATAAAATGTAACTACAGTGTAAGGATAGAAAGCCTGACTATTTTCACTGTTGCTCCTCTAGAAGTCATATTCTATTGCAGCAATAGGAAAACACAAGATTACCGCATAAAAAGCATTCAAAATGAAATCAAATACCATAAAGTCCATCCAATTACATGTCTGTGTTGAGGAAAGAACTCCCTCCCACTGTAACCCCGTGACTTTCCCGCTTTCAACATTAGGAAATTAATGCAGACATACATGAAGAAAGAAAGATGTCCAAATAAGCATTCTTGAATGGAATAGTGTTTTTTACTAGAAATAATAGTTTTGTGTAAAATAATATTTGTGGAATATTTAAAGTACAGCTGTTTCACTTGACTTTGTAATACTTAATATGAAACATGAAAACAATCTGCGAGTACCTGGAGGGTACAAACAAAAGAGAAGTAATTTACTGTGTAGAACACAGGGAACATGCAAACATATGAGGAAAAAAAAAATAATAGTTATAATAAATATACAGGAAAACTTCAAGACAACAAGATGTATCAGCCCATAGAACAATTCTGGCTGCTAATTTTCCCATTCCTTGTATCTGAATTGCTGTTTAATTTTTTTTTTTTTTATTTTTTTTTTTTTTGAGCTATGAACTAGAAGATTCCTGGTCAGGAAGAGACCAGCATGGGTAGGAGGTGGCCTGAATGATCCAAGTCATCTTTTTCTAAGTCTAACTTCTTGTAGTATGAGTCACGTTACACCCAAGCCACAGGGTAACATACATAAAATGAACAGATATACAAATGTGACATTCCCATCTGGTAATAACAGCTAAATCAATTAGTACTGACAATAAGAAAATATTACTAAGTAACATCTACTTTGAAATCAAGTAGAGTATCCTCTTACATGTTGCTGGCTTCAGTAGGAAAGAAGTGATATCATCTTTCACTTGCATTCCAGCTTCTATCTCTACAACTCTGCATATACCAGGAAAGTGATAAAGAATTCTTCTTCATCAAGATTCATATTACAGCCACATGGTCAGATGGGTAACATCTTAATCCCTGATAAATATGAAACTGAAGTACTTAGTAGGAAAACTGAATTTAACTCCACTTCTTTTGCAAGCATAAAATCTGTTTTGGATGTTTTTCTGTAATACAGACCATAAATAGTAACTGTAAAAACGTACAGAAGTAGAAAACATATGTTACAAGCACTTTATTTGACCCTGTTCTACCAAAAATATCCTTACTTCCTGTGCTCAATTTAATCCATCACAATCTATAACCATCTTAGCTGTATAATCCAATACTCAGCCTACATGTTTGTGTGTTTACGTACTGAGAAATTTAGGACAAAAGGATTCATTAGTACAGCCTTTCAACAGATATTTACAGGGATAACTGTTCTTCAGTCATCAAATATTGCTGACCTTGCATTTTTTTTCTCTTACTTCTTCAGTTTAAAAGTTCAATTACAAAATTTCTAACATCAGGAAAATGCTGCATTTTTAAAGACAGAATCTCATCTTTAACAGCCAGAATCTGCTTGATTTGAGCTTCCCTGTAGCAAACAGGTATGCCTCCTGGTACTTCACCGTCATTAGGAAAGCAACAAAGCATTCTGAGTGACTAAAGGGGCAACCTGCTAACTAAATGAAATATGATAAAGGAATCGGATCTTAGAACAACTATGTGTAAAATTGTAATTAAAACATATAATAAAGCCAGAGATTCTAAGACAAATTCGGTGTCTCTCACCTGCAGAGGTAGCCAGGTCAGGGGAAAACCTACCCCAGGCACTTAAAATACTAGTAACATATCTCCTCCCAGGAGTTTCTTAGTAGAGAGAAAGGAGTTTATACTCTGATCAGTGATTTATATGATTGTACAGAATCAGTATTAATCATCAGGATTCAGTGTGGTGAGTTCAAACCTGCAGTTTTGTACATATTTATATTTTATCTCTGAGAATATAGACAGGGAGTTCCACACCATGGGAGGACAAGAGAAAACTATAAACCTCAGGACTTATTAGAAATAATAGTTGTGAAAGAATACTACAAGTCTTTCACACTGAAATTGTATTTGCAGCAACAACTTTTCTGAAACATGCTGAACAAAACACAGATTTGATCAAAGATCTTCGTGTAGACTACAGAATAAATTTCCTAACTCTAAGGAAGGCCTTCCTCTGTACCTTCAAAAACATAAAATTTGGAAGGTAAATCTTTAATCTGTAACCTGAATTTCCAGAAAAGAAAATCTGAAACAGCCTAAGAGAATATTATGGCGGCCCTGATTTTTACCTTTTTTCTTCCCTCCTCCAAAGAAGTTCATTTTTTATTTCTTAACACCTCACTTCTAGACTCATCACTTCTCTTTTATCCTAATAGAATTGATACCAAACCCAGTCCTTCTGTTGGATAACCAAAGTTTTCTCCTTTTTTTAATACATAAACTATTGTATATTACATATATTAGAAAATTAACCGTTAAACTTAAAATGTAAGAACAAAGTGTTAGAAAATATAAATAATGCAAAACAAGATGATATGGGCTGTATATCACATATAAAATAGATCATTTTGGTGCAGCATAAGAAGTCCATACAATCTCTTGTTTGGGCTATATTTAACTTGCTGACAAGAAACTCAGAATATTTCCATAGACTTTTGCTGCTACTCATGGAGGTCGGTCTGCATGCAACATGAATCAGACTCAAAGTGTATAGTGTGAAAATGATGCTTACTTGTCATCTCAGTTGCCTTTTGTTCACCAGTGTTGTGTGTTTGTTTTTTTTTCCCTCCTTGACTTGCAATTGACTGTTAGTATTGTATTTGCATTTAATTTCCACAATTAAAATACCCCCCCCAAAAAATAAAAAAAAAAATCAAATTGACATCATTATAGTCAACTCTTCAGTGAGACAGACTTTGGGAGATACTTAGGTTGCAGATTAACTGTGCTGTACTACTTTGACTTTACGTGAAAGTGCATATGCATGCATGCACGTCTGTGAATATAGAGAGTTGGACAGGGAGGAAGAGTGTATAACTTACATTCAGTTAACCTGGACAACAGAGAATCAACTTTATATTCTTTTCCAGAGTGATACCAGGGTCCTAGAGACAAAACTACCAGAACATAAATCATAGTTATTTATGCACCTACTCTAAATTTAGTTCAATTTTAGCTTATTCTTCGGGTTATGGCTTAATCGCAGGACTCCACCACCCTTTATTCCTTTTGTTTTGTCTGATTTCACAGTTCACCATGCTCGCGGCAGCAAGTTGGACTAGAGATCTCTTGAAGTCCCTTTGAGCCTGAATCTTCCTTTAATCCTACAATTCCAAAAGAAATGGCATCTTTATCACCTGCTGATCACTCGCCTCTCCTCCAAATTCTGGAAACTGTAAATGTTCAGTCTTCACAAGTGAAAGATTAAGCATTTCAACTAAAAAGATAACAAAAACACCTCTCACCAGTGACATGTCTCCAAGCTGGGATCTACAAAACGGAAAAATTTGAAACTTAATTTCCCTTTTCAAAATTGCTTCACTATTTAAGTCTTAGAACACTATAATAAAGGAATATGATTCTTTCTTTTATCTGCTCATGGTAATTGCCCTAAAGCATAATGTCTATCATTATTCTGTTTGTTTCAAATATAGCATAGTTTGGCCCTGATCAGAACAACATATTCAGAACAGGTAACATTTCAGCTAATAGTTCCAGCTAACAATGCCATGTGTAATTTTCTTCATTTAGTTCAAATACCCGTAACACCAGCACTGTGTGTCACCTGCAGAGAGATTTAGAATCATGATCTTTTTTCACAATGTGCAGAGCAATTAGTTATTTCACAATCACTATAGTTTTTACGCTGCAGCTCAAACTACAACATGTTCCAGTTCTTTGATGAGCCACCTCTTTGAAAAACCAGACCAGGAAGAACACAGTTTCACAGTCCATTGAGAGACTGATCATTCCCATTCCAAGCCTTTCCCTCAAGTCTTGCTGCACAAATTAGGTCTGCAGTAGTACTGCTGCCATTCAGCCTCATCTGGCAGAGCAGACAGGGTTTCTGCTTCAGCTGGAATGAAACAGCTCTTTTTTTCAAGTTAGAAATAGAATTTCAGTTAAGGAAAACTCAAAAATTTTTGTGGTGTGGTCTAGGCTTACCTCCTGGACAATGCCTCACAGCCATTTTACACCGTCTGGATTCTGCAATGGTTGGGCATGGTATTGTGTCTTTTGCTGGCTTCTTCACAATTTGTCTTGTTCTCGTTTCCAGGCCCCACTTAAATCCACATGTTTTATTGTTTCTGCTGCAAGTTCCCCACTCACTCCACTGACCCACTTCACAGCCTTCTGACAAAGCAAAAACAAAAACATATTATCAATTCTTCTGGTTCTTTCTTTCTCTTGTTTAAAATTTTGCAATCAGCAAGCACCACTAGAATGGACCACTTAAAAGCTTTTCTGCTAACCAGCAAAAAGTTGGATACAAAATATTTTACAGAATCTGAATCATTTCAGTCTACATCATTTCAAGCATAAAACAGTCAGACTATCAATCTGCCTGTACAAACAGCATGTCAGTCCCAAATACTCAGAAACACTCCTAAAATCATGAGATTGATTTACATTTTTCTCTTTTTATTTAATAAATCCTGTTCGGTTGTCAACTAGATTTCCAAAGCTCAAGAGTTCACATTTCTAGGTCCTCCCCACCATGAAATACAAGGACCATTCTTGAAAGGAGTCTGTCCTGACAGCTGCCAGGCTTCAAGGTAAAACACCAAGCTGTGAGACTCAAGCAGTTGCCAATGTTGGCTCAAAGTTATAAAGCAAATTTCTACTAAAAACAAAGAGACAGTGAAAATGCAGAAGACCAACTTCAGCTTCTATTACTCTCTCTTCCAGTTCTTCTCATCTTTCCAATTTGTCCTGCACATGGATGTGACTACCCACACATCTTCCTGCTTACAGGACTTGTACACATCATTTTTTATTTCCCCCTCCAACAGCAGATAGTGTTTGTTGTAGAATGCCCACTGTGTATAGATGATGCCATACAGCAACTTAAATGAGTTGGTATATCAAACTCCTCCTTTGCTTCCCTTTATTTGCTAAATGGAATTGTGGAGAGCTACAGAGGAATTAAAAATGACTTTGAAGCCCAGGTGCTACAGCAATTCAATCTGTCCTGCCGCTGGGTTCTGGACTTTGTGAAAGGCAAGAGGAGCAGGTAATTTTATGAGGGCAAGAATTCAATGAGTAAGTTATTGACTTCAAATGCTAATGCAAATACTGGCCTTCCTGAAATCTTGCAAATTCTGAGTTACAAATCTACACACATGGTGATTCACGGGACATAACTTTCTGATGCAGAAAAGAGATGCATTGCCAGTAATGCATTATTTCAAAATGTGGAAAAATTATTATTATTATTACTGTTATGGAGAAAGAGATCCAGACACAACCCATTAGTGAATATTTCTTGATGGGAACTGCTAAGCATCAGCCTAAAAACTTTGTCATCAGCATTTGAACCTGGCCACCTGGTAAAAGAGTAGCTTCAGCAGCACTGCTGTGCTAGAAGACTCACCCACACATTCCATAAGCTCTTCCAAGGCAGCAAATCCAGGGGGGCATCCTCTGAAGCAGCGGCCTCTGTGTGAGTAGAAGCCAGTTTTGCATTTGGTGCAAAAGTCTCTGCTAAAGCAGGAGTCGCAGTTTTCTATTCTGCATCCTGAATCAAAAGGATCATAAGGAACAACAACACTGCTAAGTTAGGGTAAGACTCAAAATGAAAGGATTTATAAAGCAATAGAATAGCAAAACCACAAGTACTATAATGAGGAACAGTTATCCTGAAATCTACCCACTGTATAAGAGAAATCAGTTAACTGTATGTACCACATTTTCCTCTACATCCTTTGATCCTATTTTCTAATCAAAACTGTAGATAAACTTCCAATTAAGTGATTTTTGAGTTGATTTAATCTTTCTGGAGGAAAAATATCAAATATAAACTAATCTTCTGTTTAAGTGATATTGAGGAAAGTAAGACAGGTTATTTTGGGAAGTATGCAAATACTCCACGTATTATGTTTGTTTTATTATTTATTCCTGCAAGCAGGATCCACATTTTATACATGACTTGACCCAATAAATAGTTGAATGTTTTCATGTGTTATGCCTGATTTCCATATCTGCACATATGGATGTGCCACCATGCAAAAAAAAAAAAAAAAAAAAAGGTCAAGTTTTCTGGATACAATTGCTCTCTATCATTAATGAAGTCAATCCATAAATATATATACATATTAAACGCATTAAATGACTAAAAGATATACAGCTATAATACACAATAAAAAAATAAGTACTGCCTTTTGAAACATTGAATTTCACTAAAAAAATAGGCCAAGGAAAGGGCATACCAATACACTTAATCTGGGTGATTGTAGGAAATTATTCATTGTAGCAATTAGGAAAACATGACACTTTTCAGATCAGATTTCTTATGTCATTGGACAAGAAATTAGGCAAAGTGCATGGAAAAGAGGAAAAAAAATATTTCAAACGCTGATATACCCTTGGTTAGAAAGAACTCAAAAATCAGTTTGAAGTTTTCCACTGTGAAAGGTAAGCATTTCAGGCTGTGTGTAGACACAATCAGACAACATGTTTGCAAGGAAATCCAGTGTCCAGCATTTCTCAAAGGGCCTCCTACCAGCATATCAACAGCAAAAGTTTGGTTTCTTACCCACGGTCTTTTTTATAGGAAATTCCCAAGATTTACCATTTCCTTTTCATAAGGTTTGCACTAAAGAATAGGAGATCAATGCCCATACAATAATTCTGCAAAATCACTTCCCTAGATTAATGTATCTGCAAGGTAAAATACGGTGAGCTGCTCTGGTATACTGGGTGTACTGCAATAGTTAATTGCAAATCTGGTTTATTATATTCAACATGTACTGCAAATATTTTATCAATTGCAATGCTTGAATCAAACATCCTGTGTGTTTAAATATTCAGAAAAAAAAAAAGCCTTTTGCCCACACACACAAGGCAGCTTGAAAAGACATCAAGGTTTTTCCAAACCATTTAGTCCAATGATGAGGTGAAGAACAGAACATTAAAAGATAAATTAGCATCATGTGACCCTCCCTCATATCTAAATGACGCAAGTAGGTTTTTTTTGGAATAGTGTTTTAACTAGTGCTTTCAAATCATGTTGAGGAGTAATATGTATAAAGTCTACTCCGTTTGAACTCTCTTGAGTCAAAGAGAGATTAAATGGAAAACATTGCCTGCTGACAATATATAAACACGCTAATCAGGTGAAATCCTGTCTCACCTTACACTGGGGGTACCCTCTATAAAACAACTGCTATTTAACAGCACATACATGAATACCCTATATTGAAGCATTAAACTAATGGATCAGTCTTCTATTAGTTCTTTGGTTGTACCTCAAACTCCCATCCTATTTATATCCTTTGCTTTGCCTTCTATGTCAATTTTATTTTGTATTGCAGTAGAGCCCATACCATGACAATTATATTTTGGACACATTAATAGGGGCTCCTGGGTTAAGGGTAGGCTGAGATTTCCAGCTAAGCAAATTAATTTTTTTCCTATAAAGATAAATTACTCCAAATATCAAATGCCTATTATTTAATCTGTAGCAGATGCAGTTTAGGGAAAAAATACTAAAAAATATATTAGAAATACTTTAAGATTTCTGACACTAAAACTTTAATTCACCAGAGTGATCCAGCATGGTACTTGGGGTTACTGGGTACTACTTGTAATGTTTCAAATCATGAAGGATGCTCGTGTAGCTTTAAGCCTTGAAGGAGTTTTTTTTGGTACAGATTCAATAAACTAAACTAAAAAGATAAAGAAAAGTGGTATTCCAAAAGTTAGAAACGTTAACTTTCTATGAGTCTATTTCTATGAGTCTATGACTCTATATGAGTCACAGGAGTGGTTATAAAACTAAGAATGTTTTTTTAAGTTGGTTATTTTTTGGTGCCTAGCTTAATCTTATTATATTGTTTAAATGGTTTGGGGGCAAATTTACTTATCTTTTAAATCAATGTGATGTTGATATATAATTTTAACTGTCTGAGCCAAGTAAATCAAAATAAGTTAATTCTTAAAATTCATTTGTTTTTAAAGCTGAATATATCAACATGGACAGAGAAAGAAAGCATACTTATTTTTAGTTGAACATTTAAAGAATACTGATTCTTCATTATCAATATTAAGATACATCGGTATGCAACTAAATACAACTGTATTAAACTTAGTATTTGTTTTTGTTTACTAGCATTATCTACATATACGTTATTAAATGTAAGTCTTAACAGAACTCTATTCCAAATTTCTTTTTTTTTTTTGTATTCTATCATTTAAATAATAAATTGGATAATAAATGTGTAATCTGGTATGAAACCTAAAGAGCTGTTTGACATCATATACAATAGTTAAAAAAATAACATTTTACAAAATGGCTTTATCCTTTGCACAAAATAACACAAAAAAACCAAGGAAATATTTTTTATGGTTAAACTGAATTGCTTTCTTCTGATTGCCATAGCTGTCAACTGTTCTAATTTTTTGATCTTAGCATCTTATGTCTAACTCTGGAAAAGGGAAGCAAAGTCTTTACTATTTTTCTAAATCACTTTAAATTAACTAGTCAGTTTACTGACAATTATCATAAACTGGAACAAAAGAGATATTCTTTTTTTCATTTGGAGAAGACATCAAAAGCATTTTTTATGAATTCACCTTGCTAGCTGTAAATCTAATTGCCTTTTTCACCAGTTTAGTGATTTCATTTTCTGTACTGTTCCAGTAGCTAAACGATGTTGCTATTGTATTGTTTTTATTTCACTTAAAATACTATCTAGATGTTTACAACACCTCAAAAAAAAAAAAAAAAAAAAAAAGGAAATAAAGGTACAAACTTAAAAAAAAAAACCACCTTGAGCATTATTAAAATTTTAGACACCAGTGGTTCTGTAAAAGAAAGAAACAGAGAAGTTGCAAGGAGAAGCCTAGAAGTGGAAGTTTTAGAGGCTTTGGAGGAAAGATAAGGCTAGTGTTGAGGAGAGAATGAGCTGATGAATTCCGGCTTGCAGAAGAAACCTTAAGAGCAATTACACACCTCTGTCAGGCCAACCATACTTGCAGGGCAACAAGAAGCTAGGACACCTAATGTTCAGAACCTGAGAGTGAAGAAGTAAGAGTTGCTTTGGTGCTGCTGTTCCCATTCACCTAGCGGCAAGAGACCTGTATGTTATAGTCCCTACCACTTCCATTGTACTCAATTTGCAGTGGGTCTGCTTCCTATCAGACCTCAAGTCCCTTTTATTCCTGCTTGGCATTGTGCCTCCTTATATCCCACTGGACCTACTACCCACTACTACTACATTGCCAGGACCTCTCAGACTCATAGCACTCTTGCTGCATCTCTTCTAGCACAACCTATTTTATTTCTAGTGTTTCTATCTTGGCACTCAGGGGAGGTTTAGGTTAGAAATTAGGAGACATTTCTTCTCAGAAAGAGCAGTCAGGCATTGGAACGGGTTGCCCAGGAAGGTGGTGGAGTCACTGTCCCTGGGGGTATTCAAGGAAAGGTTGGACGTGGTGCTTAGGGACATGGTTTAGTGGGTGACATTGGTGGTAGGGTGATGGTTGGGCCAGATGATCTTGGAGGTCTTTTCCAATCTTAACAATTCTATGATTCTTGCTTCCATTCTTTCACTTGACATGTATAAAACACTATTTATTTATTTATTTATTTATTTATTTGGTACAGTTTCAATAAACTAAACTAAAGAGATAAAGAAAAGTGGCATTCCAAAATTTAGAAATGCTAACTTTCAATCCTAGTCACAGGAGTGGACATAAAACTATGAAAGTCATCCCTATGTGGAAGTGAGATATCTTCCTCTGGTACCATCCTCACCTATCTAGAATTCAAAAAGCACTCAGGGACCCCCAGAGAAATCTGGTGGTATGTCTGATTAGCACAGCCTATTTCTAAACAGAGGCCATTTTTAAAAACGTTACACCATGCTTCCCACCAGAGCTGTATGTAAATGTTAAAAGCTCAACATTCTGACCTCACTGAAATCCATGGCAAAGGTCCTAATTGCTTCAGCAAGGGCAGTTTTCAACTAATAACTTTTTTTACACCAACGGATAGATAGCAGCCCACTATAACTACCTTAATGGGCACAAACAATATTAAACCCCCTGAAGAGAGACAATATTTCATGATAAATATGTATTTATAAAGTAAAAAATGAGAACTAAAGAAGAGCAGTACTCCAACAGTCAGAAATGCTAACTTTCTACAAAGTCTATGTTCAGTCACAAACTGTCACAGGAGTGGTTATAAAATCACAGCACCATGACTTCACCTCTCAGGGGAAAGGGTGGAAAAGAAGTCACTGCTTTGTTTGGTGAAGCTACACTGGGCTGAAATTAGACTGGAGTGCTCTGCTGAAGTATCTTCAGTGTTTTGGCAAAATAAAATTAGACAAAAATGTATCCCTTCAATAGAGCTCTGAAATTTTTTTATTTTTTTTCATACAAGATACATACCTTCTCCAATGGAAAGTCTATTGATACTGTGCAATCTCTTAATTTAACCTGAGAGAAGAGTAAGGACTTGAGTGAGTGACATTTCAGTGCAGCACAAAGGCAGATCACAGTATGTTAAAGTGCCTCCATGCTTTAGAACAGCTACAGAATATGCTGAAAAAAGAAATAATTCCATGAGCTACAGCTGACCAGGACCTCAATGACCAGGAAACCAACAGAACTGAAGGACCAAATTTTTTGGTTCTCCAGAGTAGAAAAAGAGGATCACGTCTCCCTCAAAAGAGCCATTGGCAAAAAAGAATCCAAACACAGAAATTTAAAACATTTTAGATGTTGCTTACTGAAACAGAGTAGGAAAAAATTAGTTATGAGCTTCAGAGCCAATGTCCCTTTTTACTTAATTTTCAGTGAGCTTTAGCACCCCATGGCACATCAGAAATAATTTTCTTCTAAACTGTTTCTACATACACACCAGATTTTTATTATTATTATTTCTATTTTTTAAGTAATAGCTATGAACCATGTTTCAGTCAAGATCAGGGCAACCAGTCATGTCTAAAAGAATTGCATTCAGCTGGCCAGCAATAAAATATTTGGTTTTAGACTTTATAGTCTCATTTACTTTGATCCAAATTTTCATCCTGAATATCACACAAAACAAACGCAATTGAGGTAGATGAAGCTTTCAATATTTATAGAAAACTACATAAAATGGTACATTAAAGAACTCTGGAGGTAAAAAGCCTGGATTATACATCATGCCCAAATCAGAGATACATTTTAAGCAGATGAAACACAGTGATATTAAAAGATTTTCCTGAGCAGTTTTGACTTCCTGACAGTCCTGATAAGCCACTTATATTAATTCTTCTTTTAAAATAAGCATATAAGAATTTATGAAGAATTGACAGACTCCTATTTTAGAGAAGGAATCAAAAGCCCAGGAGTTCAAAATATAAATTCAGATACTGAATTAAATTTAGACCTAGGTACATATGCTTGCTATGATTTAATAATAATAATAAAATAAAATAAAATAAAATAAAATAAAATAAAATAAATAAAATAAATAAAATAAAATTAAATTAAAAAATGGTACATGCTCCTGTCAATAGCTTCATTTTATACTGTAGTTACAGAAAGCATAACATTACCAAAATAAGTACTATCCTTCCTTTGTAAATCTACCACCTGCTTTAAGATGATGCAGAATAAGCTGAACCATAGGAAAAATATAATGCCTTTGGAGATCAAGCTGAAGAATACAATCCTGCAAGTCCCACTCTCATTTTTCTGCTTCTCAGTAAACAGCATTGGTGCTGAAGTCTTAACTTCATGCTGCCATCCTGACATTAAATCACAGAGGCATACAATGGTTTGGGTTGGAAGGGACATTAAAGCTCATCTAGTTCCAACCCCCTCCCATGGGCAGGGACACCTCCCACCAGACCAGGTTGCCCAAAGCCCCATCCAGCCTGGCCTTGAGCACTTCCAGGGATGGGCTTCCTGGGCACAGCTTCTCTGGGCAACCTGTGCCAGTGCCTCATCCACTGACCAGCACCAACTTTTACACTAATCCCCTGCAGAATTCCCTGATCTAGGAAACATTTCAAAAACCCAGACATTTCATAATTCACCTGGAAGAGAGAAGATAAAGGCACATGAGGGACAAAGACTGGTAGTACTACTAAGAAGACTGGTAGTACTACTAAGAGGAGGAAACACATGGCCAGAGCTGAAGTAAGCTATGCTGTGAGCAGCTCCTGTAGGGGATGGAGTTGAATGACCAATGGAAAAAAGAGACCAAAACATCAACTGGCTTTTAGGAAGGTCACTGAGGAGACAGTAAAGAGAGGGGGAAAGTCGTAAGAAAAAGAACTTCAAACTACATGGAAGCTATTTAAACTCCCAAACAAAAGTGGCTTTAGTAGCTGCAGGAGGGATTTTTGTTTTGTTTTATTATTATTTGTTATTATACAACTAAAGATTTTTAAGCTACAATTTCGGCCAGGGCCAAACATGAATTCTAGAGAATGTTACACAGCCACTTGACAGTAGCAGTTCCTGAAGTTTACCACAGGTCCATGATTTCAAAGAGATCGATGTTACTTATAAAATACTATAATGAGGATTTTTTTTTTAATTCACTTCATACACACTTAAAAATACATTTCTATTACGTTCTATTATTGATTTGTTATCAGTTGAAATCTTTTAAACAAATGCCAAACCATAGTGTTTTCTATTCGTATTTTACAAATGTACGATTGCCTTATTAAATCTATTCACTACAGATTTAAAAAAACTTAATTCAAAACACTATTAAGATTTTTTGTTGGCAGCTGAATGGAAGGAAGGTCTTCTGTCAAAATACAAAAATTGGCCAAAAATCAAAAAACTAAGAATATGACCAAATCCTTACCAAGAAGCATTACCAAGAAGGAGGAAAAGAGAGTAGAAGAGATGAAATAGAGGGAAAAATAAGATGTCTATAACATAATGATAGTTAAAACTTAATATCTGGCCATACGATTTGACTTTCAAAATCCCGAATGAAGATTATTTCAAATACTGTTTTTTCTTTATAAGAGAAAGTCATGAAAATTGTTACTAAAAAGTCAGAATAAAATGATTTTATTTAAAGCAAATTGTGCTGTCCTTGTTTTGAACCCTTGGCAGACTGATATGAATTGTACTGACTACAATCATCTCAGAGCTTCATATACTCTGCAGTACTACACAAGGAATAGTTAAGCTATCATATGTCAATTATGTCTTACAATTTTGTAACAAAGTTTGAAAAAAAAAATATCTTTCTTTATATTTCATATGTTTAATAAATAATTGATTTGTCTAAAAGCTTCTCTTTATTTCACTTAAGGCACATGGAAGAGGTAATAACAAATTTAGCAATGTCTGACCCTCCCATGAGAAAGAGGGTGGACATAAACAAATGGAGTAGCCAAACAAATCTGAAGGGAGGTATAATTTCTAAGTTGTAAGTGTGTCTTCCCCAAAAAAGATTACAATGGATACTGACTAGGTTGAAACGTTCAAGATAGGCTCAATACATAAATCAGACCAACATTAAACCAACACTGAGGTGACAGATTTCATTCTATTCTTTAATTCAGCTTTGTGTTTTCTTCTTCTTCCTTGGAATATTTTTTATTCTTGTTGGAAGAGTATAATTCAAAGTTATTAATTATTAAAATTTCTTGGAAAATTAACAAACTGTAGCTCTTCTCTTGGGCATTCTTTTACAGAAAAGACACAACACTTTCCAATTTGGTGTCCAAATATACTGCATTCTTATACTTCAGTGTTCAAGATGAAAATCAACTCCAGCAGGAAACACTACATCGATTTCTAGGGACAAGTAGTTTAAAAATTACATTATTCACTGTTACTAGAAAAACAGTCTAGAACCATTTAGCAAATTCAAGAGACACATACTGCATACATGTAGAAAAGAAAATTAGCCTTGAAATTCAAAATTTCCGTAATTTTTGGAGCTGTTGCACTTGGCTGTAGTATTTATTGTGTTACATTTGGCACTAACTATGCTTGGCTTTTAAAATCATGTCAACATTTTCCATAAAAAATGTTCTATAGCTTCTCTAACAAAAATGGGCAAGTGTTCCAGTAATAAAATGTTAAACATCTTTTGTGCCTGTAAAGACATTAATAGGGCAGAAATCATTTCAGCTTATGTAATTCAAGCCCTGCAACTCCCAGACGGATTTTAACATTGCCAGAATTTTTATTATTTTTAGCTGAGATAATACTATCTGAGCAATAGTCTGTAACTAGCTGTACCTAAAAGTATCTAGCATTGAGTAGGAAGAAACCTATTGTACTTTTTAAGAATGTTTATTTTAAGTCAGTTTGAATCCACAAAATGTCTGTGTTTCCACAACGCAGTGTGCGCGCCATGCGAGATCACCAAACCAAGAGCAAAAATGTAGGTATGATTTATAAATACACCAGTTGGCGACTACACCAAAACAAAAATATACAGGTCAAAAATCATTGGAGGAGAACCAAAACTGGTCTGTAAATGCAACTGCATAATCATTCTCAGAGGGGGAGACTGTCAAAGGCATGAGGGTGAGTTAAATATGCAGCACTCAACACATGCCAGTATGGATTGGACACCACCTCACGTTTGTGTTTTCAAAACCAATCCTGTAATTCAGGGAAAAAAAGGCCACTTTCTGTAAGTGGTAAAAATGTAAAAAAAGTTGTATTGAATTCACAATCCACCTTCTGCAAATATATATATATATATATATTTTAAAGAAAGCAAGGAACGACTACCAGTAAAGACCATAATTTTTCCTATCTAACAAACACAGTATAAGCTAACATAACTAAATTAATCTATTTCCCAAAACTGTAAAACATTCAAAGACATTTTTACATACGCAAGTTTTTACAGCCCAGTTTTGAAAGGATGAAGGTGGACAAGTTGCCGAATTCACAACTGTGTTATGAAAATCCTAAATTGCTTTACAGAAGGGATATATAAACTATATACTAGTCTCATTTAATTTTTCATCAAAAACTAGCCACCTGGTACAGATTAGACGGCACTCAGCAATGTTACCTAACACAAAGCGAAGAATACCATATCCACCAAACCCGCGCAGGGAACTTGGAGAAACAGGCGGGATGTCATTACGTGGGCTGGAACGTGGCCAAAGCACTGCAGTTAATGCTCTTATTCTAGCCAAAAGTGCCACAGAATGACCTCATATGGCTGTCAAGATTATGTGTGATCTGAAAGACAGCACCCACTTTCTCACAACACAGTGCATCCCAGTGACATGCCGCAGGACTGAGGGAGAGAGTGCCATACATTTAACGAACATTTGATTATTTCAGGAAGCAGAGAAAAGCTGTTTTTCACTTCAGGTTCTTAGGTTTGGTGACCTAATTCTGGTTTGACTATTACACATGAAAAAAATATGAATTAGAGGTAGTAGCAATGATTAATAATCCATATGGGTAATTGTCCACATATGAGCATATGGAAAAATCGATACGAATAGGCACAACTGCCAGATAGTGGTGAAATAATGTGTAGATATACCAGAACACTCATTGGTTTTAACAGTTGTGCTGCTAGGCACAAACATGCAAACAAGGAATCTTGTTGCACATTAGCAGGTTGTAAATTTCCAAATAAAATGCAGTACTAAAAGTGAAAGGTTGTTTGTTTGTTTTTAATAGTACATCTGTTTTATTAAAATAGCAACACTTACATATTAAAACATGTCTGGTGTGAGGTGTCTGGTCATCTGAAATTTGTGTGGGAACAAATAGAATGAAGAGAAGCCCACCCATATCTCAGTGCATAAACTAGGCTAGTTCCTACATGAGCCGTTATTAAATCAATGCTTACTCGCTTTTATTTTCCTATAACAGGAATTTTTTTTGTTAAAACCAAGAATATCTGCTTAAATCATCATTCTTTCATAAATTTCTCTTTAACTAAAATAAAAACAACAACAACAAAAACTAGGTTAATACATAAACAATTTAACTTACTGAATGTTACAGACCTTGGCATGAGCCAGGACATTCTTTAGAAAGAAGTTTTGTGATGATCTTGAGACATCTGTAAAAACATCATTACATTCCACAACATATCATTTTAAAAACGAGTGTGAATTATGGCCTTCCTATAAAAAGTGAATGTAAACTTTCAAAACAAACAACAACAACAAAAAAAACTCACTTGAACATCTGTTCATATCAGGCGTTCGGAGCCCATAGTACCCCGATGGGCAGGAATGCAAGCATTCACCGTATTGTCTCATTCCTTCTCTTCGTAGGAAGAAGAATAACTTATGTTGGCATCTGATGCACCCATTATCCTTCGAACAAGATAAACAGCCTTTGCAAATTGGATTTGCTCCATAGCTAGCTGCAAAATAAGAAAATAAATTACACTTTAAGATCATCTGGAAATTATTTTGGCTGGATTTCCTCTTTCCTGTAAAGTGTTATCTACTGCATGATTACAAGTAGTTTTAAAAGAAAGGTTTTAGAAGTACACTCATTGCCATACATCTGCACTGGCAAGTGAATAAAAAGAAACGTAATCTCTGTATTTTACACTAGTATGTAGGGCAATTTAATGAACTTACACACTTTTTAAATAAAGCTACAAGCAAGTGGAGACCCAGCTATACAAAATTCACAATTACAACATAAATAAAATCCATATGCTGAATTCTAGTTTGAAGCTGAGCATATAAGCACAATCTATCAGCAAATATAAGAATATCAGCACTCTGATCTATGCACCTGGAATGATATTTCCATTGAAATACAGCACCTACACCATTGCAATTTCTTACTCCTGAACAGAGAGCAACATTAAGTTGCAAACTTAAGCAGCAAACCCTCTGCAGAACAGGTACAACACTAGCAATGCACACCCCATATCTTTTGAGGGTATTAGTGCAGCTATCTATAAGTTTCTAGACAAAATGGGTCAAAAAAAAAAATGCACAGACATTATGGAAGAAAGGCATTTAGATACAATTATCATTTTATGTCACCTGCTACTATCTCTTCATCTAAATGGTTTGCTTGTTTGTTTTTATGACTTGAGTGATACTGCAACACAAACCCTAGCAGCATCTTTAGTACACTGCCTTTCTCCAGAGTCACAGAACACACCCCTGCCCCCATGTGCACTCAACTCCTTCTCATGCGCTGAGTCAGCACAGCAGGTTAGCAGAGGGACGATGGCTCAAGATGTTCCTGAAACCAGAATAACTTAATGGGACTTTTTAAATATTAAATTGGCCACAGGACCTCACAGAAATTCGCCAGTTTGAACCTAGTTTATGGTGAAAGGAGAGAGAAAGAAAGAGAGAGAGAGAGAGAGAGAGAGAGAGAGAGAGAGAGAGATTATGCAACAGAAGGAAAGCATCTTTGAGGCATCACCATCTTTTTAATAGAGGCCACTCTGACAGCAGCTGGCCAAAAGCAGAAGGACTATGTTTAATTGCTATATTTTAAAGTATTTAAAAGTATCCACACCCTAACATAGTACTCCAGTAATTTTATTTTATATAGATGTATAAAAATTGTTGTTCAATGGCTGACTTCACCAGCAGAGCTGGGAAAAGAAGAAAAGGAAAAGCCCACCACCCTCTGGAACCAGTAGCTGATAAGCTTTACTCTCACCTTCGCACATCTGCACACCACATTCTCACTCCCTCGCTGCTCTGTGCCCCCCACATGCCTCTCCAAGTTCAGTATGACAGCAGTCAGCTTCTATCTTGTACAAAACACTCCTGGTGGGTGGCAGGCAGGACAAGGAACCAAGCAATCTGGCATGAAACGTCTCAGCCAGTGGGACACTTTCTGAGTGTTGGAGTCCTCTGGCACCAGGTTCATGTGCTAAGATTCTCCTGATGGGAATAGCACCCTTATCCTCTATGGTATACATACTGCTACTCCTCAGCTATCTTAAGCCCTTTGCAATGACACATCCTACAAGACCAACTGCCTTAAATCCCTGAACCATTGCACACATCCTGTTGTCCACAAGCCCTCTGATTTAACTTTTCCTATGGTTCATCTCGCAAATACTCTCATTCTTCAAAGACGTACAAGAAGGGAAACAAACAGATGAGCTAGGCCTGAAAGCATCCCTCATCTCACTGTCAGCAGGGATTGCCTTTCTGTAACCACATCAAATAATATGTGACCATGTACTCCAAAGCAATTGTTGCTTAACACGTGGTGCGCAATCCCGTAGACCTCTGGGTCCCTTTTTAGTCTCCTTGCATCTGACTCTCAGCAAATCTGTACCTCAACTTGCTCAAGGTTCCTCACAGAAGCCTGTACTTTAACAAAGGAATTGAAAACAACAAAGCAAAAGTAAAGCTGCAAGATGCTTCAATTTATTCACCACTCAGAGAAGTTTTTGGAGTTGGAAACACTAGAAGTCAGGATCTCATATCCAGCATGTTGTTTCTACCGCAAATCAAGGATATGTTTTTCCTCTGTGTCCCTCTTGAGCAGCTGCACAATATTGTCATCAAATAAGCCAGCTCCCCCACTTCACTCCAGGTTTCAGCCTTGCCCATCCGCCTTGTGCAACTGTCACTCTAGCCCTGCGCTCTCTTTTGGAGTAAGCTAACTCCTTTCACAACATAAGCCATGCATACCTCTGGTGAGTCTGCTTCAGGGAATCCACCAAGTAGGCAGCATGATGACTGCAGAGCTCTGCCACACAGTCCTCATACCCTTTTCTACCAGTCTTGGGCAGGAGTCTCCCCCATACACCAGGGGTACAACTGTCATTAGGGATGCCGCTTAGACTCACTCCACCCAATATGTAACAGATGTCAAAAATAAACAAACAAACAAACAAAAACTATCCAAGCACAAAGTATAATCCTTGCATTATTTCAGAAGCTGAACAGAGAAGCATATATATGACTAAGACTTAGCACAAACATCCAGGGCCAAGAAGAAACACAAGGCCAAGTGTTAAACAGCATGGACATAGCTACAGGCTACTATTCTCAAGAGTGTGGCTTGGGGAGCAGGGATTGCAGTCTGGAGCAGATACATCTGTAGTGTCCATGTTGGTCTTATCCCCTTCCCTCACTGACCCCAACAAAATTCAGACTTATTGGCTACAGAATGTGTGTCTCTATTTGACTCTATCGTCCACCTTTCCTTTATCTATGACTGTCCACATGTTCTTCTCCTTTTTTTATATTTTTTTATTTTTTTTTTATTTCTGGTAAGATGCTTTTAGTGTTCACCCTTTGTTCTGCAGACAAATTTAATTATGCTGACTTACTTGGGCTTCAGAGGTAGCTCTGTTCAGGCATATTCTCACAAGAAATGGAGCTAATAGCATAAAAATGATCCCCCATTACTTTGTGTTACCATTTGTTTAGGAGATGAAGGGTAAATCTTTCACAACTTCAGGTCAACAACACAGGATATATGATAGGGTTAAGTAACAGTTATTTTGTAAGTTGTGTATAACTATCCCCAAATTTTAACTCGTGTAGGTTCCCCAAACTGTCACATCTAGACCTTTACCTTAACAAATTTGTAATTTCTCTGCCTGTAGTTTTTCTTCTGATACAAATGTTATGAGGTTCAGTATTAAAACTTGTAAACTGCTCTGCAGTCCTCATGTGGGAGTTGTTATAGATGAGGCACATGTATTACTACTTAAATGTCTGATTATTAGACACATTGATTTTGGATAACAGGGAGATCAAGATGGTCACATAGTGATGACTTTTCCTCTTGCTCTCCTTGTTTCCAAGTTATAATAAAAAAACTAAAAATGCATCAGATAATTTTCTCTTTTCTTTACCACACTAGGCAAAAAAAATAAAAATAAAAAAAAATCAAGGAAGAGTTATAAAATGATAAGGGGAGAAAATATCGGGAGAGAACATGATATGTATGCTATAATAAAGAGAGTAGACTTTATGACAGAATCTGAAAACTTCTGACTGTGCTGTTTAGGCAACAAACTGAACAATTTCAAAGTATTTTACATACAGTAAGTTATTGTAAAGTATATGTCACAGAAACAGCTTTCTTCCACTTTGTTGTTGCTTATATTCTTGCAGAGCTTCATGGCAAGCATACTGACTTCTTCCGCAACCTTTTTGTCAGTTCAACTTGTCCCATAGCAGGAAAAATCACGACATGCTCTACTGCTAAATTACTTGGATACTGAACACATGCTTTAACAAATCAAATGCTCCAGCAATGTTTTCAGCATCACATAAGCATGCCATCTTGAAAATATCAACCTAACTATACTCACAGGCTATAATGAAATTCTACAAACCCCTCAACCCCTCAGAAAGTTTTCCCTTTACATCTTGCTTTAACACAACGAATACAACATATTCTTCTTGTACATAGCTTTTTCAGTTCTCATATAATTGCTCCTTGAATGAGGAAGTGAATGCCTCTGTGTTCAGCAGGAATATCTATACACTTCCTTTTGAATTTCTTCATAACTTTTTTTTTCCCCCTTCTGTATTAGACTGCAAGAAAAAAATAACAAGCTTACAAAACATGGTCAATCACATTCCAAGTTACCAGTTGCATCATATGCAATGTAAAACATCATACTACTCTCTCAGTTCTCACATCTCGATTTCAACTCTGCCTGGAACACCCTCCTTGACTCTGTGTGCCAGGCAGGCAGATTTTCTCCATCCAAATCCCTCATGAAAACTCACTCCTTCCACAAGGCCCACAAATGTTAACCAGTGTCAGAACGCTGCTGTCGTCACATCATAAAACCAAAAATGCACACATGCTCTAACTTAGCACCATCCTCTGGGTCTCAAAGCACATGATTGCTCTGGCTGTCTGTTAACTTTGTGAGCTCCTTGCAGCAGGAGCAATGTTTTGTACAGCCACACAGGTATGTATCTGGGTGTGAACACTGCACATAAACACAAACACACACCTTTATATAGATAGTGTGTTTTCTATTCCTTCTGCTTGCTGCTTCTACAGCTACATTCTAGGGCATCTCTGTATTTAAACAAAAAGGATTTACAGACTTGATTCCCTGTGTTGCTTTTTTATTTTAAATCTGGGATTAAATATGCCATTAGAAAAGGTTACTTGAGAACACAGACTAATACCCAAACACTGAATGAAACACTTCTGAACTCTAAGGGTGTTCAAAGTTTCATGGTTTGGATCCATATCAAGTAAAATCAAATGTCAGCTAATTACTTTAACTCTTGTCTGGATCAAATGTATTAAAACCACTTCAGCAATATGGCTTAAAGTGAATTGTTATGACTATTTGAAATCACAAGAGAACCAACAGTACAAAATGAATCTAGTCTGTTCCCCACAATAATGCAAGTTGCTCTGTGAGCAAGAGAACTAACAGCATTTAATTTCCTATGAATTTTAATGTCTTGCAGCCCACACCACAATAACTGCTACTAATTTGTGCCTTTCTTGTATACCCACTTGCTAGTTGTCACAAATCACTTCAAAACCTAGTGTTCCACTTCACCCCAAGGACATTGTATTTCACACACCTGTTAAAACCAAGTTGAAACAGGCAAATGGATCCAAAACCAATCAAAGAAAGAGGAAGAACCTGGCAGAGTAAACAAGCGCTAGAAAACACCATTACCTTAACATCATTTCTTTACAGGGTCAGAATAACATGCTCGCTGTGATCCTAAAATCACTCACTGCCTGTTCATTGTGTCACTACTTACCTGTTTGGTTTTGGTCTTTTGAATTCTCCGAAGCCAGAAACTGGGGTTATTGGTACAACAACCAGATTAACGACACTCTTGCCCTGACTGGGATTGCAGCTACATGAACATTGATAATTGGAGTTTAGCTCAAATCTAGCAGAAATGCCTCTGAGACACTTACTTATCACTGCGAACATGAGCTGTGCACATGGAACTTGAAGGAGCGAAGCAACTAAAACACCATTACAAGCTGCATTTAGAGTAGAAAGAGTAGATTTCAGAATTCAGAATTCAATTAATGCTATAAAGATAGAATATATGATACCATACATATATCTCCAGTGCAAGAGAATAAACTAGAATACACTCATGCTTGGCATATGACTTCAGAATGGAACGATGATTACAGCCATATAGATGCACCGATATTATATACTATATCAACATACTGACCCTATAAGACTGCAAAGTCATTGTAGCTAAAAACTATCTAATAGGTTATTAACTTACTGTTTAATAATTTTCTTGGCTGGCCAAGAAAACTGCATATTTTTCACTAGAGCTGTGCAAAAAAAAAAAAAAAAAAAAAAAAAAAAAAAAAAAAAAAGTAAATTTTGGATAGAAAACTTCAGTAACAAAAAAAAAGAAAAGAAAAAAATGACTAGTCTGACTCTAGTCATTGTCTTAATTTAAGAGAATTATGATATTCAAGGTCAAAGGGGATTTTTGTGATCAATTAGTCCACTGCCCTGTACAAAGAAGCCACAGAACTTGTGCTTTACTAAAATATATCATTTAAGAAACCACTCAGACTTGATTTTTAAATTTTCAGTGGCAAGGAAACCACCACAACCATTGTTAAGATATCATAGGGGCTAATCACTCTCACTGTTGAAAACCTGCAATGGAATTTTGAACTTCAAATAGCAACCACTGGACCTTTTTATATCTTTGTCTGCCAGATTGTTAACAGTTTTTCAATGTTTTTTCCCCAATGCAGACACTCTGATCAGGTCAACTCTTAGCCTTCTCATGGGTAAGATAAACAGAGAAAGATTCCAGAATGTCTCACCGCAAGGCAAAGTATCCAGTTCTTTGATCAATCCCTTACCATTTTATCAACAGACTTATGGACACCAAAAAAGAACTGAGCAATGGAAAAGTGATTGTACCAGTGCCAAATACAGAAGCGATACAGCTTCTCTACTGTTCCTAGATATTACTTGCTTGAAACATTCACGTATTATGTAACTTCTTTTGACCACAAAAATACTGCCTCCCAAGTACCACACTGCTCTGCATAGGAAGCAGCCATTTTGTTCCCCAGCGCATTTTGCAGTTACACAGCAGATCACTCAGTGTTAATCATTTTCAGGTCACCAATCCTTAAACACACGGAATCACTCTCTTCCAAGTTGTCCACAGCCCAGAGTGTTTCCCAGGATGCCGCTCTTCCTCTGAAGACAAACTGTAGGGTGGCATTTCACTTCAATAAATATGGTGCAAATCTCATTAAATTTGTGCTCACAGTATCATAGAATGGTTTGGTTGGAAGGGAGCTTAAAGATACCATGGGCAGGGACACCTCCCACTAGACCAGGTTGTTCAACTCCCCATCCAACCTGCCCTTAAACGCTTCCAAGGAAGGAGTATCCGCAGCTTCTCTGGGCAACCTGTGCCAGTGCCTCATAATAAAGAATTTCTTCCTTACATCTAATCTAAATCTTTAATTTAGACCATTCCCCCATGTTCTATCACTACACCCCCTGACAAAGAGTCCCTCCCCAGCTTTCCTGCACTCCCCTTTGGATACTGGCAGGCCACTATAAGGTCTCCTTGCAGCCTTCTCTTCTCCAGGCTGAACAACCCCAATTTTCTCAGACTGTCTTAGCAGGAGAGGTGTTCCAGCCCTCTGATATGTCTTCATGGCCCTCCTCTGGACCTGCTCCTGTGCTGGGGCTGCAGAGCTGAATGCAGTACTCCAAATTAGGTCTCTCAAGGGTGAAATAAAAAAGGGGGGGAATCATTTCCCTCGACCTGTTGCCCATCCTTATTTTGATGTGGCTCAGGATACAGTTGGCTTTCTGGGCTGCAAGCACATATTGCAATTGTTCATAAGTGGGCAATTTTATCTGTATGGCATGATGAAACCATTTCTTCACTTCCTTTAGAGGTTTTAATTATACTTCAATATCATAATTTTACATTTAAGCCACTAACATTTGTAATCTCCTTTCATTCCTTTGTTAGTGATACAATGTTCTCTGATTATTCTTGCCTCAGAAGCTTTGTCTTTATCCTAACTATATTTCAAAGATAGTGCATTTTTATTCCACTTCCAGATCAAAATATTTCACTTTTGTTACATGGCTATCCAGACAAATACTTCCAGAGATTTCTGTACTGTTTTCCCCACCACTGTGGTAGGGATAATCACTGTAAAGACCCATAAGATACCATTCCTGTCAAGCACCCAGGCAGGTCTTAAGAAATAACCTACGCATTTAGATATTCTGCAATACTTAGAAACCATAGACACTATCACCACCGGATACTTGCTACCAAATTCAGAAGCCTACTTAATAATAAAATGACGACATACTATGTTTGTTTCAGGATGCCTTGGTTGCTCAGATAGTTTGAGAACATTCCTGATGCTCTTTCTTAGCTTAACCAATCACAGAAATGTGTTAGCCATCTTACATCATTCAACCATCCAGATCTTTTACAGACATCTCTTACAATTTACTTTCTGGATATCTGCCATCATGTTGGAAACATTTAACTCCCCTATTCCTCTTCTGCTATTTATGGATTATTATCAATCCTCACCTTCATCTGTAGTGCCTTCAACTCTATTGAATGGTGCTTCATGGTTCTATTTCTGATATGAATCCTCCTCCACAATTTCCTTCTGTTTAGTTCCTAGGGGGACAATTCCTTTCTCCCTGAAAATGGAATAGCATTGTTTCCTAAGCCTGGTTGCTCAGAGTTATTCCATCTCCCCAGCATTCCCCAGTGACTATACTTGTCCTTCCAGTCTAGAAATCCAGAGCTGTCAAAATTTACATTTTATGTACAGGAAGTCATTACTGGCTACAGGATGGAAAAAATAAAATAAAAAAAACAACCCACAGAACTATGGAACATCTGTTGCAGGTCACAAACATCACTATCACCTGTCATCCTAAATATTTAGTATCAAAATAGATACAGAGAGGAAAGTTTCCCATTCCCTGTTCAAATGCCCTTGGAAACATTAGCTTTTATTGCTGTTTGCTATTCACAGGTTCACCAGTTTTATCCTAGGTCATCCTGTTGTCACTGACAGAGTAATGCAACACTAATACTTGAAACACTGGGGACAAAAAAAGGCTCAAGCATCACAGCCAGAGTGCATACAGACACAAAACAAAGTAAAATAAAATGAAATATACTAAAAAGAAAAACAAACAAACAAAAATCCTCCCTGTATGTTCATGTACAAGGGCAGTGACACAGCCAGCCTAGGAGAGGGGAAAAAAAGCCTCACCAACCAACTGGTTCACAAGTTCACAAATGCCACTTTTACAGGTCATTTATCTTGAAGCCTTGCCACCCAAAATACCTGTGTTTGTGTTCAAAAGTCATACATGATTCATTTTCATGTACGTGTTGCCAATCCCATTTCTGAGTTTTAATTTATAGGCCAGTACACTTCAGTTATAGTAAGATGCATTATATCAACTAACAGACCAGCCATTTAATTTAATTCATTCGAGTTGTTGATTTGTAAAGTGGCAGCTTCAGTATTATCACACTGAGTGGCTGCTTCAGTTACTATCACACAAGAACCCCTCTAAAATGACTTCTGTTTCATTTGTTTATGAGCTGTTAAAATTATGTTGGGTTTTCTCCTTTTTTCTTTCTTTCTTTTGTTTTTGTTTTTTTTTTTAACGGAACCCTGAACAGCAATAACAAAATATGGCCAATAGATGCCCATCTCTGTACTGTTTGCACAGCTGTGAGCAGTTTTCCTTTACTCCAACCTCAAAATTTCCTATCTTATCTGGCATCTTCAGTCTCTGTAAAAGTACCCATAACATAAGCTTTAAATAAACTTCCATCAAGTAGTTTTATGATTTGGGATACTTTATAAACCCCGGATAATTTGATTAAATGCTGGAAGCTTCATGTATATTAGCCTCAGAAATCCTAAACATAAAGCCCAACAGGATTTTAACACTCAGCATTTTTGGAGGATAACTTGCCTTCCAATTTATCTTATTTAGATTTTGCATTAATTACATTTTTAGCTTTCTACAGGTCTACAGAGTAGAACACAGAAATCCTCCAAAGCCAGTACGTAAAAAGACGAAAAATATCACATCTGAGATTCACAGTTGCTCCCCAAACCCCAGCAATTCAGACATGCAGACGACTGCACAGATTAATTAGAATCATAGAATCATAAAGGTTGGAAAAGACCTTCAAGATCATCTGGTCCAACCATCACCCTACCACCAATGTCACCCACTAAACCATGTCCCTAAGCACCACATCTAACCTTTCCTTGAACACCCTCAGGGACGGCGACACCACCACCTTCCTGGGCAACCCGTTCCAATGCCTGACTGCTCTTTCTGAGAAGAAATGTCTCCTCATTTTCTATCTAAACCTCCCCTGGTGCAACTTGAGGCCATTCCCTCTAGTCCTATCACTAGTTATCTGTGAGAAGAGGCTGACCGCCAGCTCCCCACAGCTTCCTTTCAGGTAGTTGTAGAAAGCAATAAAGTCTCCCCTGAGAGCAGGTCTCCCTTGAAAGTTGCTCCTCCCAAACAGACTTATAAAATTCACATTCCTCAGCTAAAGCACCCACTTTCACCTTTATCTTTTTAACTTATATCTGTTCTATCTCACCTATGGATGAGAACCAGGAGTTCCTTCTAGGACCGTATGCAGGAAGAGGGTGGTGGGAATGACTGCTCATGATAACCCCCATGTTCCCCAGTTCATTTTAAGTGGGAAGTTTACCTGCCTTCCATTGGAAATCTCATTTGGAAGCATGAACAGATGCTCAAATGCTGGTAGTTCTAATGCATAGTTATACCGATAGTATAACTATGAACAAATAGTTGTACTGATTTCAGAGACTTACTATACCTTGGACACACTCTTTATTTACTGTGTTAATGCAGACACTGCAAAGATAAACAAATAAACACTCTTTTACTTTCCTTACAACACCACGCTCACTGGTAGGGTGGTCTCAGCAGTGAGACCACAAAGCACTGTATTTCCACCTCTCAGGTGATTAAAAATCATTTGGTCACCAGTTCCAGACCTTTCCGTTTCAAGTTCCCATGCTATAATCATCTAAAAATGCACAGGCTGTCACAGACTATTTCTTAATTACAAAATTGTAGAGGAATGCATTTTCCCCATCTACATATGAGTGCCACTATCTGAGAGCACACTCATCAGCAAACTTCATCCAGCATGTTGCTGCTGCAGATCAACATCTGGGACACAAATCCTATTGGAATATAGTCCCAGGCATTTAAACAAATTCATTTTGTCAAACCTTTTAATATCTAGGATATTTCAGTTAGATGCTGTGCAAAAGATTCATCTCTACCATGCAGGTGAATAAATAGAGATTTAAAGTTTTTCCCCTTTGGTGGTGTGTTCACTTTGTGTTTTATCGTACGTTATAACTTTTCTAAGCACTGAAAGCTGCAGGGATCCAACATAGAGGCATTCCAACAAAAACAGTTCCAAACCAAGATCCACCCAAACCGCTGAAGACAAAACAGTATTGGAAGCATTAAAGCTAAAGAGGTGAAGATCCAGAACACTCTGCTTAAGACACTAAGTACAATGACATATAAGACTTTATGTATGATGCATGACATTTCACTTTACCACTTCATACTTTTACTGACCAGTTCTTAAAAAGGTAGAGAAGATTGAGGGACCAAAAAAAAAAAAAAAAAATGCTCAAGCCTGGAACATCATTTCCTGGGAGATTAAATTTAACATATTTTTACATGTGATAGATATGAAATCTAGACTCTTAGGTTGGACAATGTATATAGCAATTTCAACAGAAATAAGCAAAGGGAAAAATTGTATTTTTTTTTTTTCATTGTTAGATTAGGCACCACTAATGACCACATGCTTAACTATTGTTTACTATCACATTTTATGTGCAACAGGAACTGGCACGTAAAGGAAATGCCAAACAAATAAATATTTGACTGTGGATTGTAAATCTGTAATAGTGAAGAACATGCCTTATTTCTTCGGTTTATATAGCAGTGAACACACTGGTTAGTGTTTCATAAATACTAAACCTCTGAAATGTTAAGCAGGATGGAAATGCACCTTTTAAAAAAGGGTAAAAAATATTAAACTGAAAGGTACAGAAAATCATACCATCTAAGAATGAAGAAATCTAAGGTTTAGATAGCTAGGAGTAGTCTGTAAGATTTAACAGCATCAGTCATAAAAAGCTGGGTAGGAATCTTTAAAATGCATGAGAGATTATATTCACAGTGTCTTAAGTTTTACAACAGAAATGCAGTACTGGTCCTTATATTGAACACAAGACAGCTCCTAGCAAAGCTTCTGTAGGAGTTTGTACAAGCAATGTTGCCGGCTGTCCAAGCCTGATGGAGGCAGCCTGAGTTTCAGGTTAAGCACTAGGTTGAGAATGAAGCTAGGACCACACGAAGTATAATCACACACATAGCAGGAGGCTAGACAGGGGACCTCCCAAGGTCTCTTTCAGCCCTCCCAAGGTCTCTTTCATCCTTTGGTCCTATGACCTGCACCTGAAGTCTCAGATTTCACTTCTTGCTTGAAGGAGGAGACAGCCTGAGCTACATGATGTGCAACACAGCTCTGATGGAGGGATTGGTAACAAAGCACATGGGGATATGGGAGGTTTTCTCTATGTCCAGATGTATCCCATTTCACAGGAGATCCCATAGAGGAAGGCAGAAAGTTTCACAAGGAATGAAATAGAAACAAATCAGTTTGGAAATGTGCTTTAACTACAAATAAGGGAACCTAAAAGCTATCTTCACAGCTGGAAGTAACTCTCCCCATACAAAATGAGCCATTTTAAGAGAAAAATTTGCAAAAGCTTACCAAAGGAAAAAGGCCTACAGGTAACAATGCAGCTCAGCTCAAACCATGTGAAATTCAGAAAAACACAAGACAACTTCTACCACTTTCCAAAACACCCTGAAAGTTCCCCCTACAGATACCTTCATTTTGAAAAGAGCAGAGAGGATGTTCCAGAATGACAGGTGGCAACTTTCTGCCTCCTGTGAACAGAAGACCTTCCACAAAGATAAAGCCACCCTTGCCCTGTATTGTCTTGTTCACCAGAACAGAGGTTTCATTAAAGTCACACCTAAAATTAGAATGCGGATATGGATACTCACTTTGCACTACCAGTAGAAAGGGCTTTATGTTCAAATGCTAAAAATTCCACTCAAGCCCAATTGTTCCAGAGGATGAGACTGTGATAAGTAGTGATGGGGACAGTGTTCTGCATCAGGCAAATCGTTACCCTTTAATGTCACAGGCAGAAGTACAGCAACTACAAGACATATAAAGCTCTCACTCACAAAACTAGAGACTTGTGGAGTTCAGAGGACTTCCAGTCCTCTGAAGAGACCAGGATAATTTTTTCCTTAGTCATCAGCTATCAGAAAAGAAAAATGATATCCCAGGAAACTTTGGCATTGGAGAAATCTGATATGAAATATGTCTGATTAAGCATTAAAAACAGTAATAATGAAAGAAGCTCTAAATTCTTCTTCTAATACGATTTGGGGCTGGTTTTTTGTTTGTTTGTTTGCTTTGGTTTCATTTTGTTGATTTAAAGAGTGCTAATTTAGTGTGCTTGCTATGCGGTAATTCAAAATTAGATTACCTTTTAAGACAAGAAACAGGTAACTGTTGATCACAAATTAGCAGTTGAAAATGCCTCTATGAGTTTTGGTCTGGCTGCATTTCCACTGTCCAAGCAATACATAGCATAAGCCAGAAATGTGACTATTGGAAAGTTTGCAAGGGCCAGATTTGCCAAGCTTAAATTACTTGTTGGCATAATTGACTGGAAACAAAAATTAGATGTTGGGAAGAGTTAAAATAGGGAATTTTTTAAGGAAATTCTACTGGATGAATAACAAGCTATAGTTCCACAAGTACTAAAAAAACAAACCAAACAAACAAAACAACAACAACAAAGTATGGCAAAAGACCATTCTGACTAAAAAAATAAAGAATAAACATGTGGAAATGGCATTAAAGTACAGCTTCAAAGGATGGAAAAACAAGACAAATAACAAATAATGTAAGTTAAAAAACTGAGATAACTGACAAAAAAAAAAAAAAGGGTTAAAAAATAATGAAAATAACTCAAACTCCACCTCTCTAAATCCTCAAAATCCCCAAACTCAGTACTGAATAGAGACCAGAACAACAAACCATATTTCTAACACTTAAAATAACACAGAGAAAGCAAAAGACCCTAACAGTTACACCTCATGTTTGGAATAAAGCAGGATGTATCCACCCAATGTGGTAACATAGCTGTATTCCAAAGGCTGCCACCTCTATGAAGCAAAGCTATGCAAGACCATTTGCCAAAGAGAAAGATAAATAAATAAATAATCACTGCCATTGAATTGGTAAAAGCACTTAGTGTTTCCCTTTACAGTTTTGGTTTTTTTTTGTTGTTTTTTTTTTTAAGTGTTGGAAAACAGAGGAAAGCCCGACAGCTTGTGGACAACTTATGTACCAAGCACAGAAATACAGACCAAATCACCAAATCACCGACCATCAATTTCAGGTGGGAAAAATTTGATTTTTTAAGAAAGTGTTGCATCATCAAGAAAGAGATACTAAATATACATACATACGCGTGCAATGTATATGTAAATATAAGAAGCATGGTTTGGAATCAAAGTAAACTGTTACTCCCTGTGAACATGGAAGGAAATAAAACTGTTGACAAAGCTATAATTTCATTTCTTCAAGTCATTTGACTTAGTATGACATGGCATTTTGATTTTAAAATCTAGCTCACCAACAAATCTCTAAATATATACTGATATTAGGAATTACTCAGTGTTTACCAAAAAGAGGCTCAATAAATAAACATAAATCTTTCCTAGTACCATCTTCAGGTGACAAAAATTGATGGGTTAACATGTCATCAGAAGCAACCATTCCTGGTACAGAGTAACCTCAAGACTAAACAAAATCCAACAAATGCAGTTGAACAAAGGTAAATGTGAGCTATCCAGGTGAAGGGATGGAGACAGTCCATTCTGTTGATGATGACAACTGGAAGATGAAGTAAGGCTTGAAATAAAACTGGATGCATCCACCCTGCAATTAAACACTGGAATATGTTGCCTGTAAGATGGAATCAAGGGGAGAAGAGAGTGGGAAGAGGTTTGGACTGGCTTGGAGCCCTTTTTTATGAGACTTCCCCTCTCTTCAGAGGATATATGCTTACATGCCACTTCTGTGATAAAGTATTTGGTTCTTGCCCCTAGAAATGTCAAGCAAGCACTTCAGAATATGTGAATTGTGAGTGTCTATCATAGTTTGGCTCATCAGTGTGAATAAATAAATCAGGAATACTAATCAGCCCCTATAAACTGAGCTTTGTTCAACAACAAGGAACAGTCTTGGAGCTGTATTTTCTTCAAATTAACCTGAACTGGAAAACACGTTCCAAGTATGCATCTAACATGCTTCGACAAGTAGCATACACTCAGTTCACAGGACCACATTAAAGATAGCCCCAAGTAAAACCCTGAAATGCCTAAACACTGCTTAAAGTGTAGGCACCAGGTCCCCAGAATTAATTGTTCAGATTTATAAATGCACCCCACTGGGCCTCATTTCTTGATATCGTAGATACATCCAGCCTGTCTCCCTCATCCCAGGCAGGACACAAATGTCTGGACTGCCCTTGGTAGTCTCATGGCACAACTACAGGCTGGGTGGAGAATGGATGGAGTGCAGCCCTGAGAAGGACCTGGTGGTATTGGTTGATGAGAAGCTCAACATGAGCCAGCAATGTGCACTTGCAGCCCAGAAAGCCAACCGTATCTTGGGCTGCATCAGTAGAAGCAGGGTGAGGGAGGCAATTCTCCCCCTCTGCTCTGCTCTTGTGATACCCTACCTGGAGCCCTGCATTCAGCTCTGGGGCCCCCAGCACAAGAAGGACATGGAAGTATTAGAACAAGACCAGAGGGGGGCCATGAAGATGATCAGAGGGCTGGAGCACCTCTCCTACAAAGACAGGCTGAGGGAATAGGGGCTGTTCTGCCTGGAGAAGAGGAGGCTCCAAGGAGACCTTATAGCAGCCTTCCAGAACTTAAAGGGGGCTACGGGAAAGCTAGAGAAGGACTCTTTGTCAAGGAGTGTAGTGATAGGACATGGGGAAATGGTCTAAACTAAAAGAGGGTAGGTTTAGATTAGATATAAGGAAGAAGTTCTTCACTCAGAGGGTGGTGAGGCACTGGCCCAGGTTGCCCAGAGAAGTTGTGGATGCCCCATTCCTGAAGGTGTTGAAGACCAGACTGGATGGGGCTTTGAGCAACCTGGTCTGGTGGGAGGTGTCCCTGCCCATGGCAGGGGTGGCAGAACTAGATAATCTTTAAGGTCCCTTTCAACCCAAACCATTCTATGTTTCTATAGCTGTTAAGACAGTAGTTATAAATCACATACAGTCTCATGCTTCAGGACTCAACAGTAAACTGAAATTATTACTTACTAACACACAATTGGTAACTGTAGTTTCCCAAGAAGAAGGGAAAATTATTTTTCTCTCTCTGAATTATCAGACTGGCCATAACTAGAGGCAAATAACATGCTAGATCACTCATGTCTGGTTTGTGTATGTCCCCCATATACTCAGAGTCAAGCTAGTTATCAGATTACATTCAAAATGGAATTTTCTTCCATCAAATCACCATAGGCTTGCTGCATGTGGCATGGTTTACCTGTTGGGACTGTCTGGGCAATTCTCATTTAGTTAGTATCACCTTTGCACGGACGCTAAGTGCTCTGTGGCTCCTCAGTTGCTACTGTGGTCTGTGGCACATAGTTGGGTCCCCAGAGAATTTAAGTGTTTTCTGCCAGATCAAGTCTTTAGACTGCACACAGATCTGCGTAAAAAGTATGGTCTGCAATATATTATAACAGTCTTCCTGGTCTTAATTTTTAATTTACTTTTATTATAAAGGCTGTACGTCTGAGGGGAGGAATGAACTACTCAAGGGAGCTCTCAGCTTAGGATAAAACATACCTAGGTTCAAGTCATAATTCAGCCACAGTTGTTTTCATGGCTTGGCTCTATCCCAAGCGAGACCAGGACAGCAAGTAATTTTGCTTTTTTAACTCTGAATTCCTCATTGCTAAAACTGAGATAATAGCAATTTACTAATCTCAGAGTGAAAGGAGTTTCAAAGACTTAAAGTAAGAAATTGCATGATTTTATTTTTCTAAAATAAATATATAAATTAAATTTAAAAAAAATCCATTTAAAAATTAAAAAAAAAATCTGGAATATTTCACAGAGAAGAAATTATTTCTTTATAGTTCTCCCCTTAGTCATTTCTCAAAATATTTTATCTGAGAGACCAGCAGTAAAAAACTGTATAAGTCATTAAAAAAAAAAAAAAACACTGAAAAATGCAGACCAGTATTTTCAAATGAGGTGCCTGAAACTTGGCAGCTAAATCCATACTTTAATATTCAAACAGGTTTTATTTGACATTGCTGTACTTTAACAGACTCCAATCATGTCAAACAAGTCAGTAGGAGCCGGGACCACTCCAGTTGAGTCTCCTGGTACAGTTTCTAAATGATAAATATTTGTTAATTGTGAGGAAAACTGTGTAGTACAGCTTTGGCACAACTATGGTCTCTAATTCAGCCAGCTAATTCATATCATGATTACAACTCTCATTATTACATTTTTGACTTGAAGTAATTAACTGGAAGAAAGAGAACATTTTCCCACTGGAAACAGATGACATGAGTTTTCTGTAAAGACAGGCAAAAGCTCTTTAAGAATTTAGCTATTATGAAAGCCCCTAGAGAACCAGAAAAGCAGCATTTGAGTAAAGACAATGCTAACCATACCATTATTTAACTAGAACATCCTAAAAATTAGCAGTATTAAACTGTTAGACATGCTCTCATATATACTTGTCCAAAGTCTAGCACATCCATAGTCACTTACTAGAATCTCAATAAAATAAAATAAAAAAAAAAAACAAACCCACTAAGTCTTAGCTTCAAGACATTCACATAACTATCTGTAAAAGGAAAGAAGTAATGGTGTGGACCAGACTGGACTTTAATATGAGAAGCGAAAATGACCTCAGAAGATCCCAAAATACACTCTGTGATCTGTTCTCTTCAAACAGTTATTTCACAGGAAGAAATAAAAATTTTAAAATGCATCTCTCATTATCTCAGATGTACTTGAGTTTTTAATTAGTTAAGAATTTTATTATTCTTTTTTCACACAAAGTTGAAGCTGAGAATCATAAGCACATTTTCATCTCTACCAAAAGAGGCCAATTTTTAGGAAGTTGATGACAGTTACTTCTGCTTACAGAAAACACATTAGTATTTAAATCGATATGTAAATACTCTACTTAAGCTGAAACCTTCAGTTACTTGAGCAGTCTCTATGGTTTGGTTGTTTTTTGTTTGGGGTTTTTGATGTGTGAGGGCGGGTTGCTTTTCTTTTTCTTTTTTTTCTCTGACATTGCCAAATACAGAGAGAACAGGCTATCCCAATCTGATGTACTAAGCTTTGAAAAAAATATAATAAAAAAAAAATGATGCAATTAGAATATTCTTCAAAGTACAGCTCTTCTTCAAAACATGACTGCAAAAACAACATTGTGGTGTTCCGCACTTGTGCCTCAAGGGCAAGAAAGTTTGCTCAAGTTCTGAGCTGCACACATGTAAATGTGTACATGCACACATATACACACGCATACATACTCCCTGCCAAAACCAGCCTTACAAAACAACTAATTAAATCATGACATGGAAGGTTCTTGCATCTCCCTCAAAGATTTTGTACTAGTTATGCCTTCTGTTAAAGCAATTAAAAAACATGGCTAGTTAAAAAAAGAAATGTAAGTAAAGATAGAATTTAGATCAACAATGCAAATATGTTTAATTATTCTTTAAACATACAAGCAGGCATCTGAAGCATTTTTTAATTCAAATTCTGGCTTTACAAGGCCAACAAGACAAGCAAGCAACTTTTAAGTCTATGAAGCAAGGATGATAGGGAATACATGCAAGGTAGTCCCAGAGTAAAGGCTTTATTTTATATAAGATATTTTTTAAGATACTATTTCATCTTTTTATTCAAAAATACAAAACTACATCTCAGTGTAGTACTGTATAGTGTTCTCTTATGGCTAGGTTTTGATGCTCATTATAAAGTCACATCAGGGTCTGTTTACAGTCGGGGTCATGGGACAAGACGTGGTGGTCCAGCTGACTAAGATCAAGGACCTGGTATCACCTCCTGAAGGAAGAGGAATGGGAACACCAAGGACTGTATGTAGAGCAACTGCCAGTGTCTCCATGTAGAGCTCTAAACTCCTGGCTTACTGCTGCTTCCTCCACACTGGTCATCACAGGGAGCCATTTGTTGTAAGTGTATGACTACCATCAACCCTTTATAGGAGATTTGCCTCCAGCTACTCCCCTGTGTTACTTGAACACCAGGAACACCAACCCTGAACTTGGGACACACAAGGCAACATTCATTTTGTGGCTGTTTTCCTTTTAAAACACTTGTAATACAGCTGCCCAAACATAAATAAATAAATAAATAAATAAATAAATCCAGATGAGTATCTGATCAAGGTAAAAGATAAAGTAGATGATTTAGAACCACCATGGAAAATGCAAGATAGATAATCACACAGGATTACCAGGCTTACATATTTCATTGCGGCCAGAGAAGAAGACTGGATCTTGGAAACAGCTTCCCATTTGATGACGTGCAGTCTGGTCAGACTAGGATTCTGGTAAAAAGATATAAAATATTCTGCAAAGATGGAATAAAAGCGGAGGGGAAAGAGGGATATATATATATGTATATACATACATACATATAATGGCACCTTCTTATGCCTATTCGCTCCTCCTACGCTCCTCATATATCACCATTCCCCGTGGACCTATTAAACTCAGTGTATAGCTCCTTACAATTACTATAACCATCTGATTTTTATAACCTCCCACTCCAGGCTTTCATTAACCCCAGACTCACTTGATGCCAAGTCTTCCTTCCTGGAGCACCATGGCTATGTGTGGAGTCCAGCTGGCGAGTCAGGGAGACATCGTAAATTGGAAGAGTGTGCTGGAGCTACTTAAAGTTGTGGTGAACCAGAGGAAAAGGACCAATTGCACAAAAGATTTAGGAAATGGATATAAGGTGTTAAAATATCCATCGAGAACATAATTTATGGAATGACATCCAGAGCACAACAAAATCTAACAACAAAGACATCTATCCAAACCAAAATCATACATCCAGACCTGGTTCTGCATAGAGTGACCTATAAAAACAGACCCCAAACCGCCACCATACACCTATCACTGTACATTTCCTGACTTCAGGGAGTGCAGCACAGGGAGAAAGCAGCAGATTTCCCCATCTTGTTGATGTTCCTCTAATTTCATATCCGCTAGATTTTAATTGCTTTTCAGCAACGACCTCACATAGCCTGCTTTGGCTGGGAACATATTTTTATAGACAGTTATGGCTCCTTCACTCCAAATGGAAGCACTGTCAGGCTTCTAACATTAGAAATATTAACAGGAACTGTAACACAAGAAGTCTGGTTTAAAACATAGCCTGTGACCTGGAAAGACATTTTTAAACTTTGTGATTTAATTTTTTTTTTTTTTTGCCTTCTTAGGGTTGATTACATGTGAAAATTAAAAACTGAAAAAGAATGCCAGGTGCCAAAACTTCACAGATTTCCCACACTGTCCACTATGGTCCTTTTTGAACAGCTGTCTCCTCCATCTCCAAAGATGGAAAGAAAAACAGAATTGTGCCATAGACCTGCAGGAAAACATTGTGCAATGCTTAGCCCTGCTTTGTTGCAAGCACCATAAAACATATCCATTTTAATTTAGCTTTTAAAAACTATGTAATCTATATCTGGAGAAACAAATAGAAGGATGCATGAACACATTGCACTTCCTCTTCACAGCATTATAGCAACCAATTTATCTGCACTCAGTTCTGATGGGGGCCACTCATTTTCCAATGAAGCTGACTCAAAGATGAACTCACTCACATGCAAAACAATCTGGTTACACAAAATCGCTCACTCACAAAATCAACTAGTCATATGACATATCCACAAACTCTGCTCATCAAAAAGAAAATAAAATAAACACAAAAGCTTTACTCTTCAAACTACAACTAATCTGCCAATTCAGTAACAATTGTGAAAAAAAAAAAGGAATTGATTAAAAATTATATAAAGTAGGAATAAATGTTATACTTTTACACTTAGTTGTATGATGACTTTCTATGTATGAGTTTTTGTTTGTTTTAAGTATTCTGTTCCCTAACTGTATAACTCTCATCCAAGTATACCTAATAATTGAAAACCCCATGGTACAAAATGGCCTCTGTCATTTTCAGGAATGTACAGGAAACTGTAATCCCATTTTGCAGATACCCTTGCTGTTTCCAAATTCAGTCTTCATCCCAGTGCAGAATAAGGTAGGAATAAATACCTCAAAGATAAAACAAGTTTAGGAGCTGCCCACCTGTCAGGAGAATTTAATAGCCACAGGAACACAACCTGGCATCCCTAGCACTTCCCAGGTACTCACTCCCTTTCATGACATTTAGTGGGCAGAAGAGAAGCCCCTGATGGCCAGCACCATGCCACCTCAGAAGCTACCTGTGCAGCCAAAGTCCTGCCAGCGCTGGAGCGCTGTGGGAGCCCCAGAGTGGGTTCAGCCTCCACAGCATCTTTCCTTGTTAAGAAATACTGTACTAAGCCACCAGACTAAGAAGGATTTATAAACATGCCACTGATTTCTGCAGTGGTTCTGAGATGGTCCAGACTTGGATATAGGTAATGACCTTCTGACTGCCAATACTTATATGCACCCACGTTTATTTCATAGCTGACAGTCTTTCTGTGATTGTATTCAGTGGTAGCAGAGCTCCCCTGACTCACTGGAAACAGACAGGCTGCAAGAGCGAGCATGCAAATCCCTACCTTGACACTTAAATAATTATTAATTTTAAGCAATACATACATAGTGCAGTATTTTAGAGCTGGTTTACACTTTAACCATAGCCATTAAACTTCACTTTGATCTAGATCACTTTGGTCACCAGCAAATAGCATAAGATATAAAACAGAAAATTCCTGATTCAGAGTCAGAAAAAAACCACTATAATTATTTCTAGATAAATCCTCTGAACCTAAAATAGCTCATTTGGAAACACAAATTAAGAAGTTATTTAAACAATTAGTGCTTAACTTACTGCTTAAAGTCTGGAGAGCACATATTTATCAATACGTAGAAGTTCAGTGGGAAAAATAATTAGCATCTTACTTTAAAAGCTGTCTGAACTCTCCGTTTCCTTAGGGAAACAGTCTTGCCAGCCTTAATTATAGTTTCCTCCTACTGTAACATTCATAGGTCTTAAATCCTTTACCTAGTTTTATTGCCAGTAATTAGAGAGTGTATGGTTTCTTTCCAAAAGATGGAAATGTTTTAAAATATTAAGAACTTTGTCAAGAAAGCAAAGTACTTTGATATTGCTAAATGTCCACTTCTCTTTTTTTTTTTTTTTTTTTTTTTTTGCTTCCCCCACCTCATTTTGCTGAATTAATTCTGGAACATAACATGTATTGTGCTTGGATTTCTCCCAGACTTTAAATCATTATTTATCATTTACGATGCCTTTTCTGAACATATTTGGCAACCAAATCCCAGCCAGGTCCCTTTTTACCAGTGTTTGAGTACGCAGGACTTTAGACACCAGTACTTATACAAAGAGTCAGTGCTAAACCTGAAACCCAAGTTTTCTTTTAGTCTTAAATATATTTTACTTTATTTTGCACAATAAAGTGGACTTTCAGTAGTAAGCAATAAATTATATGACCAAAATGTGCAGTCAGTATTGTGAGCATTACAGGCTAGTAAAGAACACATAGGATAAAAAGCCTTGTTAAGTAGTGGAGTGGGCACCTATACCACAAAGTACATAAAGCAGAGATGTTCTATTAGTCAACTAATGACACATACTTTGCATCCAATTATCATTAAAGGAATACAAACAAACAGCACAGCAAAACAATGCTGTAAAACTGGATGTAGATTCTGCAATATTATATCACTTACAAAACAGTCTTTGAGCTAGAAACTGCTACAGCCATCACTACCTTAGGAAGCTGCGGTTAGCTGTTTGGAATATTTCATTCTTTTGCTATTTTTAGGAATGCAGACATCTAAATAAAATTTTGTAGGCACACAAGGTTATCTAAGGGTAAAACTTAGTTTATCATGTTCAAAAACACAAGAGACAAGGAATACAGAACAATACTTCTTTATTGGGGGGGTGGTCATTTTGGAGCATGTGGTGATTAGGAGAGAAAGAATGGTTTTCAGTCCAAGTTATGCTCTGCTTAGTTTCTCTTAGAAGTCTGCAAAACCAGGAGGCTCAGAAGGGATCTCACATAAATAGATGTCAGTTTCAGTGTTGTTTCTTTTCAAGAATGGATTTCTTCACCATAACTAGCTGGCTGGGCTGCAAGAAGTGCCTTGCTTCATGAGTAGGCTGTAGTGTATTTCTGATTGCGATCAGGTTGGTATCACCCTTTCCCTTTAAGCATGAACATCCTCCTCCTCATGGCTTTGTTTCTAATGGTGGTACAGGTACAAGTAAATTGCAGGGACAAAGACCACTAAGGCACTAAAGTAGTCCATGAGAAAACATTGTCATACCACCATCAGCTTATCCTTTTCCTTCCCTTGTAAGTGAAAGTTCCAGCCAGACTGCTGTCTTACAGGATCCTCCTGCAGCCCCTGTAAAACAACCTAGCATGGCCTGGGCCTGGACCTACGTTCTCCAATAAGATGCAGAGAGAAGAGTTAGGAGCACCTCAGTCAGGAACTGAGATGGTCAAATATGTACATACCGTGTATCTAATTAAATGTGTTCAGCAGCACAGAAGCAGGTCATTTAAATTACAGGAATAGCGTATACTTTGGGGATTGCCTTTTTGCTGTTTGCATTTTAACTGTGTCGTTCCCACTCCCAACAATGCTACTGTGCACAGAAAGTCACACTTTTTCTAACTATCAGATGTTACACTTGCATGTCCCTGTGTGCATATATCTGTATACAGTGCTAAACCACTTCTTCAGTCTTCAAGAAGAGGTTCTTGGAGAAGGTGCTGTGCCGAGAAGTAGATGTAAAACAAAGCTCTCATGGGAAAGGGAAGAGAAAATAAACACTAAGATAAAGCTAGCAAAGGAGCTTGTTAATACTATTTCACAATGCTGGCTGATTTTAAGTCCTAGCTATCTCAGTTACAGATGCAGAATTGATACCTGATTATCAGATAAATTCTACTTACTACAAAACTCCAGGCAATGCCTCAAGAGATGCTTCAAATTTCTCCTATTCTCTAACAGTTGCAGTTCCATGCTCACTTCTTAGATGACAAGTACCTGTTTTGCACACTGCTGGGACAGACTAGCTGGTAAGATCCAACTGGAAGTTAACAAGGAACATAAAAAGTTGGCCTCCAACATAGCTCAAGGTTGCCCTGAGCTTCTGCAGCTACTGTCTCTCAATAAGAAACCCCAAACTGACATCAAGATCACATACACAGTGGTTAAGACCAGAGCACCTTAGGCTACCTAAGAACCAAACCACCAAACCTCATGTGGTTTGTTACCCATAAAGTCTACAAAAAAAGAAGACAAAACAAAAATATTTGAGGAACCATACCAGAAAGGCTGAAACTATAAATTACAAACGTGCTAATCCCAAACTTTTCCTCCCACTTAGTAGAAATTGTCAGGCTGGCATATTGAAAAAATAGGTCACTCTTAGCAGGGTTTGGAGGAGTCTTAGAGGTTCTTCATCCTGTGGATGAGATTCCTGTGGTCTTGCACTTGGCTGGAAAGGCAGGGATCTTCCAGGGACAGAAAGTGTTACTGGATTCCTGCTGGGCAATGGGAACATACATGCCCATTCATCAGCTTTTCCTCAAAGGCTCCTGTGGCCTTTGAAGCAGGAGTAATTATCCAGTCAATTTGCCTTTTTTTTTTTTTTTTTTTTAAATCATTCTCCACCCACTTGCAGGAAAGTTTCAACACTGCAATACAGGAGAGTTTGGGGAAAGTACCTATTCTTAGAAACAGAAATTAATATGAATATCAGAAACAATGCCAAGACATGAAAGGAAAGCTTGTCAGCTCTTCTGGGATAAGGATAGGACTCTCCCACTCCCACTCTTAGGGCCCCAATCTTCTTTTATAATAGAAGCAGAATTCCAAATAACATTGTATGTACACACACACACGCACTCTGTAGCTGAATAATTCCACCATTTGCTATCATAGAATGGTTTGGGTTGGAAGGAACCTTAAAGATCATCTAACTCCAACTCCCCTGCCATAGGTAGGGATGAGAGAAGTGCTATTCTAGAACAAGAAGAGTGTGACTCAGTAAGACTACAGAAAAGAGAAAAAGGTAGAAGTCAGCTCAGACTGACATCAACTCCTAGTATAATCCCCCAAATCACTTAACTTCTTTCTCTAGTTTCCCCTCTGTCAAATAGAGATAATGGTTAAATAAAAATGCACTTGTTGGAATAGGGAAAATGTTAGATATATGATTTTAGTAACAAAGTAGTTTGTAGATTCTACAAATTACTGTATCACTTTAGACTTTGAACTGTTGGCACTAAAGTTTCGTCTCATTTCCTTCTGGTTACTGCTCTTACAGACACATGTGATCTCAAATATGTGTCAAAACAAATAAAAATGCATCCAGAAGCTCAATTAAATGTATGTAAGTTTCTTTGGCAACATTAGGCACCTATATATGAGAGAACAGACTGTTTTTTACTAAACAGGTCCATCAGCTTCAAACCATATTCCAGAAAGTACACAAATGTAAAATTCTGCCATACAGCTGGGAAAATTAAATATATATATATATATATGTAAAAAAAAAAAAAAGTTAATCTTTATAAACCACAAAAGAACATCTGTGTACAAATGTGGAGCAACTTCAAGTATGATCAAGTAAAGATCTCCCATCTTTACATACTTACTGCTCATGGTGTTTTCACAGACTAAGAACAGAACCTTTCTAAAGAACAAGCCAGAACAGAGGGATGAAGTTGAACACTATTCATCTCCATGTGTAGTTATAGGAATCAACTACCAGCTTAATTCACCTCCCACAGCAATTCCAGGAAAACACTTACAGAGTCAACAGTTAAAGCATATCAGTATTCCTTACTTCCAAGGGTCTTTACACCACCCTTGCCTGATTAGGTATTTAAAATGAGTTATATCTGCGCAAATCTGAATTCACTTGGAAAAGTGACTCTATAAACTAACTTTCCAAGTGAAATATACGAAATAAAATGATAGCAGAGTCCAGACAATATAAAGAACCAAGCAGGCAAGCTTGAGATAATCAAGTAAGCTGTGTACCAGAGATGAAGTACTGTTCTTTCACTTGACATCAAATAGCAAGTTCATGTTGTCTCCTTGCCAACTCGAGCAGCACAGCAGAATACCCCAGTCCTTTCCTAGCTATCCTGAGCCTGGTCTAACATTAACAACATGTGTTTGTGGAACTGGAACAATTACTTATAGATACAATAAAGGACAAGGACAGATGTAATAATGAATCTAAAGAGGAAGAAGTAGTTCCATGACCATGCATTCCGCTCTAAAAATCCAATCGTAACACACAGGTGTATTCAAGTCAAGTATTTACACCTGTATGTGGCCAGTAACTTTACCATGAGAAACTTACACACTCAGGTAAAAGAAATCAAACCATAAAATGGGAATTCTCTGTCTTCTATTCAATTAAGATTTAAATACCGTAACATTTTATTTATGGAAAAAATAAGAGGGGACACTCAAGACACTGATATAATACATCACAGAAAAAAAAAAAAAAAAAAGGAATTTGTTGAACATATTTTCAATAAATCATTCCAACGTATGAAACATGAGTCAGACCAACTCTTACAGCACTTTTAAAATGCACTTTACAAACTCCCTTGATCGACACCGGAGACATAAAACCCACCTACAAGGTCAGCTGTAGAGAATATCAAGAAAAGCAGGGGCCACACAGAGGCATTTGCCTACGCAGACAAAACAAATACAATACATATAAGATTTCAACACATTTTCAAGTCCTTTTAGTGTTGGCAGAAAATGCATGGTCCCTTGAGTCCCATTGAAACTATAAACTTTACCCAGGTCTCAGCTTTGAGAGTCTGTTGAAACAACAGTTTTCCACAGTGTATTTTGTGTTGACTACTAATGTTGGAAAAAACATATACACACTTTTTCCTTTTTTGTATTTTTTGCCTTTCCTCTCCAACTCAGCAAATGAACATTTGTGACAATACAAAGAACAAATTATAGCACAGTGTGGAAACTGTAAAACAAACACATCACCACAAATAAGTGTCAGAGACAGAAATCAGTAACTACAATGCAAAGAAAAAATATTTAGGAATTAAACAGAAGCCAGAAACCAGTCAAGCACTAATGCCAAAAATCCACACACATACACACCCCAAAACCCAGGATGGTAACTATGCAAAACCAAATAGGAAACACAGGAGAAAAGAGTAATATATTTGAGTATATAGGTTACTACGGATAAGTTAATATTGCTGTGCAAGTGAACATACAAAGATTCAGGAGCTTAACAGAACATCCTAACGTGCTTTCAAGGCAATCTTGAAATTCAGCCTACCTCAGTAAGTCTTCACTAGCACTGTTGCTGAAAAGGCTTCAACTTTTAAGCTGCACTAACAGAACTGGAGATAAGCAGATTTCTTAATTTGCAAGTATTTTGATCAAAAAAGTGCTACTCATTTACAATTGTGAGAACAGGAATAGGAACTGTGTTAGCTTTATGCACACAAAGATTTGCATGATATATTGGCTCCAATCTACTTTTGTGAAGTTAGTTTTGAAAATATAGGAATAAAGAATGAGAAAGGACCTATGCAGGTTGTACAATGTAAGATACCTATAAGCCCTTTAAATTTCATCTTTAAAACATTTTTCAACCATAACTCCTCCTGTCATCATTCCATAATGGAATGCTATTTCAAAAAAAATCCACTTAAACTTTGATCTCCACCCTCTACCTGAACTTCCCAGACTTGAGTCCACCTGGTGAGATTCTGAGTCTTGATGAAGATATTTCATTTTACGAATTTTCAGCTTAAAATATTTTCATCAACTACTTAAAAAAAATGTCCTGATTTACTAAATTACCTTTGTTATGAATTTTAATTTCTACTGCAGATATCCTGGATTCTTTTTAAGTTAGAACTGAGTATACACCTGTAATGAGTTACAATGTCCAGCAAGTTAGGGATGGAATTAACCTCATCTAACTTTGTCAGCTAGAAAACTTATGGACTCACTCAGGTCAGCCCCTTAGGATACGATAAATTCCCCTCTGAAGATGCTCATCTTTTTCCACTGACTGCAGAAGGGCCTGAAGCTAAGTGGGCTGAACTTCCCAGCTGAGATTTCACTGACATTCACATTTCATTTCACTGATTAATGGCTAGGTCAGACTGAATCTAACCTTCAGATGGCTAGAACTGTGTAAGGTGAGTCCTACCCTAAACTTTTACTCTATGACATTTTTGTACTCTAGCTGCTGTAACAACTTACGTGATGCAAGGGGAGTATGCTTTGTAGGGTAGGCAGACAGATGCTTTCGAGCAGTACTTGTTTTGTAGACAGCAGCTCCAAAAAATAATTCACATAAATATCTAAGAGAATTAATTAAGAATCTGCAGAAAAATGAGGGCTATCTTGCCTATTATTTACAAGAGGTTTGAACTTTTTAAATTTTTTTTGGTACATTCAAGCTGCGAACTGTGATCATTCAATGCATATGAATTCTTACCATCACTTTTAAGTTGCCTCTAAAGATTCCTTTTATCACAGTTTATTACATTTAAAACTCCTTAACCACATAAGAAAATTACTTTTGGCTTAAATTTCAATACAATTACCTTTCAGTGGCTGAATTTCCAGCTTTGAGATTTAAGGGGATTTTCTGGGGTTTAATGCTTTTTTGTACATATGTGCATTTAGCATTACTGTATGGTTATGCTATAGGAAATGAGGCACTGAGAACACCAGCTTCTTGTTAAATTCAATCAGCAGACAAACAACTGTGTCTTTGTCACAGAAGCCCAAGTTCAAATGCATAAGGATCAGATAATGAAAAAGAGGGGGAAAAAAAAAGTATCTTGTATGACACAATATGCTTTCACTTTATTTAAGAAGCAAATGCACAAGTGTCTAAATCAGATACTCTGGAACTAAAGCAGCTTAAATGACTGCATTTTAAAGCCTAAAACATGTTTAAGCAGTGGGATTTTAGAGCAACTTACACATTAAAATTAAGTTAAAATCAGCCTTTTTCTAGTAGTATTTAAAAAATGGAAGAAAATAAATACATAAAATGGCCCTAAACTCCAGAATTTAAAAAAAATAAAAAAATAAAAAATGGCAAAAGAAGGGTTAAAAGAGAAAGAATCAGAATTCATTTTCAGAAACAAATTACCGTCTCAACATCCTTGTCTTTTATGTTCTGAATATGTAACAGGAAGTGGTGAATTGTCAGAGGTATGTATAACTATGCCTAAATTATAGCTATAAAGCCAGCTAGCCTAATTCTTAGAGAACTTCTAGTTAGAACCTACTCAGATTACATGCAGATAATAAAAAGAATTAAGCTAGGAAGCTGAAGGGCTTTTTTTGCCCACACATTACTTAAACATGAATCTAATTACTGAAGTTTCATGGAGTGGCTGTCTCACTCCATCCAGTTTATCTTAAAACAAAGATGATATAGCTGTACTACAGTGTTGAACAATCCTGAATTAATGAGGGCAAATGAAATCTCTTCTACGATATCATTCTGCTGTGGGAGGAGTTGTAGGGGAATCACTTTTAGTATAATAAAAATGATGGTGATATAATGAATAATTATTATGGGATTTTATAGCTGGAAGGCATGGTAGTTATTTCAAAGCTATTTGTAACCAACAGCCTTATAAAAAGCTAGAATGTATTACATATGTGCAGAAGGTAACTGGCAGCATGTATTAAATCCCAACATCTGAAATAACGAACGGATGTTTGTTTCTACAGTAACTACCTCTTTTTCAAATGTGAGCTGACTAAGTTAATTAATTATCAGCCTTTTAAGAAAACAGAAATGAGAACTTAAAAAATAAACTGCCATGAGATGAGAGCCCTCCCTTCTCTGACTGACAGCTATATCATTCTCTTCCTTCCAGCAGCACTGTTTTTCTGTTGAAATGCGTGGATGGACTAGCCCTGGTAGATTAATTAGTTCCAGTTGCCATTCAAAAAGTGCTAATGCCCAAGAGCAGAGACCCCAAAAACAAGCACTGCCAACGCTTTGGATGTGGGAGAATGGGATTCTAAATACCCAGTCCTTGGACTCCTGCGATAAAAGAGCAGACAATGGTCGCTCTTTCTGTATTTCTTATGAAAAAATAACAAAACAGTTCTGAAAAGGATAAATTGATTAAGCAGTGGCTGAGTGGGCATCTGGCAGCCAGCCAAGGCCAAGCCACCGCACTTCACCACAGGCAACAGTCACAAGATGAAGTGTGAACATCCTCGTGGAGTACAAAAGTGGGAGATGCACCCGAACATGGGTCTGTTCCTATGTACAGGACTAACTGCTCTAGATACAGCTTGAAGAGGGTGACCTGCGAGTAGCAAAACAGCTCCTTTCAAAGTCAGTCTACTTTTTTAAGCAAATCTAAGCAGTTCATCTTAAGTTAATTCAATATGAAAAAAAATACCAAATGAAATTTAAATTCCTTAGTTTTACTAAAAAGTCTTGGAAAGGTCCATTTCTACATACATTTTTTTGTAAAGTTTGGACTTCTTAACTTAGCAAGATAGATAGAATTTAGCAAGAACTTCAGCAGTATGTTCTCACATTTACATGCACACACATTCGTTTCAGAATAGTGCTTGTAAAAGTCATTTTAAGACACACAATGAAAAGCTGAAAGATTAGATTCCTGTCTATACCCTTTTAATAAAGTCATGGCCCTTCTCTTCTACCAAGACATGCTTGTCTTGTTAGCAGTACACTGATGCAAGGGCCCAGAAGTCCAGGCTCAGGGTCTGGTGATGGTTCCTGCAGCCAGTGCCGTAGGTGCCGCAGCGCCACACTGCCGGCACAGCTCGCTCTGCCAAGGGAAGCCCAGCACCACTTCCCCAGTGTGGGCACCAATGTTCCTCACCAGCCCATGCCTAACGGGGGAAAGCAAAGGAGGGGTTGCTGTAGGTCTTTTAACGTGCTCCCCACAAGAAGAGCGATACAGAAGCCAGTGAGATGAAGTATCACCCAACAGAAGTGGCTAGGCTGGGTAGCGATGTAAGTGTGGCCCTGCCTTTGTAGCCCAAGTCCGGTGGGTTCTGAAATACTCCCAGGTGTAAACATTATTTGGATCTGGGGAACAGGCAATCAGGCGCTTACATAATGTGACCCTATGTTAGCTACCCATTAGTAGCCAAGCATTAGTTTCTTAAAAGTGGTTGATAGAGCTGCTGTGTTTTTAAATGCTCAGCCACAAAACAACTTTTAAGAACTAGAAAACTAGTTCTTAACTTTTCCATATAAAATAAATGAATAAGTCACTGATGCAGGAAGACTACATCCAATATCCATAGCTTCCTATATATTCTTCCTAAAGACCCTTCCTAGTCTTTATTCTGAAAAAGGATAAACTAAGACATGCATTGAAACAACTGTTTTAAAATGCAAGTGATGTACTGAAAAACTACTTGTTTAAAATGAGTTTTTCCTTAAGAGCAGGGTTATTACATTTCAGTTTTTAGGAATTTAAAGGGACAATGCAACCAACACTGATGCCTGCTTAATGTAACAGTATAATACTGTTGGCTTGAATCCATTAATGAATTAATCTTTGTCAGAAGAGTGTCTATAAAGAAGGTTCTTAAGAGACCCCAAAGACATTATAGCACTGATGGTTTACCATTATGTGGTATAGCAAAGTTTTACTCAACCAGTTCTAAAAGCAGACATATGGAGTCCATTAAAACCCTCTCTTTTTTGTGGTGTAATTCTGAATGGCTGTATTATGCTACTTATTTAAAATATGGATCGTAACTTCCACCACCAATTAATAAGAGTTCTACACATCGCATGCAATTTGTAAGATGCAGAGACTTTGTCATCAGCACCTAACACTTGAACAACGTCAAGAACTGTATTTCAGCTAACTGTAACAAACAAAAGATTAACATGATGAGAACCAAATAACTTTGACACTAAGTCAGGGACACACAAGTTAGCTGCTGTTACAAGTCATTGAAGAGGTGCCTCTCCTATAAATCTTCTGACATTTTGAACAGTCTTTCATTTTTGTTTTGTTTTGTTTTTGTTGTTGTTTTTTGTTTTTTCTACGTATACATTGCTATCTTCTGTCACACATGCATAACCATACTCAACCACAGTATTCCCAACTAAGGAATTTACATTTAATTTTATAAACAAATATTTTTAAAAAGAATCTTAGTGACATATGAAATTAATCAACTCAACTGATCCCTCTTTCATAGTAAAAACTGCTTTTGCTGCTACTTCCTCTCAGTGCCATGTTTTGCACACTTATTCTCTCATCGTCTTTTCCCACATTCCTTTCTTTACTATATTATTTTGGACTTCCTGATTAAAGCAGTTAGGCCTTGGCCTTATATGTGGTTACTGAATTCAGTATGAACCTACAAAATTCCTTGCAGGTGCCCTACTTCAAGATCAGGGCTATGATAGAAGAACCCAAGAGGCAAGGGCCAGGGTGCGTGCTCAAGGTTCAAGTGGCTATCTTCTTGCAAAGCATCCTATCCAAGTAACAAACAGAAAGGAAGTAAAGCTTAAGAGTGATCCAAAAAAGTATATCTGCATTGCACCTGCACATGTACTTATGAATGGATGGATTCTGAGTCAAAAATTTCACAGCAGAAACTAACTAGAAGAAAGCAAGACAGGAAGGTTTGTTTATTTTTACTCAGAACTCTATTGCTTGCAAATTCAGCTAAAATGAAAGAACCATTGGGTTTAGTAAGTTTCTCAAGTAGCTAAGGAGAAAGATTTTCAAAGACATAAATGGAAGTAAAGGAACTAGCTGCCTTGTCTTAATGAAAACTTCAAATTTTCAGTTCCTTTAGACCACCACATTCAATTTAACATAATAATATCACGCACTAAGAACTATGAGGTTTTGCCATGAGTCCTATGGGAATCTGATAGTTAGCAAATGTGGTATCTCACAGATATGCTGGCCACTAGAAATGGATACACTGACAATGGGAGGGAAGACAGGAGAGGACATTTAAAACAGTTCTCCTCATACACCCACCTTCAGCCTGTGAAGTTTTACAAGGCCCTGAAGATGCAAATACACAACAATCTGAGCAGACCTGTGTCTCACTGAGCCCGTCACTGCCTTGGGCTCAGCTGAGGAGGAGACCTAGAGCAGATGACCATACGCTGGAAGATGTGGGCAGTCAATACTTATCAGCACATGTTAAATATTGCAAACAAAGCTGAAGCCAGACTTAGGTGAACGTAAGGTTCCCAGTTTAACCCATCAGATACCATCACCAGCACTACTGTAGCTTTTTCCTTTCCTATGTTTGGCCTTGCTGGCTTTATTCTGAATGGGAAAGAGGACGATCATCTTGCCATGTAACCAAGAAAAGACCTTCCTTTAAAAAACAGCTCTTACATTTTATCTCCTTTCTGTAGTTATAGAACCTTGAATATGTCATGCAGTAATCATATAACCAAGAATTAACAATTGAACTATACCACACAGCAAATGTTCTTAGATGAGTCACTGTATTCTTTGTATTCTTGATTTGTTGGATTCTTTGCTGAGCAATCACCAGCTAATTACTGGGCTAACTATAGAACACCAAAATTGTTACATCTGCTCAGACGCGTCTGTTGAGGAAAAAAAGAAGGATTTCTCATTACAGATGCAAGTTTCATATTAGAATTAGAATGAAGGTTTATACAGTGATAGTTTTCAAGAGATCTCGTTACAACTTTGCTTCAACTATTCACAATTTTTCACATAAATGCGTCCTTTATGTTTTTAAAAGAAATGAACAACTATGTTATCTGCCCACCATAATACTACCTTCAGACTACTCTCCCAGGCCTTGTAATACATTTCAGCAGACTTGGGTTCCACAATTCAATATCTGGAAAATTCCAGTATATCAAATAACACTACAAAAACAGAAACAATCTTTCTACAGAACATGGGGTGCAATTTTTTTCATTGCTTTTGCAACCCACGCACACATTTAGACCTACACGTAGTGAGCACAGAGTAATATCAAATGTTATTGCAGAGGAATTTACTGGTCTTTTAACCCATATGAAAAACAGCACAGTGGACAAGACATAGAGTTGCCCAGTGTACAACACCTTGGGATTCAAAATGAAAGGTTCATTGCAACTGTATATCCAGGAGTGCTGCTGGAGCATCCTTTGCTACATTAGTGACCTGTCAAAATTATCTTTGTCTCCACATATCTCTCTCTACTGACAGTAGTTTGAATGGCAAAGTACTTTCCAAAAAAGGCCTGGCTTTTGTTCAAAGAAAACAATGTAATATGGATAAGAGGCTGCCTAGCTGTAAGGAGTTTTTAACAGTAGCAGCAAGAAGAAATGTAAAGAAACCTAAACATTTTTTTCTGAGGGATTTCTCTTTTTTTTTTTTTTTTTTTTTTTTTTTTTTTTTTTTTTTTTTTAAGAAGCAGTAAGAGGAATGTCTACTACTGTTACAGATACAGGTACCACTGCTGGTAGATATTAAGTTTCCAATTATTTGTTATAACACAGCTGAGAGTGATTAGACAGTTTACATATGACTGCTAAGAGCCCGGTGCACATTATGTAGGCCATCAGGTCCTACAGCCTAAACACAATTCTTGATTTAATGGATAAATGAATTTTGCTAAACCACTTCAAATACGGGAATGTTTTCTGAATCTGTGCACAGACTGTTAGTGTATTTCCATGGAGTCTCATTCCAAAGAGATCATAACACACTAATAAAAGCTGCACCCCAAAATCGCTTATCAATTAATTAGATGTTGTTTTTTGTGACTGCTTGTAAGCTTCTACACTGATGTCTCATTTGGCAATTATTTTTCCTTTCACCTAATATTGCTTTCAATGAAAGTTGATCGCTTCCTATGAAAAAGTTTCGTTTTAGTGTGTCGTTACCCCCCGCACCACTATTTCTCTGCCTAGCCTCCCCACACACACACTGGGAAACATCCCTATTTTCCTCCACCAAATCCACTGGATCATTTATCATCTTACCAAAATACCATCTCTATCCTGGAAGCCAACATACTGAAAGATCTTAAGGACAAACTCCGTATGACAGAAAGGGAAGCTTTATTAAAAAAGAGAGCTTTCAGTATAAACAGAATGAAACTCTGCAGTACAACTTTTGAAATGTCACCTATAATAAAGGCCCTTGATCAATATTTTGCCCTTCACCAATTTAAAGCAGAAGTCTAGCACCTTGACAGTGTTAGTGCCAATCCAAGAGGAAAACATTGCATGGAAAAATGAAAACTGTGTTCAAAGGCCTTCAAGCTTCCTTTCCACATGCATGCTTCTCACAGATGAGCTACAGATTAAAGTATACAGGCCATTAGCTAGAGTATACTTTCCAGTTTGGAACCCAACCAATGTTTGGAGGAAGCATGAATTGAAAACACTTTACGTGGGACTTCATGTCAATCGATATTAATTGATCTCAAACACACAATTAAAATGGTATATGTAAGGTACCAACATCTCAGGTTGTTAACCCATTTTTTTTCAAATCTAAATTAAAAAGCCAAGTGATATTTTAAAGACCACGTTTCTTGTAGCACATTTGTATAACCAGTTCATTGTAGAGGTTGCTGCAGTCCATTTTCCAACTGAATAACACTTACTAATTGACTTAATGTAAGGCTGTTGAGACAATTATGATCATGACTCTAAGACTCATGTATCGGATGCTATTGGATCAATAGGAATTTATTCTCTCCTACTTCTTAAATGAAGTGAGAAACTCTCACGTTAAACTTGAGAAGAATAACTAGTCCAAAATTAGAAGATCACAGTAAAATAGAGGAGCTTGGATTTACTGTTTCTTTGAGTGGAATTTATATGTATATTAATTATTGCCTCTGTCAAACGTAGCTATTCTCATTACTGAGGAATCTTTTTCTTTTGTAAGACTTACTGGAGAACTCTTCACATTCTTTACGTTACCTCAATTCTGGATTCAATGAATATTTAGCTGAAGGCAATAAAGCCACTGGCCCTATCTATTTAAGCTATGTCCAGCAAGATGTGATAGGCATCAAGACATAATGTGAAACGGTTGAGATTTCTTAATGCTTTTTGCTCCTAACCCCAAAATAAACCAATAGCAGATGAGCCTTGTCAACAATTTGCTAGTTGCTTAGTACACTCTGACTACCATGTTCTAGAATGCGCTCTATATATCTGGTTGGTATTAAAATGCATAATGAAGAACATATTTACATCCTGTATTTTTCCAATCCTATTCACTATATGACAGGATTAATGGGCCTAAAGTTCACGTCAGGAGCCAAATTGTTCTAATAAAATAAGAAGCAGCTATCTACTGAGAGGCTGGACACGGCACAACTTGTTTATTGCCAAATCTGAAACAATGCTAACAAAAGAGAGTTTTACTAAATCTCATTCATGCCCATAATATTTTACATGCTAAAACTATGCTGAGTAAATAAAATTCAAAAACCTGAAGGAAATCCTATTCTCTTATTTTCATTGAGCATTAGGAACGAGTTTGGCTCAGTACTGAAAACAACTTGTCTTCTAGTTCACCTCAGCTACTTCTGAGATACCTAAAGACTCATCATAATCTACACAAGATATGGAAAGTACTGTGCAAACAAGCAAAGGAACAGTCATAGTAGAAACCATGCAAATCACTGCCTAAGTAAAGTTTGTTCACAGACATATCTTAACCAACAGTCACATCACAAGTGAACCAGTGGTGATATTCTCATTCCACCAAGGTCAACGGAGGATGTGCCACAGCTTTAGCAGGGTCAGAATTCTTCCTATATCTTTGCCTTGAAGAACCTACAGACCAGTTTAAACAAATGAAACTACCCTGCTTTAAAGTCCAAGGGCCATGTTTTAACCATCATGCAGACTCTGCACATCTCCTAAAAGAAGTAAATTCAACTATATTATCTAGTTCTGTTCCTACCTATATTCTGCTATTTTGTTCTGATGTTTATAACTTGGAAGGTCTGATCCTTAGTATTCTATATTCTTTATTTTCTGCTTTTAGTGTTTTTTATACAATATGTTCTTTGGAAGCTTTTCCATGAACAACTGCGCGATGGTTCATGAAAGAAGAATAAATGATAAAAATTATGCCAAAGATGCTGAGAGGAGGAGTAGAAAAGCCATATATTTAAAAAGGAAGAAGGTAAGAGAGCAGAATAGGTGTCATTAATCACAGTGGAGAAACCCCAGATTTGAAAGTTATAATTCTGGAAATATATATACATTACCATATATGAACGTATCCAAGTTTTAGAAAGATGTGTGGAAGAAGACATCTCAAACTCTCACTATTTCCACACTACAAAAATACACAGTTTACTGCAGGATGTCACTTTAATTCGATCCCAACAGCACTGTGCTTTACATCCTGCTTGTACTTAGCACATTCAAAACATCCTCCAAATCTTCTGTCATTCTCCCTGTTGTCAAACCAAGGTATCAGAGTTTGAGATATCAAACAAAGATGATGGACCAGACTTTGAAATCTTGAACCGGAACAGATGTAGCTCATTTGCTGTTTAGATACATATAGCTTTATCTCTTCATCTTGCAGAAGTAGCATTAAAAAAAAAAAAAAAGTAGCTTCTGTATTTCATATCCACTCAAATCGCAGCAAGATGGGTCTCATCCAGGAAGATTGTCACTTTATGGGCACAGAAGCTTTTTTTTTTTTTTAATTAATCCAAATCTGAATTTCCTCATTAAAAAAGAGGAAAAATAAAAATGTATTAAGTTTACCCGTGTACTCTGCATGCTTAACATTTAGGACATTTAAAGCAGAAACTGAAATTACTATTTGGCAAGGGGCTACTCATTTTTTTTTTTGGTAATTCTGTGCGAATGCAAATACAGTCTTAAAAACAGGCAAGTAAGATGTTTATAAAAAGCTGAAAGCTACTTGGTTCACATTACATAGATGAAGTTTCTAATGTGACTAATAAGGGACTCAATAATTAAAGGAAAGACACTGGCAGCTCTGAGGAGGTAAAGACAAATACACTATATACATTTTCTATTCTTAATCTAAGAAATACACATTTCTTAATTTTGAGAATGCCTTAAGTTTTTAAAACTGTTTCCATTTTCAGATAAGTTACAGTAAAAATCAGTAAGGTGTTCAGCTAAGTACCTCTAAATGCAGGCCTCTGATAATATCTTCATAGCTGAAGTCTGAGATGTCTCAAGTCTTTTGTCATTTCAAAATCTTAATAATATAATTATCTTATTTAGATATGAAATAAGACATAATTCCAGTTTTATGCATATATAAATTGTTCACACTGCAATTAAGTCAGTCTACTGCAAATAACTACTTGCATATGAAGAGTTCCATCCTTTGCGTCTGAAAAATTAGTAAAATGTGGATAAAAACACATTTAAACACTTCTGGACACATCTTTTCATGAGAACGCAGAAGACTTCACATCAGCCAGAACAAACCCTTTCTAAATCTCTTAGATCATTGGCATGGATGCAATGTTCTACACGCAGATGTTTGCTCAGTCAGTGAACCTGAGGAGGCAGGAAACTCATTTATGTGCTTATTATCCTTCATAATAACTGTATACATGCCTAGAGATTAACACTCTAGGACCTCTTAGCAATGAAAATCACTGATACAATTTAAAATGTGGTGTGATAAAACATTACCCTATGCAACAGAGCAACTGAGGCACAGAAACGAAACAAAGACTTGCAGTTCCTGTTTAAGCTGTGAATGCTCCACATTTATTTACATAGGGGAAAAAGGGGAGAGAGAGGAGAAAAAAACTCTTTGCAGACATGCATGAAAAAAATTCCATTATGGGGGTGGTGGGATAGAAGAATCTGACGTTTAAGACATACTGACCAGCTCTGTTGGTAAGAGAACCAGGCACCTTGGATTCAAATTTCATGCTCTCACCACTAAACCACAATCCCTGCAGAGCATTTAAGTAAAGCTATAAAATGGAACATCAAACACAAAATGCAAAGCTCAAGGATGTATTTGAATACTATCAAACATTCAGCTAATCAGATTTCTCCTTGGCTAAACATACATAAACAAAACAGTGAAATTATTCCATAAAGCAGAATATCATGGAGATCTTTACATGGTTACTACACGGAAAGAGCAGATACTGTTTCTGTTACAAACTAAGCATGAATGACAAAAATCAAGAAATTAATTAACACAGTAACAAGCAATGATGAAAAACAAGTCAACGATGTTTGTGGCTGAACAAAACGGGTAATGCTTAGCCAAAGTTTCAGAAGTTAGCAGTGAGAGACATAAATGAGAAAGAAGGATAATACTAAATGGTTCTGACATTAAATCATTCCAATACAAGCCTCTTGAGAGACACGTTATTCCTCCACAGCACTGCATTTCACCGTGTGCCTTTTCTCATTACATTTCTGCTAGGCTTAACTGTGACTTAAGGTATTTTTTAAGAAAAATCAAGTCCTGAAAGGCACATACTATGCTGAACCTCACAAAAATCTAGAATCAAATACCATTTGATGTATCTTGCTTTTCTATGAAAAGAGGAATTTTGTAATTAAAATTTTACATGGAAATTGATGGTTCAGTGAGAGGTGTAAGAAACTTCTTGTTGGTAAAGGCAAATGCATATCCTTACTAGTACTCCTGACCTGTCATACTACTCCACTCTAAACCTAAAAGCATAAGATAAAATAGTTCCTGTGAAGATCTATAATTTTTATAAGTGTAAATTGTTTTGATTTCCATATAAAAGGATTTCCCATGTTACCCTGCAATGGCCAGATCTCTAAGACTTGGCAGGAATGTCTATAATGGCCTGTGGTGGTGAACATCCATCTCATCACATGATGTGGGAGCTATCATTTTGTTTTCTTCTAGCCCTCTTCCTGTTCATTGTGATTTGCTTTTTCAGAGGCACTAAGCATCCCCAGTCGTCCTTTTACCTGTCTTTTACCTTACAGAGGAACTCAGGCCTTTGTAACCACAGAACTTGGTATTACACCTCTAAGAGATACCCCTCACTTCAGAGAGGTGCATGGGAAAGTGTTGTAAGCACCTCCAAATCACAAAACAGAATAAAAAGTGGTTTTCAAGGAGATCATCATAGCAGGCATGTTATTAAGAGTATGAGGCTACTGAGTTGGCTGACCCCTCATTACCAAAAAAACAGATCATAATAGATAAAAATACCCCTGCGACAAACCACTCCACTGAGTCTTCTGTTGGATTTTGAGGTGCGATGCACTTTTTTTTTTTTTTTTGCAGCTCTCTCCATCTACGGATATGAATGACATGTAGCTGTTTATCAGCTAGAGTGCTTACAGTGAGCTCCCAATGAGGATAAAAGCAACAGAATGCAGATGAAAAATGTTAAGACTTTAGTAATTAGAAAAAGCCAGCTGCCACTAATAAGGAGAAGGAATGTTAAACTGGGATTCTTTTTTTTTTTTTTTTTAAGTTTTCTGCCACTAAGACACAGAAGCCAAGTAAATCACTGGGCTTTTTCACTATATGATTGCTGGTAGAAACCCATGCATGGAAAAACTACTGCAGCTCATCTGGTAGGAACAGAAGCCCTAAATGGAGGTCTTCGTTCAGGTCAAGCTTTGGCAAATTCTAATCCTTCTCAGGTGACATTACTTGTATTCAACCACATCCCAGTTGATCTCTTCAAATATTTTCCTTCCTCTCCTCCTTAAGCCTTCTACAGTGTGTTTAAGTAGCACAGACTAATGTTATTTTACCCAATGAGCCTCATATTACACCAGGCTCAATATGCAGTAGTTTCACTTAGCGGCTGCTTGGAAAGCTATTAAGAGAAAACAATACGAAACGAAGTCTGTCTTCAGATTCGGGTTTAATAGAGTCACATTTCAACCCTTTTCCAAAAGCTGAAAAACTCTACATGTATTTATGCCACTGCTAATGTTACAAAAACTAAAAGTTGGAAACAGCAAGACTTTTCCAGGAGTCTGATGGAAAGAACAAAAAGGAATGAAAAAGAGTTTGAGTTCTCAGATAGAGCATTAGAAAAGTGAACTACAGCTCTAAAATAAGAGAAATGCCTGACTTTCAGTCTTTCTGTAGGATCTGACAGTACTATTGTACAAGAGTGCAATATTCACCAGAGCAAGCACCACTTCAGTAGTGTTCACTACACCAGAGTCAGTTTGGCATTATCCACAGACTTACAAGAAAATGTGTGAGAGCAGTTAGTTCTAGTATCCTAATTGTTTCACTCACAAGCCACTCTCTGGTATTTGGAAAAATATTCATCTGGAAAGAAAAAAATTGGGGAACAAGGAACTCCTATGATGTAAAATTAACGTGATGGAAAACCTGATTTTTATGTTACTTGGTAGCTTTAAATGATCCAAATCACCTAGATAAAGCAAGGTTTTCATCTTCTTTTTGGTTTTGCCTCCTACATTTCACTTCCCCTGTGCACCAATAGCAGGTTTTTTTTGTTGTTGTTGTTTGTTTTTTTTTCTTCTTTTAACATAAGTAAGAGAAGGGAAGTAAGGGGTAGAACAGGTGCTATTTAAAGACTTCTGCTGGCCAAGGAGTCTTGCTGAGGGAAGAAATGACAGAACTAGGAACTCCTGTGTCACCACTGAATATGAGGAAGCTCCTCTAGGTTGCTCGGTACTCTTAACAAATTTAGGGTTATTACTGCACAGGATTTAGTGCATGTATCGCAGGGATTCCTGAAGGGCACAGGCTCTCCATGTTTCTTCTCCACAAGTTTCTTCTCTCCTTCTTGTCCCCAAACAGGGACAAGCTAGGTACCTAAGACATTACCAAACCAAACTACCTTTCCCAGAATCCCAGGACGGCTGAGGCTGGCCAGGCCCTCTGGAGGCCACCCGGTGCCACCCGTGCCCAAGCAGGGACACCCAGGGCAGGGAGCCCAGCACCACATCCAGGCAGCTTCTGAAGGTCTCCAAGGAGAAGACCCCACAGCCCACAATGGTGACAGCAGCGAGCCCACTGAAGTTCAAGAAGTGTTTGGACAATGCTCTCGGACACGTGGGCTGATTTTGGGGTGTTTCTGTGTGGAGCCAGGAGTTGGACTTGGTGATCCTTGTGGGTTCCTTCCAACTCAGGATATTCTGTGGTTCTGTGATCATCTTTGTGGCTCTGTGTTGAACTCTCTCCACTATGTCCATGTCTCTCCTGTAGTGAAAGACCCTTTGGAATTGTATATATTTTAGTACTACAAATCTTTACAGCAGTAGACATGCACACCATGTAACACTAGGTTATGTTTATGTAAAGATTTTATGTAGCCTACAGGTTATGTTTATGTAAAGCTTTTGCAAGATTCTTCTCAGTTTCACAACACAAAAATTGCATTGAAGCAGTTAATAGTTTTTTTTTTTTTTTTCAGAATAACAATTATTGTAGAAAACAAACTGAACACAGTAAACTTGAATAAGTATAGAAAACACTATAGGTAACCATTTAGAAAAAAAATGGCTACTTTCAACACTACAAAAGTGTTTGTAATTTTTCTCATTTTACTTTGCAACTTTCCAGTTGCAAATATTTCCTAAAATGTAATTCCTCAAAAAAAATGTGAAGGCCAACAGTGAAGTCTAGCAATATCTGAGACTGAATAAAAGAGTTATGATGAGTAGTTATCTGTGGTTTTATTAGCTTAAAAAAGAAACCGTGACCACTGTCATGTCAGCATCAGTGAAGTTACTGCAGTCCTGCAGACAGCACTGCTGCTGTGAGAAACACAGCTGGAACCCAAACACCTCTTCAGAAGCACCTTTAAATTAAAAGTACATTTAAATTACTAACTCCCATACTGCCATAACATTAATTTTTTCATACCAAAACACTGCTTTGCATTTGCATAAAACAGAAATTTATTTTGTTACCACTGTCTTTGATGCATATATGTGTTAACCAAAATTTTTACACGTGGACAGACTGACAATGAAAGCAATGCCTCTGGGATCCGGCACGTACCCACATACCAGCATGGCAGGCTTCCCCGTGCTGTACCACGCCAGGCATACAGCCCAGGCATGCTCCACATGACCTGTCCATTTGCAATCAGTACTTGCTGAACATCTTAAAGCCACCAAGAGAGACAAGCATCTAGGCCATGTACACTTGGATGGCCCAGGAGCCTATCTAACATGAAGGTCTCTCCCACCATCAGCTGTTGCCCCAGGAGCAGATGACCAGAGCGCAGACACACAACCACCTTACTACAAAAGGTGCCATCCCTCCTCACGTTAACTTTCCTCACAAGTGGCAGTTCAGCAAAGTAGGGGAGAAAAGACTGTTTTGGAGAAGACGGAAGGCCAAATTTAGAGGTGAAAACACCTCCCGAGAATGCTCCTGATGAAGGTATTAGAACATGTAATTCCATGAGGCTAGATAAATAATCCAACACCCCGTGAAACATTATTTGCTTTTACATTCCTTGCAAGAGTGAAGCATCCCAACACAGAGGCCATTTTTAATTATTTTGCAATAACAGGCAATAACTTTAAACAAACTGAAACAAGAAGCTGCTGTCTCATGTTGTAAGCACAACCTAAGGCATCTTGGAGGCATTATAGTGCTCCTGCTGAGTTACAGTTACTTTTGCAGAGTCAAAACTGCGTCCATGCCCATCATTTATTAGCATGTACTGCGTAAAATGAGACATAGACCAGATCTGAACTAGCTGTCATGAAAGGCCGAAGAACATTTCTGCTAGTGGGGGGAAATCCAGCCCAGATTCTGCTCTGGTGACTTCAGTTCAGGGTTTCTTTCTTGGCTGTTGTCTAAGTAATGCTAGCACTACACAGCCCCACCGTAGCTGGGATCCTTAAATGCTATCTCATTATAGATAATGTGAAAGATGATTAAACTTTAATTCCTATTCTAAAGAGTGTTAGCTACATGATTGCCAGTAGATTCAACAGGAAAGTCAGAAGGTTTATAATAAAAACATATCTATCAAAAATTTTGCAGCAATTGAAAAAAGAAATGAGCAGGTCGGTAATGCCTATCTTTGCTAAGCATAGTTGCTGTTTCAGTGGTTTCCAGCCTGCCCAGCAAATTTCAGAACGGACACGCTGGCTGTTGTCAGCACTACTATACATGTGCAGATTAATCTGTGCATGCACAACAGCCATTTGTCTGATGTGGCTGGTTTGGGTTTGGGTTTGTTTTTTTTTTGGTATTTCAAAGGTGGCAACCATACGGCTGAAGAGACCATGCATTAGTGCAGAGTATATATTTGTCTGTAACGTATTTGAGCCAGCATTTCAACTCAGGAAAAAAAAATAAAAAAATTATCTGGATCAAGTTTATACTTTGTTGCACCACTGCAATTCTCTATCACAAAAGCTGTTGTCTCTCTGCAGTGTATATCTGTACAAGTTTTTCCCAGTATACACACAGGCACAGGTATTCATTGCTGCAGCCTACTTGGGAGTTAGTAGCAACCTCTCACTGATTTAAACAAAATAAATACATTTTAGACAACACCTAGAAGCTTACATTCCCCAAACTATTTATCTTTTAGGTCTCTTACTCTGTCTCACTACATCTATGTTTGTGTCTGTTTTTCCTCAAGGTGAAGAAAATCTTGATGTTTCACCAAAAAAATAAAAGTTTCTGCAAGGTAAATTTGAGACTAGTAATGGTGAGACTCTGGATTATTTTTAAGTTTACATTTTAAAAACCCTAGAGAGAAAAAATTATTATTTAAACACAGTAAAATTTTACTAGACAGACTTTTACAGCACTGTGAATCTATATTAACCATATATGATATTTGCTGGTGCCCTCTTCAAATAGTGTTTATATTAATAGTGTTTATTCTTAAATGTAATTACGTAATTGCATGCCTGTTCTAAATATTGGCTGTAATTAATCACACTTTCCTTACCAGACAAACACCATCCCAGAAAAACAAAACAACAACAACAACAGGATTGGATAGCTTAAATTCCATTTGCTTATAAAAGGACAAAGTTTCACAGATACATCAAGTACTTGGCTCTACTGAAATCAGTATTTCAAAAAGTAATACATAACTGATTAATTAATAGATGCCATGCTTAATTACTGGATACCAAACTGCATGCTATCAAAAGATGTTTCACAAGCTTCTCCTGTTATAGTGAAGCAGAAATCCTGAACATTTTTGTACTGTTCACCACATCTTGACAAGTGGAATCTTAAAAACCTCCCTTTTCTTAGAGATTACATAATCAGGGTACTTAAGATATCTTAAGAAAAATCACTTTTTTGCCCATGCTACTATTTTATTCCTTTATTTACATTCTTTCACTCCTTACAGTTTGTACACTCAAGTTCAAGACGAAATGCCAGGAAATTTAATCCCCAATATCTTTCCCATGCTACGGCACAAAATGAAATGTGAAGTGACAACTCGTCATTTGAACAACAAGGAATTCCACCAAAATAAAGTAGCACAAAGCCACATAGATTCATTCTAGCATTGTCTTCAAGAGTATTTAAGTACTAACATAAGGATGATGTATACATGTACATAAAATGCTAACATCTGCTTCATGGACCACAGTTTCATAGGTGAAGCTCAGAGGTGTGCATATCTTTGAAATCAAGGTGCTGAGATGGGGCAATCCAAAATTAAAGACGACCGGGTTCCCAAATCCTTCTAGTTGCACAAGATGTCAGAAAATCTACAGTAAGAAGTACTGTGATACTCCCTCACATGATGAGTTACAGTGGTTGCCTCCACCCCATGCTCAGAATATCAACCTTCATTTCAACTAAGTACTTTTGACATACAAGATATACAAACACCAATTTCTTGTAATTCCTCCTTCCCCATTTCCATGAAAAAGCTATATTGGAAAGGTGGCATTAAATTCTCTGTCTATCAGACTCTCACTCTTGCCTCTCCTGTGTTTGACACCCAGCTGCACCGTTATCTGCCTTTTGGGGAGCACACACAGGAGAGGCCACCACCCTGATCTGTTTCAACTTCACTTCTCCTCAGAGTTTTGGAGAAGTGTTAGTGAAAATGGACAGGATTGTTCACCTCATGGTAAACCATGCGACAGCTGAATCAGAGAAACATAGCTGCATTACTTTTTTCCTCAATTCAGGCCCACAAGTTATCTTACTGCCCACAGATATATGAAGTTTAATAGGTAAAAAAAAAAATAAACCCTGGTCAAAAAATGGCCTTAATGCATGGAGCTGCCTGGACAAAGCTATTGTGTAGACAGGAGCAGTAGCTGTACAACCCAAACTCCACATCTGTCCGATGGTGCTCAAAAGCAGGATCCACTTGACACTTCACTTAGTAAGGTGCATTGGTCAGGATCCAAATTTATTATAGTTGGATTCCCTTCACAACCCCTTTTCCACACACTATACCTACAATTCTTTGGGAGGACATTTAACAGGCTTTAAAAGCAACACCACTGCCCAGAAAGCAATAGATTCACTGCGCATGCATAAAGCGACTTTGCAGCACCCAAGTAATGCTTTCCAAAGCATTGCATCTGCTAAACAAACACTACACAGACAATGAGTATACACAGCATGGCAGCACCTAATTTTGGTGTCTAAAGCAGCCCGTGATGAAAGGATCAAGCTGTTACACTTATGCATTATCAATAGCCAACATATATGAAGTCATGCTTTTCACTAAGAAAAGGATTAGCAAATACTTGGAGTCTAGACAAATACCAGAAGGTTCTCCAACTGTGCTTGAACAAATCTTTGAGGTTAAAAGAGAGGGCATATGTGAGGAAGAGTGATTTAATTTAGTATTATATATCTAAAAATCAAATAGATATCTAATACAAAATAAATTCTTCAGGAACTATATCTGTTAATTTTAACAGAGCTGCACCAACATGTAATTTTAATAACAAAGGTCAGAAGGTTGGATGTGGTGCATCTCTTCTCATTTGGTGTTGATTTCAGCTTCCCTCAGAGGCCAACAATACATATCTGAATTACACTTCAATTATAGATAGAGGAAAATGGTCATCTTATTTAAATTTTATTGAATTTGAGGTATGCTTTATCTGATCAAAGGCAGACATCTACCACAGGGTGAACTAAATTGTACTAAAAGCTCCATAGGCCCCACTGACTAACACTCCATCAGTTCTAAAAGAAAACACAGACATTCCTGTTGCAGATAATAATGTGTAGTCACGTGAATTCCACCCCCACAGTTTATAATCAAGGATGCATTTTTGGAAAGGGATGTTATGACTCAGCTATAAGTTTCTGACTTTGATGTACAGTCCACTGGGAAAAATACGCAACCTGTGATGATCTGCAGGTTTGACTAGACAGTGCCCTCTAATCTATGAAAACAAATCAACTTACATAGCTAAGGGTTTTTTTTTGTTTTTTTTTGTTGTTGTTGTTGTTGTTGTTGGTTTTTTTTTTGGTTTTGGAAAAAGAAAAATACCTAGATGAGCAGAAATGAAATGCAGACCTCCATGGAATATTCAGACTTTTAGCAGAAGTAGGAAGAGAAAGAAAATAAAACAAAAAAAAATATTTAAAGACCATTCTTTCTTTATGCCATCAGTTTTGATACTGAACACCTCTTCCACATTCTGTTTTTAAAATAACATCATATCATTCAATAAAAGCAACTTAAATAAAACAGCTCCATGCTAGTATGCTTTATCATATTAATTACACAGCCCTGTATACTGTAGCTGATACATTTAAGTGGGAAACAGTATTATTGTTTTTATCACCTTAGCTTCCCTAATTATTAAGCACCCTCACTTTTGGTGTTTGTCATGCATTTTGACCTGCTCTAGCAACAGGTTTCAGTTAAGCCCTAGGAAACATACTCCCAAAAATTGGAAGCCACACAGTTAAACCAAGTCTATCAAGCAGATAAATATGTCCTTCATCACACTGAAGAGCACTTTGAAAATCTTCCTACAGGTTTTAATACAAAAGAATAAAAGCATAGACTTACTATGTCTGACCAGACACCCATCTAGCCCAGTATCCTCACTCCAAGTGACCTGTAATGGAAGCCAAAGGGATGCATACAGGAAAGGAAAAGCATACATACATCAGTATTATGCTATGTGCTCCCCATTTTCAGCACCCACCATAAAAATCCTCAAGACACCTCAGGGTGTTAGATGCATGTGACCTGCTCCAAGGCTATCCTGCCTGGTCTCCAGTTGTTGCTCCAGAAGGTCACGTACATCACCTGTCAAAATTGCCAGGCCCAAAAGGGCATCTTAAATATCACAGACAGCACTAGAATTCTACTTCAAGCAATTGAATCAAGCACCTGAACTTAGGTGCCCACTTTCAAGCTGAATGCCACTCTTGGCATTTTGAGCATCCCTTTTGCAAATCTGCACAATCCACTTCAGCACGGTGCACCGTTAGCTAGTTCGTTATTCCTTCATTCACACAGAAGTTCTGGCTTTTGCTGAAGTTCAAGAAGCTTCCTCAGACTTACCAGACAAGAGAGCATACATAGCCAAAAATTTTACAGCTTGACTTTTCAACAGTTTCAGTGTAAGCATATTCTTACTGGCGTAGTAGTAGGATGTGTACATAAATGTTTCATAACTAACTATCCTAAGTAGTAAGGGGTTGAAGAACAGAAACCACCCTCTAGAGCTTTACTAATGCTCACAGGTACCTGGGGAATCTCTCCAGAAAGTGTTAACATGTCTTTTACCAATTGTTACGAGTATTTAATGTACAACCTGAGGAAAACAGTTCAAAGTACAGCTTCATAGTAGGATTTTAAGCCTTGACCTACAGACAAAAAATTCAATGTCCTCCAAATGTAGCACATTTCAACTTCAAAGAGAAGAGGTTAGATCAGATAAGATGTTTGGATACTGTTGGACAATTAAAAGATGTTCTTTATTGTATGATTTTTTGTTGTTTAAGGTAGTACATTGCTCTTTGGAGTTAGTAAAATTCTTGTAAAAGTAGATGTAGTATTTACCTTAATCAAGTATTTCCAGCACAGGTTCTTTTTTCCTGATAATCAAATCCTCAGTCTTTCCCACATAGCTGAGAAGGGCTCCAAGATTACCTGCTTCTCAGGTAATAAAATAATATTATTAGGAAAGCTACATCCTCTATATCTAAATAAGCTTTCCTCTAGTTGAAAATCCATGTAACAGATTAATTACTGCTGTGTGGTCAAGATATCCATCTTACATTGTGGTGATACAGATTTAATCCACATAATTTTGATTCCAGCAACTATGTTCCTCCACATATGCACGTAATCCTATGAGCACTCTAGAAAGAGCTATATTGAGGCACTGACACTTGAGGAAGCTTCCCTTCCCAGGCTTTCCTATTTCTGCCTGCGGATATTTTGTCATCACAATTGTTACTTACCATTCACACATTGCCACAGATGTATTCCCTTTCTTCATGTATATCCAACACAGTGTGAGAACATCCAGAGGATGAGTATTTATGGTAACCTTTATCACACTCCTTGAATATGAACTCTTATGAACTAAATAGAGAGACAAAATTCCTACACTTACAGCTTTACTTATATCCAAGATCTGCAAGAAAATTCCAATATCCCCATGTGAATGTGTCCCCTTCATATCTCCTTGCTATTCCAGCAGTGGTCTCATCAACTCCAGAAAGTCTCTCTGTACTACAAAGTCTTCGCGTCAATGCTGGCACTGCTATTACATTGACTTTTTGTTTGTTTATTTGTCAGAGAATTCTTTTAGCAACTAATTTTTGGTGGTTGTTTACAATGAAATCTATATTCTTTTCAGTTGATGCTTTTGCAGAAACCCACTGCTCCTCCTGGTAAACAAGGCTGATAGTCTTCATTTCTACATACTACCATTTGGATCTCAAGCTTGGGAAAGTTGTTCTCCTCACTTCTCAAAGAGGAGGAAAATCATGCTTGGTCTCTCATACATGATATTCAGTGAAGTGCTCAGATATGAAGTTGTTCATCTTATACTGATTGCTAAAGAGAAAGAGAAATCCAAAGAAGAGATTAAATTTTTCATTGAAGTGAGCAAGTGAATAGGTATCTAAAAGAAGTGAGAAATCAAGTTATACAATTAAACAAGAAAGGGAAAGGAGGTGCTCTGATATTAAATAAGCTAGCTGTGAAATCGGACTACTGACCTTTATGCTATAAAACCCTTAAGTATATTTTAGAATAGCTTCTAAAACAAAGGCAAGCAACCATAATCACCTTCTCAGGATGGAGACTTCCAAAGGGAGAACTTGCTAGAGTGATTTGAGGGAAGTACGGGCTCTGGTCTGAGTGCACGAGGCAAAGCAGTATTTTAAATGAGCTGCAAAAGTAACTAAGTCAAGCAGTGGAGCTAGCAGAATCTGTTGATCGTGATGCATTTAAAGAGTAACTTTTAAGATCGTGGCATTGACTAACAAAGCAAAAGTCAATGCCAGGTAGGATCCACATTCTAAGCACAGATTTTTTTGTTCCCCTTTACTGCAATGTTGCATGCCTTGGTTTGGGAAAGGGTTGAAAGCAGAAGGGTATACAGAGGTCTGGAAACGTCCACTCAGATTTACTAAATTCTTATTTACTAGAGTATTCCACACACACACCAACACAGGCATATATATACTTAAAGTTTATGGTACGCAATTTAGCTACTTTTCAAAAAATAAAAAAAAAGCCAGCTACACATGGTATTTGCCATGATTCCAGACTGAATGCAATCGATTTCTACCGCACAGGAGACTCAATCTATGCCAAAAATTTTATTTCATTAAGAAAATGATATTATGGAGCATCTGAGATCATGTAACAGACAAAACAGAATGCCAGAGAAATTTTAACTGCCAGTACCCCACAGTGAATGCCTGATTATTTGCAGATGGGATATGGAAAAATTGTGAAATTATTGGAATTTTGAGTCCTGTACGAAAGCATTACTTCAGACTGCATGTGTCATGGCAAATGTCTATTACAGTTTTGAATACATTCTTAGATTTTGCTTTCAGTACTTAAAACTGGCTGTGCTTACTACTTTAGGCTTATTAACTGGAAAAGACTGCATTCTTCAAAGCACGAACCAAAACCCTAAGGTGACAGCACAAAGCAGTGCCAGTAAGTCAACTGTCAATACCGATGTTATTTATCCAATAACTAAACTAAAACCAAATCAATCTCCTTTGGAAAAGCCAGTTGTTCAACAAGCACAACAATTGGTCTAAGATCAATCAGTGAACATGAGATCAATTAAAACCAGCTTAAGTTTTTGCAGGAGGACAATTCACACAACTCAAGTTAGATGTCTATTCATTTCAGTACTCCCACAATGCAATCCTTAAGCTCTGTTGTAAAGCAGAAATACCACTATCACCCTCCGCTGTCTAGCCAGCACTCTAAGTAGTTCCACATTTAATTAAAGACACAGTATCCCCTTTGTTAGCACAGATAGCCTGGTCACTTTAAAGGACTGCTATCGTTTTAGCCACACACACAAAAATTAAATTCTGGAAACCATCTGTTGAAAACCCATCAAAACCAAATTGCTTTGCAATTGCATTTGTACCCACTCTGAAGCTTACACATGAAAGTGCAAACTATTTTCCTTTTGCAAGTTTTGTACCAGCTTAACATTGAAGATGTCAGCTCCCTCCCCTTCCAAGGAAGGCTTTAGCACAATTTGACAAGAAATCCCAGTTTCTTGGCAGTGGAGCCACCTGATTTCCAGTTAACTTTAGAAACGGAGGGGAGACACGGCCCAGAAAAGCACAGGAAAAGGGACAACAAAATAATTCGGAACATGCAGATGATAAAGACATTTTACACTGAAAGTCAACCACCACTACCCTCCCCAAAAAAAAAAAAAAAAAATCAAACGGGAGCCCCCGATAGCCCTGACAGCTGGGGCAGAGCTGCAGTAACCTTTTTGTCCACATGGGTGCTGTACTGGCACATCTCACCGCTGCGCCCGCTCAACTCCGGCAAGCCCGGCTCCAGCACCTCGCCCGAGCCGCCGGGACCCGCACCCCGGGGGCTCAGGACCCCTCCCGGGGCTCCCCCTCAGCCCAAGCCCCCTGCGCGACCACGACCCCCCCTTAAGCCCTGCGCCCCCCGGGGTTCCCTCAGGGTGCGCAAAGAGGGACCGGGGGGGGCCGTCCTGACCGGTGTCCGCGGAGCGCACCGGGGACACTGCAGCCCCCTCGGGAGACCCTCTACGGCTTCTTGGGGGCGCTGCTCGGGGTGAGGGCTCGCTGCCCCCCCGGGAAGGGCACCTAGCCCGACGGCGCTGGCAGCGGCGGTCCCCGCCGGGGCTCGGGGTCCCCAGCACGGTGTCCCCCGCCCCAGTTTCACCGCCCCCCGGGGGCCGGGCTCACCTGCCCGGGGTGCCTCCGGCGGGAGACCCCGCTCACCTCTCTTGCTGCGTCTCCAGCGGCTGGCTTGGCAGTGGCCGTAATCCATGCAGTTGAGGATGAGCAGGGCAAAGGAGAAGAGACGAAACTGCATCCTGGGCCGCTGGGCTGGGCAGCCTCCCTCCCTCCCTTGCTCCGGCGGCGAGGGGCGGCGGGGGCCGGTGCGGGGCTGAGGGCGGCCGGGGAGGGGGCGCCGGAGCTCGGCGGCTGCCGCGGGGCCCGGCGGGGGCTCACTCGCCTCTCGCCCCCCTTCCCACACGCTGCGACCTCCCGGCGGCTTCCAGCATCGCCCCTGCGCTGCGGGGAGAGAGCGGGGAAAAGCTGGGCTCGGGGCTTCCCTCGTCCTCCCCCTCCTCTGTTTCTCCCCGTGGGGGAAAAAATAAAAAAATAATAATAATAAATAGCAAATAAAAAGCCAGGTCCGGGCGGGAGCGGAGTCCCAGAGAGCCCCCCAACTTTTTTTCCTTTTTTTTTTTTTTTTTTTTTTTCCCCTCGCTCCCTCCCGGCTCCCTGGTGCGCCCCGGGGCCGGGCTGTCAGGCGAGGCAAGGCGCTATTTATCCCGGCGCGGGGGCGCACCCCGCCCACACTCGCCCAGGTCTCGGGCACGGCGGGGAGAAGCCGCCTCCCCTATCCCCTACTCCCCTACCTCCCCTACTCCCCTACCTTCCCCCGGCGGCCCCGCCGCCAGCTCGCCCCGTCGCGCCGGAGGAGCCCCGACGGGGCGACAGCTCCGGACCACATGCAAGCGCTGTGTCCCCCCTCCAAAAATTAAAAAAAAAAATGAAAAACTAAAAAAATTAAAAATCTACAACACAAAACACCGCACCTTCTTCTCTTTATCCTCTCCTCTCGGCGGCAAACCGGGCCGCCGGTGCGCGTCCCCCCCCCGGCCGCCCCTTTTATGCCGGGGGGCGGCCGCGGCGGCGCGGGCAGCGGGGCCGTGCGGGCTCGGCGGGGATGCGCGGGACGTAGGTGGTGCTGTGCTCCCAGCCATGCCGCCCCGCCGCTCCGCCGCCCGGCCCTAGCGCCGCCCGACGCCGCGCCCCCGCCCTCCGCAGCCCCGGGGGCCCCCAGCGCCCGCCCAGCCCTGCCCGAGCCCCCCCGCGGACTGCTCCCGGCCCCGCCGCTCGCTCCCGCTCCCCGCAACGCCGCCCCGTCCTTCCCCTGAGCTGCTTTGGGAAACCTCGTCCCGCTCGCTTCTCTCCCCCTTTTTCCCTCCTTTTTCCTTCCCGCAGTGTGTGGTAATTAAATCTGTTTCCTTCTTTCATCCCTGCTTTTAAGACCTTGAGACGTTTATTTTCCCTTCTTTTTTTTTTTTTTTCTTTTCTGCCGGGTTCCTACAACTATCTTACAATCTCACAACCTCCCAAGCCTCTTCTTTGAAGCACCACTTTCATTATCCCGGGAAAATCGCCCTTAAAGTCCTGAAGTATAAGTTTTGTGAGCGATTTCTAGCGGTTTCTAGCCATATCTCTACTTGGCAAAGCACTCTGTTTCCCTGGTAAGCGGGAACCCAACAGACAAGTGAGGATGAAGCGCGAAGCACTCAGGAAGTTCCAGATGCGTTTAGCTCCTATCCACGAGGGTCTCTTAACTCCTCATAGCATCGGCTGAACTGACCCCACATTTGGGACACGTTGATTTCTCTGCTCCCCCACAGCACCATGAGTACCGACAGACCGCGGCTCCTCGGCTGCGGAGCTGGGCCTGTTGGGGTTGCCCCATGAACCCCACGGGATGTGGGGTGACAGGGAGCAGGTGCACAAGGTGGGGAGGCAGCGAGGCCCTGGCACGGCCAGCACCGAGCCAGCTCCTGCACACCCTGGGCTGGCTCTGTGCTGGGGGTCTCTTTTCCCCTCCACCCGACACTTCTGGTTCTGGGAACGTGGTGCTGAAATCCCTGAGCTGCCTCAGGACGCAGCCAGCCAGGGGCTCACAAAAGCAGATGTACTCTTTCCAGAGCAGCAGCGCAACTGCATTCACATGGCACTGTGCCTGAGCTAATAAATCCCGTTAGATCCACGCTGGCTTTTCAGCTGTGGCCTGGACAACCTGACCACAAAGAGATGACGTTTGGCTGTATGGTGTTTGCCATACTGTCCTGAGACTGCATTTAGCAGCATAATATTCCTCTAACGCAGAGAAACATTGGTACTCAGCAGCAGAAGAGTGAGTTACAAAGAGGCTGAATTACTTGCCTGAAACCCAAAGGCAGGTGTGTGGCAGAGTCAAAATGTGATCCTGGGCTTCCCAAATTCTTGGGCAGTGCTGTAAGCCACTGGCTGTCCTGCTTTACACCTACCTGTGGCACAGGAGCAGTGCTATACTTGTGCAACTGCTAGCATGAAATGTGAAGGCTTTTAAAAGTCATATCACAGTACAGAATAATAGCTTCTGATGATAAATCCATATTTATCATAACAGTCGCTGGGGGGTTCAGTGTACAAGGTCCCCCTCTGCACCCACACAGGGCACCTCATGCCCATCAGTGCTGTTACAACCTAAGCATGGCAGGGACGGGACCTTTCCGCTAATTAACACAAACCTCAGAACTGGGTCAGTCAAGGTCACATTCTGGCTCAGTGGCAGTGGTCTCCAAGTGGACTTGGAGTGGATGCTGAGGGAAAGAGTGCAAAAAATAAAGCTTGTATACATGTGGTTTGTGGTCTTTGTTTTCTCCAGCCTACTTACACAGTGAAACTTTCTGACAGATATATATATACATGCACATATATACATATACAACTTGTTGCAACAGAGGCCATAATTTATTTTAGAGGAGGATATTTACTGGCAACCAGGTTGTGTAGTCCACATACCCAGCCTAGCTTCATGTGATGTTTTGTATGCCACAGGCTGAGACTGAGACTTTTTGCACTAACAGTATCCTTAGGGCGCGTTGTTAGCATTTTGTGATGCAGAAATAGAATGCATAGCACCACCCCACAGATCCTCCTGAGATGCAACACAAGGCAGAGGTATGCCAGACTGCAAGAGGAGGCGGAAATCAAACAGAGGTGCTAATTACACCTCAGAGAGACCTCCAGGAACTGATCTCCAAACAGCTCCATACCTGGATATGTCAGAAATATATTAAAGTATATAGACAGGTTCCCTGCTGACAATGAAGACTGAGATCTCTCCAAGTGTAGTACAGGCTTTCAGGGGAAGCAGGTCTCAGCCATCTCCACAGTTCTTAAGGTAGAACAGCCTGTCACCCTTCTCTAGCCTGGCCTTTGGAGGTCTCCCAGACCTGGAGAAGAAATACCTCTGAGCAAAGTATCTTCAGATGAAGTACTGAAGTACCTTCAAGCCTAGGAGTGCCTCAGCACTGAGTTTTTCCTGCATGCTGTAGCCCAGGTGGGAGCCAACTCTGTGGAGAAAGCCTGAAATCAGTGGTTCAGGAGCTGGTGGGGCTTTCAACACCAACATCTTGAGCCAGGCAAGCTAGAGAACCCCCAGAAACCCTTGTAAAACCTGGCAGCACTTGCCATGGGCTAGCATCCTATCATGCCATGTAAACAGAGGGCATGATTCCTTCCTTGAGACTTCTTAACATGATTTATGGCAAAACAGCTGATGGGGAGCATCTGCAGACAGCAAGACACTGTTGGTCTGTAATGGGCAGGCAGCTCAGCACTAGTGGCATTTTCGAGACTTTAGTGGGAATCACAACGATGATGAATTTAAAAGTATATAATTATCATGTATATATAATTTTAATACTTCTCAAGAACTCTGTCCAAGCTTGATGGGCTGTTAAGGAGACAGTATGAAAATACTTGTTCGAAAGATCCAGAATTTGGGTGATGGAGGCCTGCATCCTGGATCAAATGGAGATGGAGATCAAATGGTAAACTCTCACTGTTGCTCGAGATATGATAGGCAGGAAGTGCTTTTGAAGAGAAGTCAAGCAGCTAATGCTTCCTCTTACAAGGAAGAATCAGTGGAAGTATGCAAGGAAAAGAGCATTACAATCAAAGTTAATGTCCAAAAAAAATTCTAGAGAGCAGGCTAAAATTAGATTTAAATTCACAGAATACAATGTTGAAAAAAATATTTAACAATAAATATTTTGGTGATAATTTTGACATAATGATGGATGGAAAATCCATGTTTTAAAATAGGCTGCATAGAAAGAATCTTCTTTCTGGGTATAGACTGGCTATAGCTTAGTTGTCAAACCTACAGGTAAGTCTGAGATAATGACCATAAAACTCCACACCTCTCAAATGAGACAGCAATGTTGTTCACAGATGCCGTGTTTCAAGGTACCAGAAAAGTCTCTTAGAGCTTTATTTTTGATATCTGCATGATCATTTGAGACAGGCCTAAATAATGGCTTCAGCAGGAAGAGACAGAAAAAATGCATCTCAGTTAGTCACCACTATGGAGGTGATATCTGAATTTGTGTTTTCAGTAGAAGACTACCCAGAGATAGAGGGTTGAAGGAGGAAAAAAGAAATATCTTGAAGAGACTATTCAATCCTGCTGGGCATCTGGAAGGTGGACGAGGATCACCAGATGACCATCTTTGGGTGAGCTTCTGAAGGAATGATAACATGAAAACAAGGCTGAGAAGAACAAGAGGAACCACAGAGCTAGTGCAGGACAAAAATTCAAACATAGCTAGCTAGCTATGATGGTCGATAAATCAGGAAGAAAAATGGTAGCTGAGATTAGATTAAGAAAAAAGTCATTAAAGGTTTTGGAAATAATGACGTCAGTAGCTCAGAAGTCAAATTAGAGTCTGCAGAGCCTAGAGCATGTTGATTGTAAGAGGGAAAAGAGGTGACCTGAGAGGTTAAAGAGCAGGGGAAGAAAAGGTACTAGGATGGGTTCTGTAGGATATGGTAGACCTTTGTGTCTGTCTGTAGTCCCATTGAAATCAGCAGAGAAGAACTCACTATAGGCATTGAATTGTGTGTGTCATCTCACAACATTAGGTTATTTATGCGTACTGCACGCCGCCTTCTAGGGGGAGTCTTTGTCAAAGTGAAGAACTAGGAAAATGATCTGAGCAGTAGTGTGTTTGATGGACATCATCATAGAAAGAATACGTTATTCAAGGCCCGAGAAGATGATGTGGCGATAATTGAAATACCAGATGAGAGTCTGGGCAACAGTTTCAGCTGTGTGGATAGCTAGAGAGGGGTGTATTTTAGATAGGTTATTCAGAAGTCTCAGCAACCAGATTAATGCACTTGAACAGTGCTGAGATGATTCATTATACACTGTCCTGAACTCATTATTTTATAGAACTGGAGCCCTGTTCACTGAAAATTCAGTTTCATGTGTTGTGTTCCATAGGGGTTCAACTGACTGTAAAAGATTTTACCTTCTACATTTTGGCTGTATTAAAGCCAAAGTGTTGCTGCTTTTGCAATATGGAGTAATTGAACCTATCCATTCTTTACAGGGCTCCATAGGATGTGATCTGTAAGTATCCTAACTTAATCACGTAGCAGAGGGAGATCTTAAAATGAACAATACCAAAGTTTATTTAACAAATATTCCTATATTTCTCCATATTGCTATACCTGGGAGACTCAGCTCTTCCACACTTAAGTCACAATCTGTCCCAAGACCAGAGTATGAGCAATAATATGAAAGTCTATGTAGCTTTATGCTGCAGTAGAGAAGTATCTTTTCAGTGAAAGAAATGAGTGATCCTGAAGAGCTTTATATCTAAAGTTCAAAACGAAATAATTACATATAACCCAGCTTCCAACTCTGTATTTTCAAGTCAATCTTTTCCTCCTTTAAATTCTTAAAACACACTTAATTCACAAATTCTTCAAAATGTGATCTGAAGTAATAAATAATTATACCAGAATATTGTGACCAGTTTAAAGCCTCCTGAAAACAGAGTACAGCCCTGGGAGAACCACCAACATGTCTGGGGCTGGAGCACTGCCCTGTGAGGAAACACTGAGGGAGCCAGGCTTGTTTGGACTGGAGAAGAGACAGGATTGGGGAGACCTAGTGGCTCCTTCCCATACCTACAAGGAGGTTACAGGGCAGATGAACCCCTTATGGAGGTGCCAGGCAGAAGAATGGGAGACAGTGGTAATGCAATGAAACAGGAGGGGTTTGCACTGGGAACATGACGGGAAAGAAATTTCCCTGTGAGGACAAATAAGCACTGGAAGAGGTTTGCCCAGAGAAGATGTGGAATCGCTCTCGTTGGACAAGGCTTTGAGCAACCTGCTCTGAACTCTGCTGACCCAGCCTGGCAGGAGGTTGCACTAGGGACCTCCCAAGGTCTCTGCCAATGTTAGAAAAAACATGAGTTCCAAAAATAGGGTGAGAATTCTGTCCCATGCACCCTCCAGACACCCACAAAGCTTCCCTTCAAGCTGTATCTGGCCACCTGTTTTCCCTACATCCACAGTACGCAAAGAAACAAACACTCATAAAGCTGTCTCTTGGGTCTGAAGCAAGGGGAAGGATTCCAAGCAATCTATTTTTAATTTTAAGCTGCAATGATCTTTTATATATTTATTTATTTTGTGTAAAGCCAGTGAAGCAAAACCATCCCAAATTCTTCTGTCAGGCCATGGAGATTGCGACAGTCTATGTGGAAAACTATTTTCATTTTTAAAAAATGTTGGGTCTCAGCAAAAATACCCAATGCCTTATGAAGGAAGACCATAGATATTAAGAGACTGTTACTAGAAGGAAATCTACCTAAATTCTCCTCCATATTGAGTAAGAGATCAAAGATTGTCACCCTGCTGAGTCTCTAACCCCTCCGAACCACCACCAAACTTCACAGTTTTTGACCTGATTGTGCAGGCTTTCCTCATGCAAAACTTCCAGCAGTATCCATGAGCACTTTGCCTGACCAAGAACAAAATCATTAAAGCTGTATGTTTTCATTAAGGGTTCAGTGAAGCAAATGGAAAGAAGAGGTAACATCTCTAAAATAACTTTAATAGCTCTCTTGAATTTAATTTCCAGTTACATCTGTTAAAAAATAAAATAAAATAAAAATAAATAAAAAAGAAACACAAAAAGTAATAAGAAAAATATGCTCTAAATGATGTGTATCCTCCTGTCCCAATTTGGACTGGCACAAGACAACCAGTTCCTGTCTGCCAGCTGTGGACACCATATTTCTCTTGGAGAGTGCATGCTCCAGTTTGCTCATGTGTGGATATCACATTCTTAAGGTAAGAGTTCAAATTCCAGCTCTGCAGCTGCCGATAATCCACCATTTGGAGAATGATGCTTTCAGTTTGCCAGCATATAGATCAGAAACTGACTTAAAAAGTAACGTATATACCAAGCCTGTCAGACTTTCTGTTTTGGGATACAATTCATCAAACCCTAACTTGTAGAGTTGAGGTTTGCAACATGCATATATGAGTTTAAATTTGCTCTAATGTGGCCTCAAAAATGGCTTCACAAAGACCTGTGGAATAAAAAGATGAAAAATGAACTGTTTTTTACATATTCTTTTGCATACTTTTACGTAGATGTTACATCTTCTGCCCCCATGCTTCACATGATCACTGTTTTCTGTCTCGTACATATACAAACACACCCACACAGGATTACCGAGTAACCCCATGTGGAAGGGATCTTGGAAGACCATCAAGTCTTGCTCAAAGCAGAGCTGACGTCAGAGTTAGGTCAGGTTGCTGAAGACCTTGTCCAGCTGAGTTTTAAAGATCTTCAAGAATGAAGATTCCACAGCTTTTCTGGGTGACCTCTTCCAGGACTTGTCCACCCTCATGGTGAAAAACCATTTCCACGTATCCAGCACAAGCTGTAAACACTGCCTTTTGGCCCTTCTCTGTGCACCCCATCTTCATCTGTATATTTATATAATTGTTTATGTCTTCATTTATATATTTATTTATATTTATATATTACAGGGATATTTTTTTAAAATGTTTTCCTTTTATTTCTACTTTTCACTTCCTCCGTTTGTCTCCCTCCATGTCATTTTTAAATGACATCCTCGAGACTAGCCCTATATATGAGACACCTACCTTGTGTTTTCTGTTTCGCTTGTTAAGAGAAGAAAAAAGGAGCAAGGATGATTGAATACCAATAGAAACAGAACTGTTAGAATCATGAGCACTGATAATAAGTGGCTGTGAAAATGTCAGTTTGCAGATTATTTTCTTGTAACAGAGGCATTGTTCAGCATAGACATATTTTGTATTCAACAGCTCATCTGAATTATATAGCCTTCTAATTTAGTAACTGGTTTTGGAGACGTCTTCCAGTACAACTTAGAGACCTTTACTATTTAATGTTAACAAATGTTAAGTGCTAAATATTGTGATGTTAAGCACATGCTTTCTCCAGCATATCTGTTTAGCAATAAAGTGATTGCAATATTTGTTGGAATATAGAAGAAGCATTTCTGCCAAATGATAATAAAGAAGGGAGTTTAAGAAGAAATTTGGACAGTTAAGAATCCCTAGATAAAATCCTAACAATTTGTGTAGTTTATCTGCAGTGAGTTTCAGAAGTAAAGTTGCCTCCATTAATATAAAAGCGTATGTTCAAGATACTTGTATAATCTGTAGAATATTATACTTCTCCACTGCCACCTCACTGATTACCCCTTGTCTTATTTATCTAACAAAAAAGCTGAGGGAAACAAATTAAAAGAGAACTCATTAACATCCTCTCTGAAACACTGTCATCTTCTTTAGCCTAGCTGAAAAGAAAGCCTGGATCAGTAGACAACCCTACACCAGAGGAGCCAATGTGTCACACCAGTGGTGACATTAATGGGATACAGATGTAAGATCTTATTGCGCTCAGGATGCCAGCCCATGACACGCTGTTGGGACAAATATCTACATACAGAAATGAAGGTTTCCAGTGAAAGGGCAAGAAAAGAGCTTACATTCAGTTTTGTCAGAGAAATTCCACAGATGTACCCAAGGAAGTATTTTCAGAACTTGAGAGCCACAAAATACTACTTTTAATTTAAAAAGTGCACAAACCACACTGGAATCCTGTTTTGTTTAGACTCTATACTCTGTTAATGACTACGGGAACTGAATGCCAGCTTTTGCTCCATTACAAGTTTTGGAAAGGCAAATCACACCTTTCTTTTGGAACAAACATTTGACCCATTTCTGTCCTTACAGTTAGATAAAGCTAAACCATGAGAGGAAAAAGGTGCAATTTTAAGGTCATCTTTCTTCAGAGTAAAATGAAATTATAAGATGGGGTGGAGGAACTGTGATGTCTGCCATTTCTACAGTTCCCCAAGGGCTGAGAAGAGGACTGCCGGAACCAAAAGCAGGAACCACAGTACATAAGTAGCTTTAGGCTTTAACCGTGACTATCTTCTGCTGATCAGCAGAGAGCCTATAGATCATGCTCCCTAGGGACTGAAAAGCTTAAAGAAGTATTAAAGGACTCAGTCCTGCACTGGCAGAATAATACATATGGTAATCTAGTAGATGATGTCCACAATTAATTTCTACTTTCTTTCGGATTGTCCTTTTTTTCTCCACAGAGCCCTTTAATGCAGGAGAATAAGTGAGGCCATGCCAAACAGAGATATTTCACTTTGTTTTCTCTGAACTCAACACTGAAGTTTTATCACCTCTTTAATGGATTTTTTTGGGTCAGATAGAACTCAGTGTTGATTTCCATGTTTAATGTCAGCTTCTCTCCCTGGATAAAGCACAAGGTTTGGGTTTTCAGGCAGCATGACAATTAACAAAGGGGATATAACAAATCACATGGCTTAGTCTAAAAACAGCTACTGATCATCTGCAATGCCCTCATGACACTCCCAAACCTTCCTTCACCCCAGCCCTGGTTTGGCCCACAGCTGGCAGCTGAATATTTTCTGACTGATAGCTGGCTTGGTGAACACAACTAATAATAACACTGGGCCCAAGTCCACCCCCCACTGTTTAGCCCTTCTGTGGAACAGCATCTTGCACAGTAAGCAGTCGTTGCGGTATCAAAATCCATATTTTATCTGCCCAGCATGGGAGATGCAGAGAGATGTGGCTGGGACAGTTTCAGGCAATGGATTTTAAAAGTGAATTCATCTTGAGCAATTGCTGTCCCCTTAGCATTGTCACTATCTTTTTCAGATATCAGAAAACTTACGATTTCTTTTTTTTTTAATAGTAGGAAAATATGAAACACTTTATATCTTATAGCTTGCATACGTGTGGAATAGAAACTAGGGGCTAAAACCCTGAAGAACCTTAGTTCAAGAGGAACATATCTGAATGTCTACAACTAAATTTCACCTGAATTGATGCACCTAAATCCAAAACTGAAATAACAACAATAAAATTAAAACTGTTTTAAGCTTGATCCTCACCCTGAAGGCTGTGACCTCAGAAGCAACCTTTAGATTGATTTCAAGGATATTTTAGTAGCAGAGTTTTGGAGTTTTGCCTCTGCCTCAAACCAGCAAATGTGAAAGGCGGAGATCTCTCACAGCAGCATTCTCAAAGCCCAAATGCAAAACAAGCACAAAATGTGTATTGTTGTTTTCACTCTATCACCCTAGTCTTTTCAGTGTGCTTTTTTTGGACACATTCTGAGAAAATATCTTGGAACGGTCCACTCGCAAAATGCATCTGAGGAAAATGTAAACCTCCAGGCCTGAATGTACAGCAGTAGGGAAGGCAGGCGGGGGATGTAATCTCTACCTTCCTCAGTGCAGCATGCAAAACCATTTCAGAAGGGGTTGCTTGGAGCCTCCTTTACATCTGCTTTGGAGCAGTCAGACCACGAATACTCTCTCTGTGGTCAATAATGATGAAGTTGCTGTGACTGAAAGCAGCAACACATCTATTGCTAGCCTTCACTGAGGAAACAACATCAGGCTACCAGCCCCCAGGAGGCAGGAGAAGTGGACTCAAAGGACAAGGACAAGTCTGAGTACCCTGCTCTCCCTCCCTGGGTAATTTATCACACAGACAAAAGACATGAGTTTCCCAGCCTTGTTTTATAATAAAATTGTCAGATTTGATCGGTTCTTTGACAGTGTGGCTGACAGTAAGGACACGTTGCCTGTGCTTTCCAAAGGTCTTGGCTGGTTGGGGCAGTGTCTCCCTTACGGTGGCTCTTTGGAGATCAGAAGGGACCCTGTGCTGCCTCCCTGGAACTCTCAATCACCAGGTCACTCAGACAGCTCCACCAAGATTTCTTCAGCAGTTTCCTGAGCAGCTCTCCATGCAACAGATAAGGGAAGGCTTTTAGGTTCCAATAAAGAGAGCAGAGATCTCTGCTATGCTGGCTTGCAGCTACCTACTGTTTCAAGACTTTTAAAAAACACCAGACCAATAGGTTTTGTATTGGTATCTGCTTATCTGGTATCATTTATTTGATATGGTAACTGCTTGCTGGGTCAGCCAAGGAGTCTACTGTTCTGTGAAATGTTAGGTGAGCACTGGCTTGCTACCTCAGGTTAAAATTCTCATTTATAACCACAGATGTCTTGTCAGATGCTTGATGATTAAATTATGATCATCTGCAGGGAACGGATGGAATAGAAGGGCAGGGCACAGCACACAAATCAGTCTAGCTAGATAAGTTTTTCCATGCTCTCCTTTTGCAATAAGCAATGTTTGCTGTGTCTGTGACTGCATTTGAATTCTCAAGTTTGCCACCAGCTGCTGGGATGTGACCAACCTGGAGCAAAAGCAATGGACATGGAAGAGGTCTAAGACCAGGTTGACTGAGTCACAATGTATAGTTTTGTCAAGAAAGCCTGTGCTGCTTTACCCAAACTGCTCGCTCACTGTTTGGAAGAGTCACAGAGAAAAGCAAATGGTGCTGTCTCCAGGGGGGACACAAGCAGGAGCTAGGGCCCAGCCAGCAGCAGTGTATCCATCACCTGCCGAAAGAAAGCAAACCCTCAACTCACAACTGTAAAACCAGCCATAATTAAAGAGGGATGCAGAAAGAGAGAGAAACTTCTGAAGAGCTAATCCTAAGATTATCAGGTGGGAGAGCAGCAAATCATCTTTCTCACCAGTGATAATATTAGCAATACCCTCTACTCCTGTTCATGCCCAGGGTATGGCTCAGATGTTCAGAACAGGAGCAGGACATTCCTGTCTCCAGAGGACCCATCAGGGTCCTTAAACTTTCTTCCATCAGAACTCAGCCTTGGCCAGACCCATGTCAGATCCCAGCCACACTGATATTGAAGTTGTTGGGTAGGGACCAATTTATTTTGGACTTTCCCAGCTATTGCCCTTGTGAAGACAGTTTGTGCTGGTAGACATCTCGGACCTCCCTCCAAGACAAAAGGGATGCATACCATAGGAACCTTGGAGAATGAACTCATAGCAAGCTCTGTGGCCCTGGGCTGGGGTCTGACTTCAGCTCTGGCATAGCTGTCCTGCTTTTTAAGAATGGGTAAATTGAGCTGTTTGGTACTGGCACATTTCCATTCAGCTTTCTCAAATACAAATATGATTATCACAGAATCATGGAATGGCTGAGGCTGGCAGGGACTTCTGGGGGCCATCTGGTCCAACCCCTTGCTCAAGCAGGGACACCCAGAGTGGGGTGCCCAGGACCCTGAGCAGTCAGGTTTTGAATAGTTCTATGGATGGAGACTCCAAGACCTCTCTGGGCAAGCTGTGCTAGTGTTTGACCACCTCCTTCTCATCAGGTATTTATTTATACACTTTGATGATAATCCTCTGAGACCTCCTTTCTGCAGGCTAAACAGTCCCATTTCTCTCAGCACCTCCTCATATGAAAGACAGTCCTCAATAAACTTTGTGGCCCTTCTCCCAGCTCACTTCTGGAAGTCCATCTCTCTCTCAAATTAGGGAAATGAATGGTGGTTCTTCTGAGCTGGCATAGAAAGGCCAAATGAGATTGGCACAGGCCTGATGGCAATTAGGAAGCCCAAGGACAAAAAATCTGAGCCTGGTTATGGACAACCTCATCAGGCAGGCTGATAAGTCATCATGAACATAGCATCTACCTTAGTAGCGTTTGCCTGTACCAAGTCAGGAATCTGGCTGATGTAGCTGCAGCATGCCTAATTAAATCCCAAATGGTCTACAACTGTTTTTGCTCTTGCATTTGATACTGTAATGCAAATGTAACATTGACTGAGAAGTTGAGTCATATTTATGATTTGCTTTTTCAGTCTTCCAGCAAGATACTCAGGAAGCAGAGTTTTCATAAAAGCATGCAGTACCATAGCAGATAAAATATGCCATAGCAGATAATGAAAGTAACTTAATAATTTTAGTAAAATATATAACTATATACGTTGTACATGTCCAGGCTGAGACTGTGGACATAAGCAAAATCCTGCAATACTGCATAAATTATTTGAACAAGCACTAGAACAAAGCTACCTTTCCAGCCAACTAACTATATGAAGTCCTCCATTAGCACAGCTATACTTACTAAGAATGAATCTCTTTATGGATATCTCAGATGTCTCCAATATAGAATCATAGAATCATAGAATATCCCGAGATGGAAGGGACCCATAAGGATCATCAAGTCCAACTCCTGGCACCGCACAGGTCTACCCAAAAGTTTAGACCATGTGACTAAGTGCACAGTCCAATCGCTTCTTAAATTCAGACAGGCTTGGTGCAGTGACTACTTCATGGGGGAGCCTGTTCCAGTGTGCGACCACCCTCTCGGTGAAGAACCTCTTCCTGATGTCCAGCCTAAACCTCCCCTGCCTCAGCTTAACACTATTCCCGCGGGTCCTATCACTGGTGATTACAGACAATAGGTCAGCGCCTGCCCCTCCACTCCACCTCGCGAGGAAGTTGTAGACTGTGATGAGGTCTCCCCTCAGCCTCCTCTTCTCCAGGCTGAACAGGCCAAGTGACCTCCGCCGCTCCTCATATGTCTTCCCCTCTAGGCCCTTCACCATCTTCGTCACCCTCCTCTGGACACTCTCCAACAGTTTAATGTCCTTTTTGTACTGTGGTGCCCAGAACTGCACACAGTACTCAAGGTGAGGCTGCACCAGCACAGAGTAGAGCGGGACAATCACTTCCCTAGACCGACTAGCAATGCCGTGCTTGATGCATCCCAGGATACGGTTGGCCCTCCTGGCTGCCAGGGCACACTGCTGGCTCATATTCAGCTTGCTGTCAACCACAACCCCCACATCCCTCTCTGTGGGGGCTGCTCTCCAGCATCTCATTGCCCAGTCTGTACATATAGCCAGGGTTGCCCCATCTCAGGTGCAGGACCCGGCACTTGCTTTTGTTAAACTTCATGCGGTTGATGATCGCCCAGCTCTCCAATCTGTCCAGATCTCTCTGCAAGGTCTTTCCACCCTCAGCCGAGTCTACAACTCCCCCAAGTTTGGTCTCGTTGGCAAATTTGCTCAAAACACCTCCTAGTCCTACATCACTAGCTGATATTTCTCAATCAAAAACATCCACTTTGTCATTGTGTTTACCCTGGTGGGGAGTTTTGGCTAAACCAGAACCTTTCCATGAACTGTACTGTTTTGTACTCAAGGTATAAAAAAAGTATTTGTATCTGGGTTACTGGCTTGTAGATTAATAGTTTGTCTTTTTCTTAGAGATAGTTGTTTCACTTTGAGTAAAGCACTTAAACGTTGATTGTAAGGGAATGACTCTAAAATTTGCTGGAGCAGAACTGCTTCAAAAAAAAACAACAACAACAACAACAGAAAAAGTCATTTAGGAGGCCTAAAAACAGAAAAAGGAAAAGCCACTCTGATGCTTTCTTGAGAGGCGAGATATTTCTGTTCAAATCCTTGTTCCAAATCAGCAAAAGGTGGACTTCTGCCTGCAGCTGAGTGTCTCAGGCATGTGCCCAGACTATACAGCAGACATACCTTTCTTCGTCTGTTTTTGTTTTCCTGCTTGGCCAGATCTGAGGGCTATGCTCTTGGAGTACCCACGGTGCAGGCTGGACGCTGCGTGCACGCAGGTCATGCTGTGAGCTCTTGGAAAGCTTTGCCTGCACGCATGAAGTTGGGAATTCAGCCACGTGGGAAGTTCAGGAGTCTCAAAGGTTAGATTGCAGCCATGAAAGGTTTCACAGATTTAATTTTTAGATTTAGGCACCTGGAAGTGAAAGTAGTGGTTTTGATCACTAATTCTTCCTATGGTATCACATGGGGACACTGCTGGTGACAAATGGCGTAATGGTTATCAACGAGATTCCCAAATTAGTGTGATCCCACTGGCTGGCTGAAGAAAGATGATTGAACACTGACTGTTCTTACACATTTCTGCCTGCTAAACTAACACATACAACATAATATACTAACACATTTCTCCCTTCTGCTTTCTTTATCAACAGAGTTGTGGTTAAAAATGAAAATTAAAAATGAAGAAAACACCATACTCTCAGTCTTAGAGGATCCAAGTAAAATGTGCAGTAAATCTCTCATATACTTGACACCAGATGTAAAAGTATAGTTAGCTACACTGTTCACTTCAAAGTCAGACAGAAAATTTCAGGAATGTACAGTGTGGCTAGGACAATACTGCTGTAGCAGCCTTGGCATAACCCAACTTTTTGATACTGGGCAATCCTAACACTGGTATAGTTTGGGGGTTTATAGCAGGTGTTTTCAACATGGAGATTAAATCTGCACTGCAAGCATCACCTGGCAGACAGACGCCGAGAAGATCTTTGGGGGCTGGAATTAGGTGATCCTTAAGGTCCCTTCCAACCCAAACATTGTATGATCTAGCTGTGTGGGCTTCACCGTGGGCTGTACTAACTGCCAAGGACACTGGGACCTTATGTAGATACTTAATCTTTGCTGAGTCCTAAAAGGTAGCATCTGCATTGCTACTGGTATCCAGATCAGGTGTATATAGGCTAGTATGGGTGCACCCTCACGCGGTACGGTTACACCTCCATTTCGTGTGTGTGCAGGGGTGACCACACAGCTGTCTCATAACATTTTTATGGGCAGGTCAGGTGCATCTAAAGAATAGGCTTAGACCCTAATTCTTCAGTGAACCTTGTGCCTTTTCCATTCAGCACAGTTCAACAGATATATGTGAGAGGGCACTAGTGGAAGGATCCTAAAAGGCAGCTCTGGGGCTGGCAGATCCTGACCAAAATGACGGCTACATCTCTAGTTTGATATCCCAGGCCATTTGACAGCATGAGGACAACAAGCCACCTATAGTGCTTGGAACAACCACACTGTAATTTTTTATCCTCATTTCAGATCAATCTAGCAATAATAAACTGATTCTTATGGTTCCTGGCAGGCTGCCCCAGTATGAGAAGTATTCTCTCCCTTGTTCAAACCAGCGATCTCCCAGCCAGACTGCTCCTTTAGCTCTGGGAGGTTTGGACTCTGGCGACTCCTTGCTCTCAGACATCCCCACATGATATTATTTATTTGTGGCATTTTGTACAGGAGCTCCTATGCAAATTCTAGCTTGGAGCTTTTGTCAGATTGATAGCAAGATCTGTCGTGTGCCATTCCCCCAGCGGTGAGCCTGCTTCGGTGTCACTTAATAAATCAGCCTTCCAACACGAGAGAAAAAAATACAAGTATGTTGGAAATTTAAAATTGGACCTTTTCTGTCATTCTTCTCTCATCACAAATAAACCAAAAAGGAAAGAAAGAAGCTTGTGGTACTAGAAGCCTTTGGATTGTTACAGCTACTAACCAAAACCTCCGACCAGCTGCCAGAGACTACTTTCCTCAAGCTTATTATTCCATTGCTGTTTCTGCCATTTAACTCCTCAACTGTAATATTTCCATGCAAACAGCATGGTGTGCCTAAAATATCTTATCTTACATTAGAGAGAAAACAAAGTTTTTCAAGGAGAAACCAAACTGGTTTCTCTCTTGGAAGATGGGTGGGATTCTTAATGAGCCAACACACAGAAAACGGATAAAATTAAGAGACAAACACTAGAGCCTATTTTATCCTCTCTTTTCCCATCCTGTTTTGCCCATCTCTTACAGCCCCATTCCTGCAACTAAAGCAGACAGAAATTTAGAAAAAATGTTGCAGTGCCACTAGCCAACAACCACCTTTAATTGGTGCAGATTTAACACTTCTGCATACCCATGGCCATTAACAAGTTTTTTAACAACTTTTTATTGTGTATGCATCTCTGCTCAGATTTCCTCCTACCATTGCCTAGTACTTTTTTGATTTTTCTTATTTAACAGCTTCTTTCTTTATCTCTCTCCTCCATAATACACCTCCTGCTGTTTCATGCTGTCTTTGTACTTTCCCCAGGATTCTCCATCACTTGCTGTGTCCTGTTTCTTTAGACATCCCTTTCAAACTCTCCTCTGGAACAGAGGCTTTCCCCCATGGCTTCCCTTTGCATCCTTCCTCATGACTCACTCATACAAGTCCATAAAATTTCATTGGTTCAGGTATATCACAGAGCTGAAAAAAAATTGTGTGGGTTAAGTAAAGCATCTTAGATTTCCCACTGTGGTATAGTTGGCAATTTTGATGCAATCTACACAAATTGATGGATACCATTAGTTAAATAGATGGATACTGCCAATTTATAGATATCTTTTTAATATCCTATTTACTTTCCTGACACATATAGAGATAACATATGGAGGGAGTGAAAGAGACAGGGGCTGTGCTGACCCCCTCCACAGGATAAATTCAGACCCTGGTAGAGGAAGCAAAGGCGTAGAGAACACGGTGGGCTACTGAAAGCCGTGTGTTTAAACACAATGTGTACCTCTTTGTGGCTTCTTCTGCCTATATGTCAAACAGTCCCATTGAGTCTAGCTCTATAAATCAGTACATGTAGATCAGGCTATAAATAATGTTTAATACAATTTTATTTTTCCCTAGGAAATTCCGTTTTTAGCATTTTATCAGCATTCAGTTCTGCTGACTTCTAACAAGCCTTTTTGGGGATTTTTTTTTTTTCCCTGAGATGGTTTTGGTGGTGAGTGGGAGTGAAAAAAGAAATTCAATAAGCCCAAAGGCAATTGCTCTACTGGCAGCGTGCGTTGCTTTTCATTTTGGAATTGGCATGAAGGCCCTCCAAGTAACACAAGCTGTCCTTTTTGACAAAATTGACACAAATTATATAACAAGACGCAGTCAGATATTGGTGGGGAGGGAGGGAGGAGAGGATTGCATGAAGTCAAAATAGAAAGCTCATTTCACACCAGGGGTATTCCTTCACCTTATTATTTAATAAAGCACCTTATCCAACATGCTCCTATGGCACTTTACACAATGTAAACATGACTTGAAATGGCATGTCTGTCTGAATTAGGTTCCTCAATCTATAGTTGGACATACCAATAATAACTCGATCACAAGTGCTTGACCTCTCATGAATTCTGTTTACTTTGTGGGTGGGTGGGGGCACTGCAAATTATTACTACCTTTGAGCTGTGTGAGTAATTATAGTCCTCAGAACTGAAATTATATATTCTTTGAAAACACCAGTCGAATTAGTACTAGAAACTAATACCTAACCATGTTGAAAGCCAAAATAGATGAGTGTTCTTGTTTTTCCTAACTTGATTTGAACCTTCTGTAGTCCCATGGAAATTGTCTGACATTTCTCATTCTTGGTAACACTCCCTTTATATTGAAATCATACAACATATTGAACTATATTTTTGGTACTAATGCTTTCCAATAAATATTTTCAAAACTTTGGAGGCTGTCTGCCTTGAGCGAGTTTCAAATCCTTCAGGCAGTATGCAGTGAGGAATGGAGAGGAAATTAATTGAAATAAGACTTTTCCTGAATATAAGGTAAGAAAAGCATAACACTAAACAAATAGTCCCTAGTTAGGTCAAAAGTAAACCTGCAGAAAAGAAATAAACAGGTTACTCACTGTTGTATATATTCTCAATAACCAAAATGTCCTCCATTGAAAACAAAGATTCTTTGTTCTTTCCCGAAAATCATTAGAAGAAAGGTTTTCACAACAAGGAAATTATACATTACAAGGTTTTTGTAAGATAGAAGGATGAACTATAGTTTTATGTAGGATAAACTCTTAGTGTGTAAATATCATCACCTTTTTTCTTACTCAAAAAATGTATCCATCTGATGTCACGGGAAGAAAAACACTCCTTAAAGCAGTAAAAATAGTCTTCTCACCCCACATAAATAAATAAATAAATAAAAATTAAATATCTTCTGAACTAATAATACCTAGCATTTCTGTGGTTCCTACAGAGTACCAGGAAATGAAAACATACTGAAATAATTAAATTAATTAACATCACAAAACTCAAAAGAGGTATTTTAAGTGCAGGCACAAAGATTCCGTGCTTCCTTTTCAGGAGATTAAACAAGAAATCCGTGTCAAAGCCATTTAGACAGTCTTAATCCTCTCACACCCAGTCTTGTAGCTTAAACACAAGGTTGATACTTCTCTAAACACTGAGTAAGTGGCATGAGTTTTCCATAAATACCGTAACCTCGGCTCACCAAGGGACAACAAATCAAATAAGCGTTCCCAACATGGGTATAAAATATTGTTGTCCTAGTAACTTCCATGTATGCTGCCTATGGTCATGATTAGAGGAATATAACCTGCACTTCCCCAGCTCTTATAAGCTGCCACAGCACAGCTTCCAGCTTGCTCAGGGCAGAGCAGCAGGGCTAGCACCTCTCCGCACTTGTACAGATGCAAGTACGAGCTCTTACAAGCATCCCATGCCAAATTCTTCCATGTACTCTGGATGTTCACTGTACCAAGAAGTTAATCTACTGAAAGAAGCTTAAACTTTTGTGTTGTTAGCACTAAAATTTCTCTTCGTAGCCACCTTAGTATAACCAGGTTTGGTAACTAGTTATCCCCAGGAAGACAAGCACCAACACCGCAGCCGAATTCATACACATTTTTAGATTTCTTAAGCTATGGAATATGTTTATACTGCATCATGATTTTACCTGGTACTCAAGTTCAAATTTATCCAGTGGCCATAACATATGAATGCAAACTCTCACAAAAAGAGACATTTGGGGACACAGTGGACACAGAACTTTAGTCCATACTGTTAGCACAATGCAGATGGGAGAGTGTACTGCCACCACAAAGCCTCCTCTTCACAGAATTACAGAATCACTCTTTTACAGGAGAAAAAGGGATCATACACAGTCTCAATTTAAAATGTCCCTGTTATCACTTAAGGACATACTGAGCAAGAAACAAACATCCTGCTTGAGAAGATGTGTTTGGAGTGGAATCGAGGAAGGTGCTGAGGCACAGCTTATCGCCTAGCTCAGGCTGCTGAGGTACCATAACCATCCTCTACTTCAACAACTTAAGATATCTTCGGACAGCTATAATTCAGTGATGATTTCACTTTCTGTAAAGCATTGCTCATTCTAATACAAAATGAAAACATTCATTAGGAGGCTTGCAGATAAGCATTTTCATTTATTTAAATTATAGTTTATTCAATCAGGAGTGCATTATACAAGCAAGGAAGTTATTTTATAGCCTGTTAACTTGCTGCTAAGACATGCTAAAGAATTAGTTTCATAACTTGGCTCCTGCTGCCAGGTGTCATCCTTTCTTAGGCTACTGGGCTTGTATGTGTCTGCAAGGAGCTCATGCACTATATAGTTTACCGGCAGTCATCTGTTCTCTGTACTTTATACCGTATAACCTGCTGTTACCCATTAGCCTTGGAAGTCTTTGCTGCATTATTCTGCTATGAGGGGGCAGGTGTTTGTAAATAAAAAAAAAGATGACAACAAAGAAAGTACACAAAGACAGATTCAGAAGGAACAAGGAAAGTCAAATCCTGCCAGCAACGAAGTACCCACAAGTGCTTTTCATTGACTTTCTCCATTTGCTTTCTTCTGATTCCAACAATTCCAGCAGTTCTTGCTTTAGTCCTTACATTGCCAGTTAGCATGAAGGTACAGTATGATGCTGTTTCTGACAGCACTGGCAAGGAACAGCCCTTCCTTTCCCATTCTTACACACTCCCTGTAGCTTCCCTCACCTGTAGCTTCCCTCAAGCTCACATTCATCCAAGGTCATGGCGAAGTCACATAACAAACCTGAAAACAATACCCCCCAAAATGGTGGTCGTAAACACCACCACTAACATGACACAAAGGAATGGACAGGGTCATAGGTAAATAGCTGAGAAATATCAAAATGTTGCTTTTCTTGCATTTTTTGTTCCACACAGTTCAAAACCTTGAAAAGTTCTTGAAGTGATTTTATTATTTTTATATTACAATAAAAACTGTTCATGAGAAACTTCCCTGACATGCTGGCAGCAAATGGTGCTCAACAACTAGAGTGTGAACCTGGCAAGGACTGTGAACTGCTTGGGGGTAAAGCTCTACAATGTGGGTATTTTTTGTCTGCATCCACATTTATACCTAGCTTGTGTTTAGAGCTGCTGATACTGCATTAGTACAAGATGTAATGGCTTGAAAGCACCAAAAAATTATATCTGAAAGGCTTTTCTTACTTTATATCAAAAACAAGCAAGACTCATTGCTTTCACTTACCAAGAGATACATAGAACAAGGTACACATAAGATGAGGGGCAGAAAACACTTGAGCTGCATCTCACACGCAAAGCGGTTCATTCTTCTGTGGGCTCCACAGTCCTGAAGCTGTTTCTTCATCTGAGGACCTCACTGAACAGTGTTGCAGCACCGTTTTGGCTGTGCAAGCTTCTGGATTTCCAACAAGGAAATGAACGACAACCAGCTCTCCACTTGCCACCCTGCCACTTCAGATGCAAGGAGAAGTGCTGAATAACTCTCAGTGAAACATGGTACTGAATACAAATCAGCAGCACACACCAACCCACAGCAGCAACCTTCAGAGGTTTTGAATCTTTAGTTCTTGCTGGCAAAGCCAGCCACCCTCAGAACACGTTTACATGGCCCTTGTTACCATATATGCAGTGCCCAAATACATTAATGTTTAAAATCTCAATGTATTACAACTACTAAAATAGAAAGGTATACAACTCCCTAAACCATATATATTGCATTCACATCGCTTATGTCAAAACATTTTCTTAACAACTTGATCTGTTATTTTTGTTATATGATACAAAACAGTATTTTATTTTTTTTAACAAGATGCTGGCATAGTATTCTTAGGTATTAAAATGTAGAGATCACTTGGAATAAAGAATAACATGTCTGCCTTTCCATACTTGTGTGTTGAAACCTTCATTTTAACGTACAGCTCACAGGCATCTGATTTGAGTTTGCTTTTGTCTCGGATATTGAAGTCTACATAGTAATTATCAGCTAATTACAGAGAAGGAATGTAACTTGCAGGCTGAAGTTCCTCACACCCTTTTTACACTTATACATGGTATGAAAAGGAGTTTGTTATCAGAGGTACCACTTGATTCCTCTTGGTTCCCCTTGATGCTGCCCTCCTCTTGAAGAAAATTTTTTGAATGGCTTCTGCAGGTGTAATTTCTGGTAGCATTTCTCCAGTAAGAATACAGAAAACTTCATGAAACTATTAAAAATTTTATTTAAAAGAGAAAGGAAAATGACATTTTAACACCCAGAAAAATCAGAGCTTTACAGATTACTTTTTAAAGAAGGAAAACTATAGTCTTTCCTACCAAAGAAGGAAAACTTGACAATAATATGTTGTAAATGCTCAACAAATTTATTGGGTGAAAAAAAAAAAACTTTGTTCAAAAAAAAAAAAGCTCTTACAGGAGGAGAAGTAAAAGATTTCCCCATCTTGAACCTTTCCTCTGTTCCTCTCTTCCCAAAAAAATAAAGAGGGGGAAGTCTTAAAATGTTCTTCCTCTCTTCCTTTTCCAAGGACTTCTTTGAGCAGTTACTACAAATATTTTTCTAAAAACAAAGCCAAAACAAGAGGCACAAAGTTGATCTTATCCTCATGTAATTTAAAGATGGGAGGAACTATTCCTGGATGTTTATAAAACATCACTACTAATGAGATTTGTAAAGCTTAGTCAATGGAACGTTGTGATGGAATCTGCAATTGTCGTACTTGAAGTTTCAGCTACTGCCAACCTCTCGCAGCACTCGTGCTCCAGACAGCTTCATCCTTTGGCTGAGAACATGTTTTGCTTTCCCTCTTTTGCTCTTTCTCCCCTACATATTTCAATCTTAACCCAGCTATTTTGTTAAGACCTCCTAGGTGTACAACTTAAGACACGTTACCAATACCCACTGCAACAAGCCATACTGAGCACACGTTTACTTGTGCAGCAAAGCAGTTCAGCAAGATCCAGGGCAGAGCATTGCCACAACACTGACCACTGAATCCTGTGAAGGCTCACACTTCCAAATTCGGGTTGAACAGAATACTTCCCTCTAAATAGCCATGCCAGCACACCGAAAATGAAGAGGGGGCCATTTGGGCCAGTAAAAGCATAAATTTTTTTCATCAAAGAGTCACCTGGGACTACAGCCCTGTATAGCCTGAAGGATACCAACACCTTGAATGAGGCACCTCCTGTTCACCAATCAAAACTGGCAAGACCTATGTGATTTAAGAGAATGATTTTAATAACGTACCCTCACAGCTTCAAAACAGATACACTCCTTATCAGTGATATAGCTACTTCCATGTTTTATTTATTAAAAGGGACATAAATAGTCTTTCACAGCTTCCCATAGCAGAGGTATCAGGTAGCTGACAGAAGTAATATGAAGTTATATAAAAACAAACAAAACATCATTTCAAAGTCAAATTTTTAGAAAATTAGGAACTACTTACAGCACACTTGCAGGTACCTATGAAGATATCACCAGTGAACATAGCTTGCTCTGAATTTCACATACATATTTTTTTGTAATTTCTGTTTTAGTGAACTGACCAGTAAATTCTTTCTTTTGGAAAATGGTACAAATTACTATTTTGTATTCCTGTACTGAAACCTACCTGACTGTACAATGAAGTCAAAGGCTTCAGTGATCACTGCACTGGTATTGAAACGCTAGGGTGAAAGCAAGATATCACCCCTAACACCCTCAAAACCAAACACCACCACCAAACAACAACACCAAAATTCTGCTATGTGATTTTTACATCTCCAGCAAGTTGGATAAACTTGACACTTTCAGCTTCCTGGAATGGACCAAAACTATCATGGTCATTTACTGTGCATGAATGTCCTAACAGTGATTGATTTTGTGAGCTCGACTGAACCCTTTAATAGAGGACCCTTTGAGACACATAGGTCCAGGTCTGTCATATCTAATGTGTATGATGAAAAAACATTTAGGTATACAACACATTTACAGAAGGTACTGTAATAATTTTGAACTGATGTTTTTCTTCAAGTTTTATATACAGAATTACTCTCAAGCCTCAAAATTGCTGATTAAAAGTGATGTTCCACTTAATAGCGGAGGGAAACTCAAGAATTTAAGCAGTGCTACAATCTGCACACACCTTTTTAATGCATGTGCACCTGAGAGATGAAAGGTTGAAAATAACAGAACTGAAAACTAACAATTCTGTGCCCACAAGACAAGATGATTTTAAAACTCAGCAACTACTCTTAAGTAAATTCTTCCTGTCAAAAGGAAAGCTGCATGTGGGCCATTTTCCTGCTGTTTACAAAAAACATTCCAATTTTATCTCATTTTAAAATTCTTTAATTATTACATAACAGTTCTTCTGTGATTGTGCTATCAAACAGGGAACATGGCTATTACACAATCTGGACTGTTCTAAAGCTAGTAGTTCGGGGCTGTAGCAATATAGAACGAACCTATGGTTTGCAATTCAGTCACTCTCTCAAGAAAAAGCTTGAGAAACAGCAAGAAAACTCACCATAAAGAACACGCTCAGTCCTAGGAAACTATGCTCCAAATGCACCTTGCTAACTGCAGCTCTGATCCTTCAGCCCCTTCCTAGAAACCAAACATTCATCAGTGAAGTGACTGCTTGTGCAGTAGAGCAGCTTTCTGTGCCGCTATATACAGTCCAGTAACAATTCACCTTTAACTGCTTATCTCCACCATGCTAGCACAATTGTTTTATATCATGGGCTCTTCCTCCTTTCCTCCTCACCATTTCGGTGGCCCTCCCCAGAAGATCAGTCTCTTTGTATCAGGAAGCCCTGAACTTGGGCGCCATATTCCAGCTGTGTTCTCACAAGGAGAATAATCACTTCTGTAAGCCTGTAAGTTCCAGTCTTTGCTAATAAAGCTCAGACAGGACATTGTAGAAAGACACATGCCTATGGCAGGACCACAAAGCACCTGCTGACTTGGGTTCACCTTGCTATACACCATCCCCCAGGTCCTTCCTTTTTAGGAAAGTTGCATTCCCTTTAGTCCATGATCCTTGATGTTATTCCATCCCAGATGCAGGACTTCACACTTTGCCTTGCTGAACTTCAGTGTGACCACAACGTTCTGGCATATGCAAGATGAGCATGTTACAATAGATACAATAGAGGAGCAGGAAGAGGAGAAACACTTCAAGCTGGAACTGCTACCAAATACCTTCTAAAAATTACGATCGGGCCATAAAGGTAGAAAGGTCTTCCTTCTCTTTACATGAAAAATTCTAAAAATCAGCTTTTGCCAGCTCTGGCATCATACTAGCTGTCCCAGTAAGTCTTAATGTAGCCAAAAATACAAAATATTCTAGCCTGGAAAGTATTATAGGAGGAAGGTTGGGAAGTTGGAATAACTTGCTACATGTAAATAGGTTCCAGAACTTTAAGAAAAGAGGAAAGAAAGTATACGATTGGGGGTAAGGTGAAAGGGAGTCAATTCTTCCTTCAACCCTAAAAGCTGAAGTATGCGCGCAGCCAGTATCTCTTCCTTTCTGATATTTGCATTGACTTCACTGATCAGTCGCTATAGTTCACAAATCCCTAAAAAGGGACCTGGACTTTCTGGCTTGGAGGTGCTATGCACTATTCTGCAGAACAAAGGTGCCAAGGAAATCCACTGAAGTGTGATCCAAAATGCTCCAGAACATCATACTAAAAAGCCCCTTTACAACATAATTAAGTACAAAACTAATCAGATTACAGATGACACAGACTGTTAAAAGCAGCCAATTTTATTCAAATAATTTTTAAGAGAATACACAATTAGCTTTTCTCAAAAAGGTTACATATTTCATATTTATCATATGCTTTTTAGTCAAATGAAAACTGATTTCTTCCCCTCCGCAGAATTCTCTCAGTAGAAGCCAGAGTCTTGAGTAGCCCAGTTAGGTGCCTAGAATAAAATAAGGATCAGTAGGAGAGAACTTACTATCCCTATCAGTAAGTTACTGAAATTTATGAGAAACGATTTAAAATTCTTCTAGGACTGATACAGGACAGAAGTGGACATTGTTAATTAGTAAAGGAACTCCTCAAGTTTCAAACTAGTGTTGATATAGCAGAAGTATGCAACATAATTAAGTCGTACAGCCAGAGTCTCCCAACCTAGTAGCTTCAGAAAATGAAGTTTAGAGCATTCCAAAATAAAAATATAAAAAATTGGTAGCTATATTCACTAAAAAGTAAATTCACAAATTTTACAAAACTTCTGTCTAATAAACTAATATACCATTGCTTGTTCAACTTACCTTAACACTTTCGTCAAGTAGTGAGGAAGTCCAATAAAGTTTAAGTTCCTAGCTTTTTTTTTTTTGAAAAATTTCTCAGCAGATCCTTAGTGGACCTCAGTCATCCATGCTACACTATTCTTTTTCTTTGCAAAATTTCCAATTTTCTAAGTAAGATGGACAAAAGCAAAAAAAAGATGATTTTGCCAACTTTATTTTCACTAGTGGCCAGCCTCATATTCTCTAGCCCTTAATGATATAGGTCAAAACATCAGGGTTTTGCACAGCTCCACGTCCCAGTTTTAAGCGTTGTTAATTCTTCTCCCAGTAGTACTTACCTAAAAATACTTCAATTACAAATGACACCGCAGAAGGAATACTTGCACAAAACCCAGTAATGTCAAAGAACACTGAAGTGTGAGGGAGAGGGCCATTTATCTCAGTGTTCAACATTCAGAATGGTTCAAGTACAATCCGCTTGGAAAAATAATGCAACTACTTTCATACATGTTCCCCTCCAGTAACAGCCTTTTAAGGTAACGAAGGAGACCATTGCAAGGAAGTACAGAATCAAATGATGACAAACAACTAATCTGGTATTCCTTTTTTCTTCTTGTTTTGTAATGTGAAGAGAGGCAAGAAGAAAACAAGAATCACCATCTAATGCTCACTATAAGAAATAAATATCTTCGTATTTAGCTTCTGGAGCCAGAACTAGAATTAGGTACTTCTGGTGAACTTGAACTAAAGAACATTTTAGAATTATACTTCAATATTACTCACAAAAAAGATAGCAGGAATTCAGAAAAATACGACTTATACCAACCTCAGATCTACCACTCTGATTCAATTTCTTCTCAATGTTCATAGCCAACATTTGACTACGAAAAGACAGGCTTTTGGTTTTTTCAATCACTTGTTGATAAGGTGACACTGCGTTGTTGCCCATAACTACATGGCCCTAGAACACAAGATACAGGAAATTTAACAGCCACTCAGAATGCACAAGCCTTTAATTTAATGCTCTGCTTTCAAAGCTTTCACAAGTCATCTCTCACACTAAATCAAAACACAGTAAGTGAAGTCCACTACATTTTACGGACAAAAAAAAAGAACTTGTTGCTTCTAGATAAAGAGAAATAAATTTGATGAAAATTCAACAGATTCACATACCAGCTTTGAATCCAATTTGGCATCTAATCTTGCATTTCGTATTAGATTAACAATCCATCTTTCTGCTTCCTCAGGAGTCATGTTCAGTTTATCTGCCAACATACTAAGAGATAACAGACTTATTAGAAACTGAAATACAATCCCTCTCATGTTGGTAAATATACTCCAGGCCTACAGAATATGCACTAAAGCAACACACCAAATTTAGCAGAGCACAAAGCTTGTCTTCAGCAGATATCACATACTTGGGAAGCATACTTTCCTTTGATTGAAATAACCCTAAAGCTTACATACATACACCCTTTCACATCTTCCCCTTCCTCCCCTTTTGTTTTTCCCTTTCATAAAAAGATTTACAAAATTCCTATCACTGCTTGGGACATTCTGAATAAGGAAAGTAATTTTTTGAAGTATACACCTACTTGCTATGAACCTGTTATTTTGCACTTAAATCTTGGCCTGTACAGTTTTATATAATATGTTCCTATTAAACCTTGCCCACATGAAACAGCAACCATCACCATAAAGCAAAAAAAATGAATTGCTTATAGTCCTATTTAAACACAGACAGTAGTCAAGAAAGTTTACAGCAATTACTCCAGGAAAGTGTTTGACAATAACTCCATTAGCAACTCCGAAGTTCCAGGAACAAGTGCCATGAGACTACACAGCTTGGTATAGAAGATGTGACAAATACATTACGCATCCAAAGATGATGCACAACACTCCAACTTCTTGCAGTTTCAAAGAGGAATGAGAAAGGAGGGGAAAACGAAGGAAAATGCCTTATGAAGCAGACACTTGTCCAGGAATAATTCCCCCTGATGGTGTTTTCTGTGGCTTTCCAGCCAACTCCTCTAGTTCCCTACTGGCATTTGGCTCCTGCAGGTTATTTGTAATGCTCATTCTTCCATCAGCTTTCAGACTGACACAACAAACATGAGGTAAGGGCTGCAGACATCACCGAAAACCCAGCTGGCTATGCTGGAGTTGCACAAGAGGTCAATTTCTCACCAGTTCACAGGATCTTGCTTACATATTTTTCTGCATCTGAAAGTCATTTTTATTTTGATACTAATTACTGACAAGCTAATACTTGATAATCTATCAATTATTAACTAGTCTACCTAGCTAGGCTAGGTATAGAGTCTTCTTTATACAATCTTCTCTCCTACATGCTCTTGATGTCTCATCCTTCTTCCAGCTGTAAAGATAAACTCAATTCTCCCCACCACCACCACTGATGACTGTGAAGTGGGATAAACAAAAAAAATCAAGTAATTTATATACTGAATTCACTTCAGAGAAATGACAACAAACAGACAAGGTACGTGGAGCTTGACAAAGCAAGGGAAAGTTAAGACCCGACCACAGTTGCTCCTATTCCATCAGAACTTTAATCAGTGGCTCACTTTAAGGTTGTAAAGACTTAAGACAGACAAAGCAAGAGAACAGAAAATATCAGATGCAAACATTATGGAATTATCAGTATCTTGACAGTATGAGATCGACATTTAAATAGGAAGAAGCTACAAATTGCTTTATCATCTTTGAATCAATGATGCTAAACACTATGAAAATTCCAAATTGAAAGAACATGGGGTAGGAGGGGAGGAAGGTTAGGGGAGTTCATATTTCTCTTTTGGAGGTATCATTTGGATTCTGATAAAGTAACAACTCCTCCAGATGACCCCAAAGTTGGCTTTTGCCACTACTTTGTAGATTAAGTTATCTACCTTGTGATTTAAATATCGACTCTCTACCCTTGGAAGCAATCAACAATCAGCTAGGTAAGGCTTTGAGTAGCACAATGTGATGCTGAGGTAGCCCCTGCTCAGAGTTGTAATTGGGTGCACAGGATTGAACCAGATGGCTTCCAGAAGTTCTTTCCAACCCTCAGCACCTAGATTTTGCTTTTTCCTTATCTTACAGTCCCTCTGTACTTCAGGAACTGAGGGGAGCACAGAGACTTTGAGGGAAGAGTTATTCCAAACTAGAAAATATTGTGTCTTACAGCATTTAATAGATAATTGTACCTTTTCCTATTATCAAGAGCCAATGAAGATGCACTTCATCAACTGGATAAACTACAAGCATTTACATTAGCATTTAAGTTTGGACAAGAAATTCAAGTCTCTCAATCAAGCTGACTTACCATACACTGAACTTGTGTCCCAGTGCAATGAAAACTATGATCAAAAACAGCCTGAAAACTAGATTCTTCTGATTAGACAGTAAACTAGAAGACACTTAAGTATAGAGCGCTCTAACTACTAAGAGGGGGTCAAATCTATATTTATGTCAAATCAGAACATGGAGGAGTGTGGATGCCAGGATCCTCAGCAACAACTTTCTCTGTAGATCCACTCCTCTTACACCCCCTAGGAAGTTTTCCAACCCTGACGATGGCTTTTCAGAAGGAATACATTCTCTACACCTACATACTATCAGTCTCAAACCGGGGATAAGCGCTATAAATTGCTTTATTCATGTCTATAATTTAGTAGCTCAGCTTCTTCAGAGGTAGGCTCCTCTGTTAGTTAAAAAGTTATACAGCACACATGACAGAAGTCACACCTCTGTACAGCTTCTGGACAGGTTTTTTCTTCTTGCATATGCATTTAGAAAATTTCCATATTACAGAATGAAAGTGACAGATGGCACAGAAGGATATAAAAACAATTCTCAGTTTAACTTTGAAATGTACATGAATTTAACTTTAATATAAAATAGCTGAAGTTACCAAGCAACAAAACAACTTTTAGTGAAATATATATACACATACACACCAGTATTAAAAAAAATCTATGATTTTATCAAACTTTTAAAGCAAAAGATGATCTAATTTCAGCATTTGCAGTTATTGGCTTCCACCTTAAAGTCCCCTTGAAGACACTAAGACAGTACTTCCCTGGTAAAGCAACACAGCCAAAAAGCATTCGATCTTTCCAAACTGATTACACTGAATACTCATCCTGATTATAATGTTCCAACGGTATTCTCCTATTGCACTGTTGATATATGTATCTAATACTCCTATCCCCCAATTCAGGTTACAGGTGGTTTCAAAATTCGTTTCAGAAATAGTTTTCTTGATTATTTCCATCCCTCTGTTTGCTAAGGGAAGTTTACCAAATTCCACACATCTTTGTATATAAACAATTCTATTGTGTACTGTGCACAGAAGGAAAAGAGAAGAGCTCTTCAATTAAATATAGGCTTATCTAACCACACTAACCAAATCATATTCTGAACTCATTTGATCTATTATTCCCTATTAAACATTACAAATAGTGAACTATTGTAGGATGATATAGCATATATAAATTTAAAATTACAATTGATAAGTGAACTGTGTCCTTCAGAAAAACATCAACTGCCTAACAGATGTAAGTAGTTAAAGAATTAAACTATCCCTCTATTTTCTATTTAACATAAGGAATAGAAGTTCTCCTAATCATTTTCAAATTTGTTCTGAATGCTTAAACAGTACTTAACAAGCACTGTGGTACAGCCAACTAGTTATCAACTCCAGGAATAGCAGTGGAAGTCACTTGTGGACTGAAAAATACAAGAACTATGCCTTAAACTTAAGAACATTTTGACTGGCCAATTCCTTCAAAACAAGTCCAGAATGCACTAAGAAATACTTATGCACCACACTTAAGCCTAAATTTAACGATTGTTACAGCTTGTGCAGAAATGTGCCCATCATTTAAAACACTATGTCCTAGTGAAAAATCTTATTACTGATTGATTCCACATGCAATTACCTGAAGCAGTATATGCTAGGAATATCCATGTCCAACTCAACTCAGTTTACCCCTTGCCTCAGAACACCATAATGCTTATAAAGACGCTGCTACATACATTTACGATCACACAGAACAAGTACAGCAAGCCACAATATTTTCAGTCATACTGGAAACTAAAATACCATATACAGCATGAAGCAGTATGAACCATAAAACAAGTAGCAAATACTAAATAAAGGACAACCACCTACCACAGACCTTGATTTGTTAAATAAAGCTTGCTACTTTTGCCTAACGAATCATTTGTTGTCCAGTCTATCAGTATCTTCCAACAGAGACTTCAAACATACTTAAAATGCATCTTCCAGGCTCTCTACTCATAGCTTCTATAATCCAATACCAAATTTCTCAAAGATATTTAGTCTTCAGTTAAAGAAAGCTTAAACATCTTTATAAAAAATTTGTGCCTTCAAAACATAAAAGGATTTTTTTTTACAGCAAAACAGCAAGATGCTATGTAGCTTTATATTCCTTAAAAACTCATCCTTGAGAGAGCTTCACTTAATATATTTTTTCTAAATACTTATCCAAAATCGTTTTATCCCCAAATGTGCAGTACTTAAGGTGATTTTTAGGTAAAAATATTAGCCTACTCACAAAAGTGAAAGTATTGAAAAATTTTGTTCATCACCTTTAGTTCAGATTACAAATGAGTATGCTTAAAACATACCACAGCTAATGAAAATTCCCTCCAAAATTCGTTGTCTTCTATCAACTTTGGTATTGAACTCATTAATGACTATTTTAAGCTGATACAAATAAAAAACCCTATCATTTTGCAGATGCATTTGAAGACAACTGTCACACTAAACAGGAAGTAATAGTTTCTTTCGCCTACTATAAATATTCATGCAAAAAAGTAATCCTTTCAATAAGCTTCCAAAACTCCTAAGACAATTTTCTGTCAAATCTTTTTGTTTTGAAATCAAATAGCATTAAAATGCATCTTCAGAGGGCCAGAGACTCTCATATTTGCTCTGGATGCAAAGCAGGTAACAAGATTCCATTGAACTTGATCAATTTACCAGCTTTGGTACCTGCTATCCCAGATCTCTGCAACGTTCTCTAGAGATTTAAGTGATGTGGAGCTATGGGGAACAGGAGCATAGCATAACTGAAATACATCACTTTGAAGTTTATGCTGTTTGTCAAACTCATCTGCAACTGATTTTTCTGAACTGCAGTATTAAAAAGTTACCTTACCCAATGCTGATACATTGATGGATGCGACAGAAAGTCTCAAATATAAAGAGACGGGCATTCTCAATGAAGTCTTCAAGACATGCCACTAAGAAGAAATCATTCACAAGCACCTGCAAGCGTAAGGAGAAAGGCAACACTTAAAACAAACATGGAAAGAGCAGATATGTACATACCTTCAATAAGCATGATCAGGGAGCAGTCCATCTAAAAACAGTTCTTGGCATATTCCAAGATGTGGACAGAAATCTACAGATCTAGAAATTTTTATAAATCTGTAGCTTGGTAAATTAAAGTCATGCACTAATATACCTGAGGTTGGACTCAAAAAGCAAACAAGGTCTACAGTTCTCATAACTCTGAAGACCTCCCTGAGTAATGCATAAAATTTAAGTACTGCACTCATTCTCTCATCGGGCACTTATCAGCATTCTCCTCAGCATACAAACCAGCTTAATAGATGCATTTGCACTACTGAGTAAGTTCAGACAACAGGGCCATCAGCTCTATGAAGCAAACAGAATAACTAACCTGATTTACCCAATTAGGTGACCAATACCAATGAAAAGAGCCAAAACAGAAGCTGTAAGAACTGGTACTAGCTTTCAGCTATAAGAAGTATTAACCTTTACACTAGTCAGCTCAAGTGCTAGGTAACTTTAACTATGTTTGTTTATTCCAAGAATATGCACTTGACTATCCTTGTTATTTCATATTGTTTTTTAACATCACAATTCAAGGGTGCAACATCTTTCAGAACAAGAGGTATACAAGCTTTTCTTCAGACACTTCTCAAACAAATGGAAAAGCTGAAGCTCAGACAGATGAATGATCACTTATTCCCTTTTTGCTCTAGAAACTGATTAAATATAATTTTAAAGCTATACTCTTAACAGTAAGTTTTGTTTAAGTGTTACAGAATGAGTTGATCAAAAATCGTGAATTAATGCTTATCAGAAGACATCTGCAATGGAATAAAATACCACTTCAAACAAATTAGCTGACCATTGCTGACTTTAGAGATCTGTACTTAAAGGAAAAGAGAAGTGTTCTAAAGCTTACTGTTTCACACTCTCTCAGCTTCTTCTGTGCACCATCAAAATCAAAATTAACATACAGGCATTCCACAAATTCTGTGATGGGGTCCCTGTACGTGTAGGACTCCTGTCAAAAATCAGTAAAATCAGACAATAATATTGGAAACCAAGGCCACAAGATCACTTGATCACTGTATCACATAAAATTTAATACTTGAAAAAAGTCTATACAGTATCATAAGAGCCACAAACACCTATTTTTAATAGTCTCATGAAATAATCAGGAGTGCAGATCACTTTCAGCGTGGCAATCTTCAGGTTAGAGAAGTGTTACTGAATAGAACTGATTTTGTGTCAAACATGCTATTTTCTTAAAATGTTAGAACACATTCTTCCTCAATTTGGATTAGTTTTTGTAATTGGAATAGTCAATGCTTTCAACTGAATCAGCACTCAATATACACAAAAAAGTCATGACAAATAATGCTACTTCCCTTATACAAAAATACTTAACTTTGACATTACAGAAAATACTCTAATTAAAAGGCAAGAACAATAGATTTATATACATCTGTGTAAATACATAATACAATTGGTATGTTCCTAATGTATATTTTAGGATAGTTTAATTCAATAGCTGTCATTATCAGCTTCAGCATCCAAAGATGAGCAGATGAAGGAAAATTACTACGAAGGCTCTTTTTGTCAAAATCATTTTTCAGTCTCATTTCCTTGGAATCTCATTATTTATGTTTAACATTCAGTTTTATGGGCCATTTTACACATCAAAATTGCACTTACTAACCAAGAAATTAACACTCATGTGAAACAGCCCTGGATAACATTTTCAGCGTAATAGAGATGAACATAGAACTGCTCACCTATTAGTTCAATACTTGCAGAACATTAGTGTCTTAGTGTTTAGAGAATGGACTGACTTGCCTCTTATCAGTAGTCTACCACGCAACACTGCACAATTGCTATTTATCCTGTGTGAAACACTTTCATATATATATATATAAAAATAAAACCTCTACCATGCAACAATGATATAATGAACCACACAACAATGATATAATGAACCATACAGAGTAGAGGAGTACTAAGAAAAAACTTTTAATGGGCATTTCAAAACCAACAGAATTGTTAGTTTCAAAATGGAATATGCTACTGATCCTTTTTTCCCCCATACTGAAAGTGTAAAATAAAATGAAAGCAAAAAACGCTGTAGAAATGTTGGTTTTTTTCAAATACTAGAAATGTGTATTACAATTCAGTCCTAAAATAAGGTTTTTCCTCAAGACAGGTCTTGACACTTGAACTTCTTTACAGTTGCTTATGCTACTTCTGCTGTGAAGACTAACACTTAGAAAGATTGAGATGCTTAAAACTTGAATTTTGCATTGATTGTACTCAGCACAGGTAGTTGTATCGCTGCTTAAAGTGGACAAGATTGCTAGCCTTTAATAAATGCACCATCACATATATACCATAGTTTATTATTCACTATGTATGGCAGTATTTCATGTTTAAAGGCTGATGGCTTTTATAAAAAGTCACATACCAATTTCAGCTAAGAATCTTTGTGATCAACCGCTTAACTGCTATTATCAAACACCTTGATTCTTTTATAACTCCTATCGATGGCTACATCCTCTCATAACTGTGATAAAACAAACATTTAAGAAATGCATGTGAATTTGAACATAAAACAGGGTACACTGTTCAATTGTCCTGAAATGCAAGCAAGATTTTACTCATACAATTCCTTGTAGGGATGGCTGAAAAAGAATCAGATCCAGAATAATTCCAAGGATCTTGCTGAAATTTTCTGCACTTGATCATACAGGGAAAAAAGCAAAATTGACAGCACATTCTACTTCACTCATTATTCTGTCCCTCCAGCAAACAATATACATTTTACTCCACAATGAATAATGAATTCAGTGAGAGAGGTAGGAATGAAATATGTAAGAAGTCCCAGAACAGGCACATAAGACTAAAGTTCTACAGTCTCAGTAAAAAGAACAGGAAACATGAGATTTCAGTCCTTACCTGTTGAATAACCTTGACTAGATCTTTCAGCACTTGTCTACGTTTTCGAACATCCTTATTTGTTATGACTGCAGTAGTGAGGTATCGGAGGATATGTGGGCACATTGTCTGAATTGCATTGAGATACCTGAAAAGTCCAGATAGAGCTCAGAAAATGTACTTTTGCATCAAAACGATATTTATAATAGCTCATATCTTTTATGCAATACCATAGTACATTTATTCAAATACAGAATGATTATTTATATTTGTTAATAATGACCTCTGGTGAGGAAGGAGAAAAGGCAGCAGTGCACTAGGAGAGAAAGGAGTTTACACTGCAAAAGAACAGTCCATGTAATACTCATAATTAATTTCTGGTGTTAAGCTGTTCCAGATGTCATAGTTCTACAACTCAATTCGCATTTTTATTCTTCTCAGGTTTTCTTCAGAAATTCTCAAATTGATCTTGTAAAATCAAACCAGATTTTACAAGATCAAACCAGGAACCTTCCCCACCACCCTAAAAGATGTTGTAGGAGTCAATACATAAACAGTTATTCCATACACTTCAACATCGGAAAAAAGGGCCAGTTCTTCCTGTTTTACCATCTGCCTCCTTGAAAGGGAAGTATAGCCACAAAGAAAAGCAAAGTATAAACAAAAATTTGGAAAATAAAGTGCTAGTATCACTGGAACTCCTGAAACAGTGGACCAAAAACACTGAACAAGCTTGCATATGTATCTTGTCTTCACTAACCCAAGAAAACAATAGAGCACAAAGCAACTTACTGTGGTTGATAGAGAAAGAGATCGATGATATTGTCCCTCCCTTTAGGATGATTAAAAAACACAAACAGAGACCAGTGGATGAGCCATGTTCTTTGCTGAAGGGACTGCAGTGGAGAGCTTACTGACTAAAAGAAAACACTAGGTTAAACCAAAATAACAAAACAAGACATACAGAGTTCACATGAATACCAATACATGGAAAATACATGAAAATGTGTAACTAACTAATTTTCCACTGACTCCTTTTAGTTATCATTCTAAGGCAGAGTTTAACCTCCAACTTTTTAACTTATCTGGAAAATACAGATGTGCTGAAATCTATGACCAAGATAACATTTTTTCCAGCATTACATACCAAATTGTTTGCCAAAATTCATATTCTGTTACCACAAGAGCATAGACTTCAGTTCTCAAAAAAATCACCATACTAACAAAGTAATTACTTCCCTTTTTAATCCTGAATTTCAGTTCTTGTGTCTTCACATACAATCTGATGAACTACTTGGCTTCTCCAGCTTTTCAGTTTCTCTTCTAAGCATCATAAGAATATTTTTTCTGTACACTCTCAGACAATGATGAAACGCCACAAACATTTCCAATGAAAAAATACAAACCTAGCTATCTTCATTTAAACTAATTGATACAGCACAAATAGGGCTTCAGTTCTAAGCTTACCTGGATTCGCTCCAAATTTAACAGCACTTCAAAGAGGTTGCAAAGCAACATATTGAAAACTAATGTATACAGCAAGTAATAATCACTCACAGGATCAGGACAACTATTATGATTCTACCCTCCCAAAAGACATGTAGTCTCATGACTAAACCAAATTTAATAGTCTATTATAAGCATATAGGTTCATAGAGATTAGAAAATTTGACAAGAAAAATTAACATTTATTATCTGCCATGTAAGATAAAGAACAATGGGGGGTAGAGGGGAGGGAAGTGTTTCAGATACAGACACCGAAGCTTTACAAAAAAGTAGTTAGGACTAAGACAGAGATCCTTAATCACTTCAGGTGCTTTGAATTAGTATTGCAGCCCCATTCTTCCCCTTCATGTTCCTGGTAGTCATCTGAACTCACATGTAGCTGGTAGGGAAACTGAATTGCCTGAAACTTGTTTCCACTAACAAACTTTCCTGCGTTTTCTGTTAAGAGTTGTTTTCATGCAACAAGAATATAGTTCAGATACATGCATTTAATTCTTTACAGAAAAGGAACAGTACAACTATCTGAAATTTAAGTAGCAAACAGTTTCTCAGAGTGCTACCTTGCTTTCAAACTCATCCCTGAGCCAGGTGTTTTTTGTTTGTTTGTTTGTTTTGGAAATACCTTAAAAAGTTCTCAGCTTCATTTCTAAAACAAAAGCAAATCATTTGAAAAAAGAAAGCCTGGATAGCTCTTCAACTTTTCTTCTTGAGCATCCTTCTACTCTCCTGTCACCATTTAAGAAATGCATGTCTCTAGCAAAAGCATGATAAACTGCTCTTAATGACATATGAAGTAATTAATAGCAAAACTTGAACAACAACTCCTCGCCTTACTAACATGACCAAGATCTTACTTACATTATTATCTATTGTCTCCTTCAGTCTTGTGAGATCTTCCATGGCTGCATCCCAATTCTGCATCAGAATTTCAGATGCAAGTTTCCCCCACAGAGAACTCAGAGCATTTCTGTCTGTAGCTGGAACCTATTTCAACAACAGCAATAAAAATTATTTTTTTAAAAAAAGATTTTAACTTCTAAAAAGAGAAGACATTTTCTGGTAATATTTTTAACTTACAGGATGTCAAACTCAGTCCTATCTTTCTGAATTAGATGTACATACATACACACACTTCAAATACTTATGTATTTAAAGCAATTTAGGTTCAGAAGGTGAAAGAGCAGTAAAAATTCTAAAGTAGAAACTAGAAAATCCTCTAAGACAAAGTTCCCTGCTGCTCCAGTTTTAACTTACACAAAAGAAAAAATTATATGGCTGAGCAGGAGATGACACTAGTTCCAAATCTATGATACCATGTAAAAATGCTTCTGAGCTATTAGAACAAATGTCTCTTTCAAAGCAGATTCCCAAAAAACTTAGGACAGCAGATAACCACCATCACCAAATCTAAGACTCCAGAATTCTTTCTGCTAATGCTGTAGAGAAAACATACTTCTTACAAGTGTTCAGTAAAACTACAGCTTTGCAGCAGTGAGTCTGTTTCTTACAAGAATAGTTCCAAGGTCAAGCTGTGTTAGTTTGATACAGGAACGAGTTACACTAGATCATTCAGTGTTAAATCTTATTCTCAAATTAGTTACCAGATTTCTTTCACAGGTTATGGTTCATCAAAAAAATAAAATCTTCTCCCAGAGTTAGTAAGCAAGCCCTACACCAAGCTATTACCAGCACCAAAACAGTATTTCATGTTTTTAAATCCATTGACCTAAGAATATAATGTTAACCCCAGAGTTACAATGCAATTAAGGACAGCTGCCCACAAACCTATACAAGTTAGGTATTTCCTCTCTCAGAACATTAAACTCTCAGTACAGAAAAGTAATACAGAAGAATTCCACCTTATCAACATTTGACTACGAATTCAACTCAATTCTTACTCTCAACCCTATTTCCATTAAGGATTCATTTCACAGATTTGCTTTTTGAACTACAGGCAACTACAAAAACTGTTGCTATCTAACCTAGCAGCATTTCAGAAAGTTTAGGGCCTTTTTAGATGGGACTAGAAAGTAGATAGCAAGAACTGAACTTGAAGACAACTGACTTCAGTCAAGTCAATCACTACATACTGTTTTCAGCAGTCATTTCGCATATCCTTGAATGATGCATGGTTTAAGTCTATCTTCCGGAAAACCAAGGTGACAATTTAGTGGATACTTTTAATCAAGGTGGTTCACAAGTACTGTGCTGGTTCCAAATCACAGTTAGCTAGCTATTCACACTAACTGCCTTCAGATACTGAAACTGCTCTATCTACAGTTACTTTAAAATTCCATTTATTAATAAAATGGCACATTCACTGTACAACAATAAATTGACTGTATTGAGATTCTCACAAGACACTCTTGTCTCTCACAAAATTCATTCCCACAATTAACAAATGATATGAGTTACAATAACACGAGCAGAGTTGCTTAAGGGACGATAGATCTGGTTCTACAAATCTCATTTACTGCTTACACTTCCTAGGTACATGACTTATTCTTAAATCTGTCAAAAATCACAAAAAGACAGTTTAAGAGTCCAGATAAGTTGGCAGTTCACTATTACCAGTGATTATCTTCAATCTACCTGCAAGCTTTTTACCACTGTTAGTGCCTGTGCACAAAAACAGCTACCCATTTTGCTGTTTAAGTTTTTCTCTAGGATACACTTACAGAGGGGAAACAAGAAATACGGAACAAGAAATAGCGCAAACCTCAGTCTGATCACAAGACCTACAAATGTAAAGAACAAATCTGAAGTTTAGCATGAAAAGAGTTTCTGGATAACAGTCACTAAGACTATTATGAGTCTGACAAGTCTTTTCAATTTTTCCTTGGTGCATAGTAACTGTCTCAAAAAAGCTCGCAAGTACTGTATTTTCACAATTACCACAGACTATAAAGGTCTAAATATTTCATTAAAAAACACATCTAAAACTTACCAGAACCCTAAAGAAGTATAGATATTCTGCAGCTCCAGAGTAATTGCCACATTCGTACTGGAATTTTGCATACCTGTAGAGTGTATCTAGGTACTCCTGCCTAAACTGAAAAGAAATACAAAAGAAGTGTTTTCTTCACTAGCAAAACAAAATGTTGTTAGAAATCCATTTCAATAGTAACCCTTAAAAGCCCTTTTCGAAAAGTTGAATAACTTGTCAAAAGTTATTTGAAAGATATTGTAGACTCCATAGACAATGCAAAAGCTACTCTTAATTTACATCACTGAATCAGTGATTAAACTAATACTTTGGAAAAAAGTTCTGCATTGCAAAATAAAGCACAACTTAGTTACAAGGGCGTAGCTAATATTAAGCTCCAGCTTTAGTTTTTGTTTGTATTATTGTATGAGCACAAAAGCATTCCAATAAAATACTTCAGTACTAGGTATTCCATCTATAAGCTACAGTCAAGTGAGACAGGCCAAAATGCCTGGTTCGAGCATAATGGTTCAGAGCTATTGGCTGTGGGAGAGGTGGGATGGAAATGTTTAGACCTGAGTTCCAACAGATAGAGCAATTAAAACACTTACACCATGCTTCTCAGCTAAGTAGTCAAACAGCATTCGACCGTCCCTATAATGAAAAGATAAAAACTGCTGTTTTCACAAAACATACTGATTGTCACCACGCAACACTACACAAACACAATCTTTAGCTGTTAAAAATAAAGTACCCAAATAGTGCATGAATTTAGAATGATACTTCTCCAGCTGTTGTGCAATAGTAACTGCAGAAATAGCAAGCCAATTATTCCCTAAGTAAAATTAATGTAATTTAAAATAATGAATGCCACCTGCAACAACAGATAGAATCAAGAAAGGGTGGGAAATTGTTTTAAATTTGACAGCATCCCCAGTGTTCAATATGAAAATTAAATTCTAACACAGCTCTTCTCACTCATGTTCTAATTCACAGCAATTACTCTAGCCAAGAAGTTTGCATTTAATAGGAGATGAGAAAAAAATTGCAATGACTCAAACCACTAGAAAGGAAACTTATCACACTCAGCACTGGGACACAGTGGTTAGTAGGGATACATCTATGACAGAAGTACCTGAAAAGTACACAACTATAAATAATCATACTTAGTAGGTTGTAAATGTTTAATTTACACATGAACACATTTATGAAGCTTTCTGGATTCAATATACATAATAAAAGAACAACCACCATTATCGTGATCAAAGAAAAGTTCAAGCCTCCAGCAGGCAAACACAGGATGACCTACCACCAGTGTCACACTACTGACCACAGGATTTTATACACCTGATGTATTTTTAAACAATAGCTGATTTTGTGAATGATTTTTTTATCCAGGATTTGCAATAGTTCCTGATCAGCTCTTGGAGTGCAGTTCTACCATGCCGGCTTTTTAATGTGATAAGAGTTCCATTCAAACTCACATGCAACCACCATCTGGCAACAAGCACCAACACTGAATTCATAAACACAGCTGAATTGGAAAACATTACTGAAAAGAGTCTCAATTTGGCACTTTGATTGTATGAACCACCTTTCTACAATACTGAAAGAACATTACTTTCTTTCTATTCTAATGCCTCCCACTTCCTATACCCTTGGCTACCCTCTACTTCTGAGAATTCAGATTTCATTCAATCATGTGGGATAGACACAAGGACTCAAATATAATTCTCCAGAAAAATAACTTAGTGTTTAATGAACTCTGTTCAACTGCATCCTATTTTAGGAAACTTGCATGTTAGCTGTTCTTCATGAGATTGACTGCATTTTTGCTATTCGGTAATTCAAAGAGAACAACGGCAAACAAGTTGAATTTCATATATTACGTAAGTAAATCCATATGTTAATCCATTTCCATACTCTAACATACCCAAGATGTAAGCACCAAGCTACAAATTACTCTGCGGACAAAGATACAGTGAAAATGCACACAGGAGACAACTTCCCCAGTCATTCTGAAATCAACTGACCACGAAGCTGTAAGACTGTGGAACTACAACTTAGTATCTGAGTCAAGATCATACAGGGAAATGGCACACTGCCAAGGCAGCCAACAATGACAGACCTCAGTAATACCTGTCAAAGTTCTGAAAGGCTCATAGGTTTCTTCCAGTGGAAGATACTGCAAGGAGGCGGCATACTGACTATTTCTCTATAATTTTTAAAGCTTTATGGCCTTTCTCCAACAGCTGCATGGAAAAAAATAAAAAGAGATATTTTGGTTTACTCTTGAAAGAGCTGCCAGTTGCAAAGTCTTTCACACATCTTCCAACATTTCCCAGACTTTGATGTTCTAAACAGCATTGTCATGGTTCAAAAACTGATCTAGAGCCCTGATGATACATAGCTCTAAGTTTGATACAGGTTACAAGTCACCAGCAGAAATTCAGAGGCCAAGGAAACAAAGATTTCTATCTACTTATCTAAAGACCACTACTCAGTTCTAGGCTGATTTATACCTTTCAGCCCAATTCACCCCATTACTGTAGGATAACAACAATCCCAATCAGGATTCCCATTGAGCCAATAACCTAAACCACTATTTCTGAGTGGCAAAGTTTTCAGAAATTTCAAAAATAAAAAAACGCACCAGTCCTGAAATAAAACTTGCTGCACATGAGGAGCAGGGATAGCATTTCTTAGCATCAGACAAATTATTTTGTGTGGTTTTCTGATACTCTTGCTTCTAAACAGTGTCTACAACTCGGGATCAGTACTACCAACGAGCTCCCTTGGACCAAGGATCAAGGTAACAGGATCAGTGTCCCATGGGATGCTAGGTATTCGAATTGCAACAAGGTTTCTAGTCAAAAAAATTGCTTTAAAAGTACTGGCTAAAGGCAAAGCAAGGATTGAATGAAGTCCCTACATATAGATCCGAAGTTCACTTTCAGATTTGAAAAGTTGCGATACCATCTAGTACCTTGTTTAGGATTAATATAGTCTCCATCAACAACTTCAAGACAGTTAATTGCAATTGGACTTTTTACTTTCAAAGCTGTATTTCCAAATGCTCTCAAATGGCTCCCTTTTTCCTATAACCACTCAAGCCATAGGCAAACATAATTCCTTCTCTTATTAGAATGGACTTATATCCGATTTCTGCATGGATATGCATATAAAGGTACTTTACCCTGACAATGCTTTTTACAGGGGAAGCTTAAGTACTTTCTGAACAGAAAATAAAACCTTTTCCTGATTCCCTGGAAAGCTAACTAGTTTCAATATTCCTATTCCATACATAGTGGTACACTATTTGAAATCTTAAAGCAAGCAAGTCTGAATAAGGGATCTAACTAATTTTTTACCAAAAGGTAAGACACTTTCACAATAGTAATAACAATGTTGCTAACGTAAAGACAATAAGCAGTAACTTACACACCCCCCCCCCGTTGAAGTCACACAGTTACTTCCTCAACTACTACAGCTGAATCCTTTTAACTCAGGCTTAATCATAAGAAAACTGTCTAAACACTGCATCTAAGAACCGACAGACTCATTCTACTTGAATTACTTCAATTCAAGCGAAAAGTAATTGGACACATCTTCAAAAAGATGATTATTAGCACTATCTCACATCAACAACATGGTCAGTCCATGGTGGGAAGCAGATGGTGGAAGGACATTACATGCCTGAAAGAAATAATTGCTATGAGGCTGAAAGGATGTTTATCCACCAGGCTTCCCAGAATGACAGACAGCATTCAATAATCCTCTGTGAAAGATACAGGGAGAGAAGGTAGACATCCACCAAAGAGGAATCCAAGTTATTTCAATTTCCCATCCCCAAAAAACAATGTACTGAATAACAGGAGTCACTTGTCTGCAGTTGATTTAGCTGAGCATTAAGAACAGAAATACTTGTGTACAACAGGTAAAAATTACTAAAAAGAGTAAATTGGGTATAGCAATTGTAATCAACTGTCCACACAACTTAAATACTGGTTAGAAATATAAATGCCTTTCTTGCAGTTGCTACAGACAGCATTCCTATTATCAACACTTAAGAGGTACCAACAAGCCTTCCTGAGAAAGTTATGTTAAAAATTACCTAGTGGACTGCATTTGCCTCGTAGTCTCTGGATCCTCAAACATCTTGACAATAGGTTCAGTTTCAGCTTGAAGTTGTTTCAGCTGTGCAACAACAGTTGTTCTCTTCTCACGCAGAGCTACACACAAGCAAATCCATGTAATGCTTTAATTTTTTGCAGAAACCAAGCTGTAATTACATGGTGCTGACAGCACATGTAAACACGTTCTTCTAATCCCCACCTAGCTTGTCCTCTCAGTCAAGTCACAAAAACAGGGGTATCTAACAACTCATTACTTCCACACAAGAGGAAAGGAACCAAATGATAGAGGCTTTTTATTAAGTTAATGTCTCATCAAGCCATCTAAAGAGCAGCTAGCTCAAGCCAAGGCTGTATTAGACAAGGTATCTCCAGGCTTCCACTGTGGAAGAAAAACTTTAAGTAACTTCATATATTCCAAAATAAACTTGTAAAAAGTAAACAGTGCTATTACACCAATCAGATTAATTTTCCTCTAACTGACCTGGTTCTAAAAGCACACTTTTAGAATATTTAGCTGAAAATTCACAGAAAGACTTTAAAGCAGTTCAATCTGCGAGACTACAATCTGAAATGTTATTCATGTTTATTCAGAATATTAACCCTTTTGTTTGTTTTATGAAAAATTGGTAAGAAACAGAACAGCTTCAGGATGATGGCTTTACAGACTTACAAGCTTTTCCACCCAGTGCTACCATGTGCAACAAAAATCAATACTTAAATTGCAGCCCTTGTGCTTTAAGAAAAAAACAGAAAAAAAGCAGCTTGAGACCAGCAATATGAACAAAAAAATATGGGCTCAGAGAACCCAAGAACAAATACCAGAAGAGCACAGAATCCAGGAAGACATGACAGAGGGCCACGCACCAGGGCATTCAACACTACAGTGAGCCCATTAGACTTGGGTTTGTGATTTCGTTGGCAGAGGAGGTCCAAAGGGGAAAACACCATAATAGTGACCCAACCTAGATCTACAAACGACTTGCCTGACAGGAAGTACTCCAATAAGGAGCAACTATCTCCAACTTCAGATGAATCTTGAAGTTATAACAGAAGGGGAAACAGATGTAAGAAACTATTGGTAAGTTATTAGGAGTACAGGATTTTTTTTTTTCTATGACATCTTCTGGCTATGGAATTGTGAGGTGATCACAGAAGACAAGACAAAAGGAACTATAAATTGTGCACAGACTTTTCTAAATATAATAGTTTACTAAGTATAATAGTTTAAGTGAACTTAGCTTTGACGACTTAAACCAGTAAGGCCTTAACAAAAAGTTAGTATAAAATTTAATGAAACCAGCAATTTTGCAAGCAAAGAGACCCTGTCTGTGCCTACATTTTGGTAGTATTGCTTCATGAAGGGGACATGTACCAGAAAAATCTCACAGTAAGTTAAGACCATCACATAAAAGAAAACAAAAGAAATCTGAACAACTCTCAGGTGAAAGTACTACCTCTGTTAATTTAATGTTATACTGTTAAATGAAAGCCAAAGATCAAAGAGTATGAAGTCATTGTATTAAAGAAAAGTTTCACACTGCCAAAATAACAACTTAAAAATTAACAAATAGTTTACGAAATACACAAAGCAAAACATTAGAAGGGTGGGAGCTGCTGGACTGTATGAAGGCAGAGCTTTCCCAGTGGCCAAGTTCATTCAACTTACACACAAATGAGAGCTTTTAAATTTATGCAGTTTAGCGATCTGCTTAAATAACTGGCTGTAATCAGATTAAAAACCTTGGACTAGTTATTTTGTGAAGGTGTACAAGGATTGCTACTTCTTGTGCTGACATTTTACTATGCATTTACTATTGATATTGTAATATCCTTCAGTAGTTTAGAAAGTCTGGAGCAAGGAAAGAAAAACGTTGACCTTTAAGATTTTTACAGCCCTGAGACTAACTTTTGCAACCAACAGCACCAAAAGTAACTTAAAGGTAAAGCTATCAATACAACTGTTTTTTAGATGAGGAAGTGAAAGCTTCTGGTTCTCCTGATTGGTATTATCAGTCCCATGCATCATTGCATATGCACCTGTAAACAGTATCTAATGCTGGCATATAAAGAGTTTGTCCAAAAAGTTGAATCCTACACCTACAACTCAGCTCTATGCACTCAAAAAGGGCTAAATGCAACTGTACAGTTCAAAGAGCAAGACCCAGAGGCAGAAGAACAGCTGGATCTTGCACCTGACTAAGCAAGAGCACTGAGTCTTCCTCCTAAACTGCACAGGCAAGGCAAACTGTAGTCCCTCTACAGTTCAGGAAAAGGTGATTAATTCCATAAAATTCAATAAGATGTGGAAATGGGGAGAAAGCAAATATTCGGAGACTAAGGTCAGGAAGGAAAAAAACACAAACACAAGAAGAAATGACAAAAGGAAAAAAGCCGCAAAGGATAAAAGTTATATAAGGAAAGATATCCTATTTTTCTCCCCTCCCCAGGTGTTATGCAGGAAGATAAAAGTTGAAATGTTTTAAGAAAGCTTCCAAAAATCACAGAGACAATAAGAGACTAAGTTTCATATTCATCATGATAATATTGATCAATACTGATTTTCATATATCTTCAGTTATTTCATTTGGAGTTTCTCCTTCTAAAGAAGCAGCAATTTATCCATTCACACAAGCAGGCAAAACATGTATTTCCAAAAATGACTATCACCTCAAGATCTGAAAATCAACTACTGATCAACGGAATTACTTATAAGGGAGATCTAGCCTTAATATACTGGATGCTTTAAAGAAAAAGTTACGCTAACCCCAAAACATTTTGCAATAGTATCTAATTTGACAGATGAAAAATAGGTGCCACTTTCAGGCTATACCACTGAAGTGCTTGGAATAACCAAATCAGCACTGAAATACGTGCCACGTTCAAAGACTAGGTTCCTGACTGACCAACAAACCCCAATGTCCCGGGATTAGGGTACTCATTTCAGTGTCACACATCCTGTCCATAAGACCAAAACTAAACAGTTTTGTAGTCTGAGTGCAATATGCAAATTACTACCTGCTATTTATGATTTCAGATAGGTTGCAAAACAAATACATAAAATTTGTTTCAAAACTTTGTTTTAACTGAGCAGCTTACCATGTGGAATTTCATCGGAATAAAGGTTTTTGTACACATCCATAGCAAAATCCACCATGTTGGTATCACTAAGGAGATCCAGCTTTCCTTGAAGCAGTTCTTTTTCATTGTATATCTGAAACAGGAATTATCAACAGATTTCTCTGAATACCACTGAATAGTTTCCAATGACTATTACACAGTTAACTTTATGGTAAAGTTTATTTTATGAATTTCATCCATTAAGTTGCTTTAAACATCAGGTCTCCCACCTCTACAATGCATCACACAGCTCTGTCACTTAGTGTGATTACCATACAGCCTCCCTACTTCTAGTCCAAGCAAGATAATGCCAATTCCCTACTATCCATGAACACTTGAACTTAAGAATAGTCACAAAACAAGTAACATTTTTAGATGATTATTTCTAATGAAGGTAAATTAGCTACTTAGTAGGCCAAAGTAAGTAACAATTCACATGGCGAAAGGGGGTGGGGGTATAAAACAGGAAATTTGACTAAGATTTAAAAAGTTTTGAACCCAGAACTTAAGAGATGCAACACAGAGGGGAAGTTCAGAGAACAGTTTCCACAAAATAGCATCCTGAACCATGCAGACTCATCAAATACTTTAAATTGGATCTCAGAAGAGACATTCAAGTTCAAACTTCGCATGTAACCGTAACACATCTTAATCTAAGACATTATTAAGTCTATAGCATAATAAGTAAATTTAGCTGAGCTTTTGTAATTAGTTCACTATTTTTAAGCTTATTTAATTATTTCTTAAACATCCTAATAATTTAGCCTTCAGCTGGTAACTGCTGCTAGATCATCAAGATGCAGGTGGGGGTGTAAACTAGCACACACCTCAAAAATACATTTACATGAAGGGTGCATTACAGTTCACCACATCACATGCAGATCTCTCATATATAAAACCTGCAGAAGCTTAATTCAGCTCTGAACACTATTATTCAAGATAACACACTGCAAAAAAGTAACTGTTTAATTACCTTGAGCTGGTTTACAAACGCCAAAATACAACTAATGCACTCAAGATGAGTGACGTCAAACAAAATCCACATAGTAGATATGAAAGCTTGTTATGCCAAGCTGTTGCAATGTACATACACTTCACTGGTTTGTTTCTGACACAAAATTTCAACTTCAAAATTTAAAGTTTATGAAACCTGGCATGTTTTTAAATTTTAAAATAGACCAGCTGAGTACCTTAGGTAATTTTCGTTGGCAAGAGCTGAGCCTCGAACACTTCTGACATCACCGGGATTCCCCCAGTGACCTAGTTTGACGTAAATATAACCAACCAACGAGGATTTGCGGCACACAGGACCTGCCCCTACCCTACACACCAGAAGAAAACCAGCGAGGAGGGCGGCTCGGAAGGCCAGCTGCTTCCTTACACCGCCCCCCCCGAAGGGTGACAGCCCCGGACCGGCAGGAGAAGCCGCGGCAGCGAGTGTCCTCTCCTCACCAAAACGGCGAAGCCAAGGAAGCCCCAAGCAGCTCCGAGCATCCCCCTGCCCCCTTCCACCCGCCTCCCCCCGGGGCGGCCCCTGCCCGCCGCTCCCCACATGGCGCCGCGCCGCGCCCCACCCGCAGGGAGCCGGCCCCGGGCCCGAGCAAGACGCCGGCAGCCCGCCAGTGGCGGGCCCGGCCCCCCCCCCGCCCCGCCGGGCACGCACCTCCTTGACGGAGAGGAACTCGAGCAGCGGGAAGACGAGGTGCCGGTCCAAGAAGTGCGCGATGCGGGTGGTCAGGTCGTACTCCGCCATCTTGGCGCGGGAGGCGGGGAAAAGGAAGGGCCGCGGCTTTTACCGTGCTGAGCGCCTGCGCGCGGCCGGCGCAGGCGCGGCATTGCCCGACCGGTATGGCCGGGGCGCATGCGCGGAGGGGGCGTGGTTCTTAGGTCGTGGGTGTTGGGTGTTCGTAGAGTCATGGGCTGGAAGAGACCTCCAAAATCACCTGGTCCAACCATCCCCTTACCACCACCATCACCCACCAAACCATGTCCCTAAGCACCACGTCCAAACTTTCCTTGAACACCCCCAGGGATGGTGACTCCACCACCTTCCTGGGCAACCTGTTCCAGTGCCTGACTGCTCTTTCTGAGAAGAAATGTCTCCTCATTTCCAACCTGAACCTCCCCTGGCACAACTTGAGGCCATTCCCTCTAGTCCTATCACTAGTTATCTGTGAGAAGAGGCTGACCCCCAGCTCCCCACAGCTTCCTTTCAAGTAGTCGTAGACAGCAATAAGGTTTCCCCTGAGCCTCCTCTTCCCCAGACTAAACAACCCCAGTTCCCTCAGCCGCTCCTCATAGGACTTAAAAATTTTCTTGTGAAGTGTAGTTTCTTGGGAACTGTCTCTCACTCTAAAAGCATTGTGTGGCATGCCTTTTGTCATAACTTTTTATGTTGAGAAAAATCCATGTGGATTTGTAACATTTTTTAAAATGTCATAGCTGGAGAGCCCATGTTTTGTTGCTCCTCTTTGTTTTCCACGATGTAGGCTTTATCGAAGTATCAGGTACAATGATAGTGAATTCTCCTTTTTACAGTACTAAAATGAAGAAATGCAGTTAAAGGAAGGAAATAAATGTAGTGAATAAAGCATCTCTGTGGGGAATGTAATTGAAAAAAAAATATATATATATGGTCATATTTCCCAATGATCCAGAGATTCAGGTTGTTGGAGTTCTGCACTCAAATTACCCAATAAATTGGGGAGAGGGTATCTGAAGTATGGCACATAACTGTATCTCTGTGGCTGTCATATGAGGCAGGGATTGTAAGTTCTGGTGGTTTGTTTTCTTTTTTTCTATTCTTTTTTTTTTTTCTCCCCAACATTCAATTTTGTGAATTGATGTGATCTTATTCAGAGCAGGGGCTGTATGTTGAATTTGTTTATAAAGGTCTATGCATTGTGTTTTAAAAGAAAAACTTATTTTTTTTTTTTCTGAATCAGGTTTTGGCATAATGCTAGAAAGATATTGTCCATCTAACACTATCTTGTCATGCTGGATGGATCTCATTAGTACTTCTCTTAGAGTCCACTAGGAAGTTAGGGTGGACAGTGCACGTTTGGGATCCAAAATCCATGATCTTCATTGGCATCGTTGGAACAGATGTTGGTATTCAGTGTGTCACTAGTGCCTTTCCTATATAGTGGAACAGATTTTTTGTTAGCCAAACTACCTCAAAAAGAATTCTTAGCATTCACAAGACAAACTTCCTAGATTGTTTTTAATACTGGAAAGTACTTTACTGAGTTGTACCCAATTCAGCTTTTAGGGATGGGAAGGTGGCTTTGAAAAACAAGATGGACAACTTGAAAAGATCATCTGATTTTCAGATCTTTCATTTTTTTTTACTTTTGGTTGGTGACTGACATTAATCCACATTTTTTTAGTTTTCTTATTTTAAAAGGGGTCGGGTGGAAGAATCACCCACCAGTAAGCAGCATATGAAGTCTAATACTAGTCTAATAGTCTAACAGTAGTCTAATAGGACTTTCTCAAACTGAAATGTGACATCTTGAAGATGTATATTTTTGTTTGAAGGCTGGAAATGTGTCACTAATTTCTTAGTTATGGTAGATTAATAATACATTTAATTTCAGCTGTGCAAAACATTACAGCTTTGCCTTTTGTAGAGTTGATTTTTGTTTTTCCTTTAAAATATCAGTCATGTTTTCCATGTATTGTCAGAAAGAGTCTGTGTGTTGCTATCTGGAGGTTGAACAAAGAAAAGGAGATCTAACTATTAAGATTGAACAAGAATGTGTTAATAGGATTCGTCTTTAAAGCTCAGTCTCATTCTGAACTTGTGAACAAGCTGCATGAATTAACTTTTCTAAATTGTGCATAATAAATGCGAGAAGTTGCTGCATGAGAACACTCCACTGATTTTTATCAGGACACAGCTGAGCTCGTTCAAGCGAGTCAAGTCTCATCTCTTCACGTAAAGCATGACTCCATGGTTTGTCAAAAGGATACAAGACCTTTCCCTCCTATGGGAAGAGGCACAAATCATTTGCTTAGTGAATCATATAACTACAGATTATGTCTGTGACAGCTACAGTTGCTGTTTATGTTGGAACAGAGAGTTAATATAGTTGTATTACAGGCTAGTTTTACAGCTTGTTTTGTTTTAAAAGTCACTGAGAAATAAGAAATAAGGAGGTGGTACACTTGGGAAGCCATTCTTCAGACTGTTAGTGGCATACTCCCTGTCTTGGTGGAGAGATGTAAAGGCAGCACAATTAAGGTTATGATAGGCTGGTTTTTAGAGGTCAGTGTTTGGAGCAGCTCAAAGATTACAATAGTAGAAGGTGTCCTGTAAGATAAGAGTGTTTATGCAGGATGAATGAAGTCAGTTCTTTACAGGATTCTGTTTTGACACTTTTATATAAATCTATGGTATAGGTAGTTTTGCATACAGTAACACTCTTCCCAGAACATCAGCTGTGGAAATGGCTTTTTATCTACAAGACAAGCCTGTATTTTTCATGGTAATTGTAGACACCATTTCCTTTAAATGATATCTAGATGATATCACTGATGGCATGCATCAATGCGAGTGGTGAAAGCTGTCCCCCTGTAGTATTTTTCATGTGGTGATCATTAGGACCTGATCAAACTCTCTGCTGGTTGTTCCTGCTTATGCAACTGATAAGTGATGGTTGGAGCATGCTTTGGGGCAGGTGCTGTGGGCTTGTAGGTTGCTAAGTGATGTTCGGGCCTACGCTCGAACGCAAACCAAAAGGGGCAGCCAGGGGTTAGGAGGATGGGGAATAGGAAGGGCTGTGACACTGGTGGTGGTCTCCTGCTGTGAGGGCCTGCCCAGCCAGCAGAATCTGGGTTTTCAGGGAAAGGCCATTACAGTAGCAGCAGTAACAAGAATAACAGCAAACAACAGCATTAGAACAATTAGGGGAAAATACTGGCACGGCAACTGAGGAAAAAGGCTGCAGAGCTGCCTGTGGAAAATGGGCCCTGGAGGTACGGATGGAAGGCCTGTAGCCATGCAGAAGCCTCTGCATTCAAGACGCTGTGCAGCACTGGCACCTAGTTTATCGATGATTGTCTGCCAGAAATAAGTACAGTCATGAGTGAAACAGTGTAAAGAGCAGGCTGAGGAGGGCCTTTCAGCAGATGGGACAATGCTGTGCAGGAGGAGCTGTCAGGACAACTGTTTGTTGTAACACCACAAAGTGGAACACGCTGTGGTGAGAACTATTGCTCTAAGAAACGTCTGAGTTCTTAAGACCTATCACCTAGTGAAATAGCTAAATCCCCCTTGGTGAAAATTATTCTAAAATACACTTTCATGGCAAAGCAGTTTTAGCTAATTTTAACTGTAGAACTGGAAATTTGGATTTGTTTTGAATTCTCGTACAAACACCTGACTGAGGAACAGTGTGAGGCATGGTAACAGCTAGGCAAGCTTTCGTATTTGGCGTAGACAGGACTTGAAGTCAGAGTGCTTTGACCTAGTGGACCGTTTCTCTTCCGGAAATTCATCTCAATGTACTTAAGATAGTTAATGTACCAGTGTGCTTAAAATCTCTGTTTTTCATGATGAAATAAAAGCCATTTGGCTAGAATTACCTAGAAGAATATCTTAAGAAAATTAACCAGGGTGTATCTTGTTCAGGCTGTCTATTTTGATTCCTTAAATCTTAGTGAGCAATTTTTGTCTAAAAGATTCCAGTTTTGTAATTGGTTCTCATTTAACTTATTGTTACCACAACAGTGAAATCCAACATTCTTTGAATTGCTAGAATTAAGTAATCATAGCAAAATATTTTTCCTCTTTTATTATCAAGAGGATATTGAACCTATTAACTTCTTGCACATCTTTTGACAGCAGGGATAGAGCATATTATTCAAATCTTATTTAACTTGTTTATTGAACTGCTCTCCATAATTATTTATTTTATGTTTGTTAAAATGAAAATATTTCTAAAGTCAAGAATGTGACATAAGAATTCTCTATTGTCAACTATTTCTGAATAGCTGTATCATAATTCTGTGGAGTCATCATGAAACAGAAGACAAATATGTTGACTTGCTATTGAAAGTATTTGGAAATAAAACAACTAAGGGAACACAAGAGACCAAAATAGAGTACTGTGTGAAAATTTTGTAATTGTTCAATACACTTTTGCTGGTGCAAGAATGTTAGTAAGGAAGCTGACTGAAGATGCAGGACCAAGACAGGAATGATAACTAACTAAGTGGAGTTACTCTGCATTTATACTGGTGGAACTGGTACTGCAGGGTTTTTTTCTCTTTGTAGGGAGGCCTCCTTAAAAAGCTGAGGGCAGCAACGCTCACCTAATTTGGCTTTACCAATGGGCGGCGCTAGGTTCTGTCCACAACTTTCAAGTAATGTTTTCTATATTTTTGAAGTATTTCTCGTATTAGAAAAAGTAAGTAAATAAATTACGGAACTCTGTTGTGCTGCAAAATTTACCTAATAATGTGAATCAAGTGAATATTTGAATAGAAGCCAGTCAGTTCTGAGACATTCTCTCTCTGGGTTTCAGCTGGACTTGAGTTTTTCTGAAACAGGCAGATGGAATGCTTATTCTGTTGGGTTTTCTTCTTCCACAAAGGTGATGAAGAACAGAGGAAGCAGGAAGACATTTATATGTACATTCCACTTGCAGGGAAAAATGTTCTTTTTCTCCTATGCTTGCAAATATAGGATGCCTGTCAGGAAAAAAGGCTTATGGGTTGAATCTCTAATATATGTAGATGTCTCTAGTGACTGACATCCTGTTAAAGGATACACCATGTACCATAATACACTGGCAAATAAATTATAATTGCAAGGAAACTTGTATGACTTGTAGCATTGAGCCTCTTCATAGTCTGTTGCTTTGCTTTGTTCAGGGAATGTAATAAGTCACAGGAATGGCAGGGTGGGAAGAACCATTTGCACGAAGGTGTCCCTATCTTTTCCACCCTTTTGCCACAATTCTGATTTTGCTTGTGAAGCTAACAAGAAAATAATAAATTCGTCTTCAGTGTTTCTGGTTTGTCCAATCCTCTGCTTTCAAGAGAGATTTGGAAAGCCTGTTAGAAGGCAGAACTAGAACTGGGATTTACAGAAGACTTGAGTGAGCTTAGTTGGATTGCTTAGGAATAAATGAATTTGGGTCTGTAAGTATGACATAGTATACTTTAAATATACAAAACAAGGCAAAGGAAATTGTAAGTAAAGCTTTTTATCCCAGAATATTGGAATCAGTGCAGAAGGGCATAATTCAATCTCAAATCTTTATTATTGGTGATGACGGATGAGCATGAAAGAAACCAGCTTTGCTTTCCAATCCCAAGCTGTTAGCAGGCAAGAGATCTGGAGAAAAACCTGAGTTCAAGACTACTTCTACTCAGGATCAGTGGAACAAATGAGCTTTTTCAGAATCCGCATATTCTAAAGTTATTTTTCAAAATAGCATTGTAAGATTGTAAGTTAAGGTTATAATTAAATATAAATTATAAATGAATATTGTGTAAGTAACTTTAAATTTATTAGGATTTTTTTTTTTTTTTGGAGGGAGGGGGCAGGGGGAGGATGGGGTGAAAAAAATTCCCAGTAAGGAATTATTTGTGACATGTTTTATCTTCTGGAAGTTTTTGGGAAAGCATAATAGGTTATTATGGGAAAAGTTCTAATATAATGATTGTACAAAAACTTGTAGTAAATACTCTCTTATGAGTTTATATATGGGAAGAAGGCCTAACTCTTCATGCTGATGGACTGAAAACAGCTCTTATTTTACCTTCTTTCTGCCCTTGTCTTTTGTTTCAGTTTTAGATTGAGTTTTAAAAAGAAATAAAAATAAAAATCATAAAAAAGTAGAATGTTGGTACATGGAAATCTGAATTGAAGGTGATGCAGGTATTTATAGCACTAGGCTTTTTAACCTTACTTGAAAAATGTCTGAGGTTGATATAAACCTCTTTGCAGCCCTGAAGAAGTTTACCAGCTTGTGATTAATTCATTTTTGTTGCGTTTTCTTATCTTAGTATAGGGTAAATGCTTTGTTGCTGCTTTATTTAGTACTGCATCAGTTTTTTTAGTTACTGCATTATTTAAATAATTTTTTCACAAAACTGGTCATCTTTCTTTCAGTAATTGTGGCACGTTGTGGATGCCATATTGCTCCAATAAGGGCTGCAATTGAGTAACACTCACAACGCTACCTTTGACTCCTAAATGTAAGATTTTTAAATCTCTGAACAGAAGTGGTACCGAGATCTAAATGCTGTACTTGCTCTGCTTGCTCTCTAGGTTCACTAGGACCCAGTAAGCTCTGATCCAGATGTCTAAAGCTCCATGTGAACACTGCACTACCTCCTTAAAAGTCCTGCTAACTGGAGCACAAGTAGACAGATCAATCCCGCAATAAATTAATGGTCAAGTAATCTGCCCCGTGAGTTTAAGGGGAAAGCTTGGGGGGAAATATGTATAATGCTTGATACATGTTCCATCTTTTTTAGGTTTAAAATCCATAGCTTTGTAATCAGTGATGGTAGGCCCAGCCAGAAACTTGGAACAACATCAGAAGAACAGTGCAGGGTCAGTACTGGGTGGAAGGGAGCTGTGACTCTTCCACTTCTCACTTCCACACATCCTGTTTTCTTTTCATAAACAAACCAGCTCTGTTGCCTCTGGGAAGGATGGGTTAGCATTCTCTTGCAGCAAGACAAAATTCAAGGAGAACAGGGACTTGGGGTGGTGTCCACCTGCTGGGCAGATGGAGAAGGCAGGTGTGGTGGATAAGGTGAGAATGTTCCTCTATCCAAACCGTAAATGCTACAGTAAGCAGATGGTCTGGACATTGGTTTGGGGCATATTAGGAAGAGTTTTGGGGCATTAAAAACAGAGGCACTCCTTCAAGAGGTAGTTTTCTGGCAGCTGCATATTTACCTGCTCTTTTCTAAAGAAATAATCTGTCATTTCCCAGGATTGGTCGTTAACCACCCCTCTGTCAACTTGCCTTGTTTTTTGGGGGCTTAGGCTGGCCCCAGTAAGTTAGAGGATGGGGTGTCTCAGATGCTAGCCCCACACTCGTGCTCCTTCCTTGTGCTCTTGTGGGACAGGACTTAGGCAAACCTTGCCCTGCCTGCTTGCAGGAGGTTCTCAGGAGCGAGAAGTGCAGGAGGGGGTGGCAGGTTGTGCTAGGTGCCTTTGCTGTGGGAGCAGGCTGGGGACCTGCTGTGAGCGTGCTGTATAAATGCAGGCAGGACGCTTCAGCTTTGGGTGCCTTTATTATACCTGCCCCTGGGGGTAGCAGAGATACAGCTGCAGAGCGATCCATGATTGCAGTCACCACGGCGGATCCTACCAGAGAGCTGTGTTCGGGTTGGTCTGTACATCCGTGGCCTTGTGCATTGGTGCCAAACAGGCGGCGTTTGCTCAGAAAGGCAAATGGATGTGAGCATGTAACTTACATGGGTGAGGCAGAGTAGCCGACAGCCCACAGGGGGTCTGGTTTCTGGATATATTCAAGAACTGAGAGTCAAGCTTTCATCCTCCTTGATGATCTCCCACGCTCGCTGGCTCCTCCCCAGTGCTACGGTCAGTAGGTCTGGGCTTCCCTTCTCGTCAGGGAGGTCACTGCTGGCCTGGAAGCGCTGGGGACGAAGTTGTGCTGGGTCGTGTTGGGCTGCTGCTGGCAGTAACCAGCCTTAGGTGTTACAGGGCAAGATCCCTGAGCACCCTGGCAGCTGTTTCCACACATCACCCCCTGACCCCTGGGGTCTTCTTCCACTTCCAGGATCTTTATTCCAGCTGAGATTTTCACCACCACCTTTCCAGGCCCCTTTCTTCTTTCCAAAACCGTCTTCTTTTTGGGGAACCCTGCTGTGAGGTGCCTAACCTCTTGTTTTCCCAACCTAAGCAGTCAGTGTGCAGAAACACAATGAGTGATCAGCCTCTGAATAGAGAGCATTCTGCATCTTTATTAATTGGAGGATTTGGTAGGTGCAACTCTGCAGGTCCAGTTTTATGGAAATGAACAGCCAGGCCATAGTGATAGCAGCTCAGAAGGAACAGTCTTCTGAGAGTTCAGAAGTTCAGTTCTGGACATTCACCCCCACACAGGTGTAGAACCAATTATCAGCTGCCTGCTAGCAGTTAAACTTTTTTTTTTTTTTTTTTTTTTTGGTATACGATGGTAATGCATCAAAGATGCCAGAAAATGCAAAGTGAAACTGGCTGCTTTCGGGCTTTGTCCCTGAGTAGCAGGCTGAGTCACTGTGCTGACTGTGACAAAAACAGCCGAGCCTTAAAGTTCTCCCCATACTCATCTCAAATCAGCTTCTCCAGGAGGGATAGCATTGTAGGCACAGTTGATGAGGAGGAAAATTTGAAGCAGGGGGATGATAAAGACTTACTCAGAGCTAACACAATAGATTGGTGGCAGAAACAAGGAAAGAGGGAAAGATCTGACCCCAGTTTGGTCTCTTCTAGCAGGACTTAATTGTTGTAGGGGCCTCCAGTCGGTAATGAGTCTAAGACAGTGGAAAGGCAAAGTTTCTCACGGGGCGGGGGGTTGTGGTGAAGATGTTCATTCCTTTTCTTTTGTTCAAGAGCTGTCTTTGAAGGCATTGTTCTTCCACAGCTGCAGTAGCCTACATTCATTGTGATAATTGTGGGACAATATGTAGGATGGATGATTGATACATGAGATGAAGTTGTGTAAGACTTACTAGAAAATCATATGGAGATAATAAATTATGCAAAGGCAGCTCAGATGCTAAGGACAATTTTAGTGGGGTGCAATAAGGGAAAGGGTACAGCAGATCCAAACAGGGCTAAAAATGGGTCAGAGAAAGAAAACACAACAGTCCCTGTAACTAATCACGTAATATGACTCGAGTTGAAGTATTACAGACATCTAAGGAAGAAAAAATACAGTAAGTACCTCACGGACAGAAAATGGTCTTGACTGAAATGCTACTGCACTCCCTGTGCACCTCACCTCTTTTTCCGTATCAGAACAAGGACTGAGTGTGCCGTCTTCCTTTGGTAGGGAATCCAGGCATGCGGGCAGGGTCTGGCTCTCTGGGAGGCTGGCACCACAAGGCACACAGCAGGGCTTGCAGAGCAGCCTACATGCAGCTGAAGAGGCAGCAAGATGCAAAGGTGGAGAGACTGCCGGCTTCCCAAACGTCAGATGGACTCAGAGCATTTGAAGCAGAGCACAGGTAGGTAGGAGGTCATTCATACTCCTGAAGGGTGTGGGATGCAGGCAGTAGCAAGCAGGAGAAGACTTCTTTTTTTAAAGCCTTTGTAAATTACTTACAGCTCTGTGCTGAGGTGTTTTGGGAGCCAGGTATTCTCACATTTCGCAACTCTTCTGTTCTCACCGTTAAACGGTTGCGCTGTTGTTCTGGGCAGTTTGAACTCTCAGTGAATTTAGCTTTAAGAACATCATGAAGGATTTTATAACAAATTAGAGAAGTGGATAGAAAAGTGAAGATACAACCTGCAGTGAGGACAAATTGTTGTTATTATTAACAGAAATATGAGGTCAAGATACTTGCTGTGAACAACCGTCTACAAGTCCACCAATTTACTCTGTCTTTTTAGCAGATGCTGTAAGAAATGAAGACCCAGTTGGCTGCTTTGGGGTAGGAGCAAGCAGTGGAAGGAGGAACGGTATGGGCAGTCCTGTCAGGTTAATCCCCTTCACCCCATGGTTGTGGGTTTCTCTCCCCTTGGACAATAAAGGGAAAATAGTTGCTGACTAAGAGGCTGTGATTGCCTCCACTGGTACGAACTTGCTCAGAATCCCTGCTCTAAATGCAGCCTCAGAAAGGATGGAGAAGGGAGAGCTGCCTTGCCTGTCTCACTGTTGCATGCATAGTACAGTACTGATCTGCACAACTTGTATTAGCATTTCAGTCAATGGTAGGTGATGTCTTTGCAATAGTTCTACACTGTCCTAATAAGGCTTCTATATCTAAATTTGTGGAAATGTAGAAGAGCTTCCTGTGGCACGATATAATCTTCGGGAATTTGATGCAAAGCCTGTTGAAGGTGGTGGAACGAATCTATTGATTTCAGTGGATTTTAGAGGATTGGAAACAGATATGTGATTTGGACCAGAGCATTAGCCTAACTGATAATATTATTGTCTGCAGAAGCACAGCATTTCCCATGCTGTGCTAGATCACCTTAAGATGTTTAGGGAAGTATAAGAGGTCCAATTTTCCTTTTACCTCCCAAAATACTTTAAACATTTCAGTTGCTTATGTTAATCTTTTACAATATTGCATTTGAGAAATACAGGCAGCACAATATACATACAGGCACAGGATGTTTATGAAACTGTGAAAATCTTGTTTTAAGTTGTGGAAACAACCTTTATTCATGATGTTACACGTTATGTTTCAGCCCACAGGGAAGGTGTTTTACTGTTATTATTATTATTATTATTATTATTTATTTTTATTTTTTTTTCTAAGCTGAGTTGTTAGCACCTGAAAAAATGGAAGTGCTGATATAATCTGAAATAGTATTTCCTGAAGGGCCATGTTGGAGCAATATTCTAGGAGTTTAATAAGTCCCACTGTGAGAGTCATTTGTCATTTTAACCCTAGAGGGAAATTTGTAAAGGTTAGTGAAGGCTATTTGTCAAAGTTAAATCAGCTGCCTAAAATGTTGTTTCTAAAATTAGTAGCTTGAAAATACTACTAGTTGTTGTTTTCAGATTATTTTGGTTTAAAAAGCAAGGGCAGATGGGCAGATGGAAAAAAGTTTCTAAACTGAAATTGTTTATACATTTGCCTGATTATGAAATCATTTTCTGTGTAAATACAGAAAACAAACAGCACAGTGAGGCTGCATTGTTTTTGAAAATTAGGATGGTCCCTCTGTAAAAACTCCCTATGTCAATGGCTGGTACTCAGTGCAGATATTTTGAGTGGGAGTGGTTTAAGAGAGGAACCTAATGTATTGGTGGTTAAATTGTATGAATTGTGTATCCTGCTATTTTGTCCTTCTCTAAATGCAAATGATGACTTGCAATTCCAAAATGTCCTTCTCAGTATGCAATTCAAACGGTTATACTTGTAGATGCAAATTAAGTTTCCAGTCTAGCAAGTTCTCCCTACTTAAAGACTTTATTAAACCATATTGTAGTTATATAACCCATTTGGAATACTAGGAAAAAAGGCTGATATATAAACTTTGCCTTTTCAGTGGCAAAAGGATTTGTAGTTATTGCTTTTTAACATGTATTTTAAGGCATAATTATATGAAAATGCTTATTATTGAAAAGCATATTCCACTTAATTACAGCATTGGCACTCTGCAGGGAGTTGTGTAAGACCCTTTCTTGTAAGTTAGGGGAATTTAGGGTTTTCTTTGTATTTTTCATCGTTACTTTTTATTATTTTCTGGCAATGCATAAACAGAGAGTTAGGTAGCTAAGTTCACAGTAAGCTTGTTGTAGGCTTACAGAGCTTGATTTAATTAAAATAGCCTTTAGTTAGGCAATAGCTCTTCCACATAGCTTTATAGTCAGTTACCCCAATTAGTAAAACAAATACTGAAACAAAAAGGGCAGTGCTTGTTTTCTTAAACTTTGTAATCAGGAAACTCTTCCCAAAAGGTGGATCAAATTCTCTTTTTTAATTTGTTCAGAATAAATGAATTAAATTGAAAACTGATTAGCTCACAGTTGGGAGAATATTCCTGCAATGACTTGGAACGCTTGCTACGGATTAACCCTAAATCCCAGGCCCTGTATTCTTCTGCACTGCTTTTTCTAGTTGCATCATTTGTTCGTGGTAGCAGACCTTAGAGCCTTTCTTTTGGAGGTTGCTGAAAGACTTAATGTGCCTTTCACCTGTGTTTTAAAGTGCTTATATGTTAATATTATACTCAAGAATTCTCCAGTAAGAATTTCCTGAGAATCAATCAATGAATAAGTGTTTATGAAGTTCTTAGCTACACAGAGGTATTGTTATATTACTTGAAGCAGTTGAGGAACTGCCATGACTCTAAAGTAGTAATTCCATTAGTTTGATGTCAAAACTATGCCTGCTTCTTTTCTGTTAAAGACAAAAGCTCTTGTGAAAGTGCTTGCTCATTATCGAGAAATAATAGGATAATACTGTGCAGTTAGAATAAAACTTTTCATGCTTACATCAACAATATGCTAATGATGAGCATAGCATTAGCCTATTGACATATTGAATGCTTTAGAATAATCGTTATGTCAAATGTTTTTAAGTTTTACAAAGTCATATTTTTAAGTCCAGATCATAGCCAAAAGGTGGCAGTATTCTATTCAATATTCATTTATAAAACAGTAAAAAATGCATGTATGTATTGATGCTTCATCTTCTCATATCAGATCGAACTGGATGATTGTGTCTTGCAAATAACATTGGTTTATTAAAAGGACTTGTTTAGAATAAAATAATGAATGAAATTTTTTGTTTACACCTGAAATGTTGCATAAATACATTTTCACTAAATACAATACAATACAGTATAATACAATACAATACAATAAATACATTTTCACTAAAAGATAATTTTTTATGGAGTTCTTAACAGGATCAGAAATTTATCTTGAAGTGTTAACAGAGTTAACTCCTTTTACCTTCAAAACCAGAAATTAATCTCCACATGCTTTTAATATGAGCCTAAACTGCTTCATTAAAAGCAATTTATTTATTACACCCTAGAGACTTTGTAGTGTTTTTCATAAAGTGAGTATGGGCTTTCTTTTGTGCTGAGACGGCAATAAGTTGAAGAATTGTTGAAATACCGCTTCTTCTGACTGCCAGGTTGTTTAGCCATACATCAATGGTTTGTCTTAGCATACTTGGAGATAAAAATTTAAATGTTAATGGGGGAGAATGTGTGCAAGTGCAGTTATATTCAAGCAAATGTTTCCATGTAAATTTTGATCCATAGTTATATCGGATGTAAATATAAAATTATTGTACCTACAGAAGAAGTCCCATGCAGTAAATAAAGTACTTTGTTACATAAAGTTCTTTTACAAATCACTTTGTGTTACACCCTTTCAGAAATATTAAAAATCAAACAGTTTCCCTATTCTCTTTCCAAGTGAATGTATTTCATCCTTTTCAGTGTCGAAAAGTTTTGATAAATATTGTATGTGGGATAGAAGAAAAGCTGATCAAAAGGGCAGGATCTGGGAAATCTGGTTGCAGTGGTACTGTTCTTTTAATAGATTCCCATATTCAGCTCCAACCAAGTACAAAAGACGAATAGGTGTGAATTATAATGTCAAGCAAAACACAACTGGTACAGTTCCTAAGGGAACTGGAATTAATAGGCATTGACATTCAACAGTGGCTTCTATCTTTTGCCACCTTAGTTTCTGGAATAGCCCACTCACTCATCACATCTCTAATGGCTGTTCCTTTAAAGAAGGTCAGGAGACTTTTTAAAGACGTATATTGCTGTTTGTGCATCAACAAGAAGATGTTAGGAAAACTAGTTAATTATTTGATCAAGTAAGGCAGACCATTGAATCACTTGCATACACTTGGGAAACGTCATGAATGTAAGCAGGATGAAGATATCAGACAAATATAGTTAGATGCAAGAGAATTAACTGAGACTATTCAGAAGACCAAAATGAGTGATATTAGTTTTTCACCAATAACTCTTTACCTTCTAACAAAAAGAAAAGTCCTAAGGAAGTACAAGTGTGTGTTTAATTGCTGACTTTGCTAGAAATTTGTTTCCTGCTGGGATCTGGTGTTTGTGATCTATCTGCTTCTGGAGTCTATTTCCACAGGATATTTTAGAAATGATAATTATTCAGAAAGGCCTAGAAATTTCCTGAAATTATTCTGGGAACAAATCCAGGGGATAGTGGAAACTCTGGAACATGTTCCTGCATATGGATAATGAAAGAACCGTTGCTTGGGGCAATGTATTCCCAAGATACTTCATATATCCCCAGGGCTGGTGAGGGGAAGTCTTTTCAGTGTATGCATCACATTTTAAGGAAATTTGGTGAGCAAGCAAAGCATGACTGCAGCAATAATACTTACATCATATTTCAAATACTGTGATCACATCTAAATTGAAAACCAATGGCATACAGTTCAAATAAAATGTAACTGTCATAGCTGTGTGTAGGTTAAAGGTCTTTTTATGCATAAGCATAAAAAGAGGGCAAATTGTGCTCAGTTTTCTTGTGATTAATCTAAGTTGTGGGTTTGTTTTTTCTCAGATTCAAGTATTATGCTTAACACTAAACTTCTTTGGTCACATGAAATTAGAGCTTTGGGTTGAAGTTTATTTGCTAAGAGAAAGACGAGCTCCCTGAACAAAACAGAACAAGTGGCGGAAGCATTAGGAAGATTTTTGTAAGCCACATTCATGTGTGGGAGGAGGTTTGCATCTGCAGGATGCATGTGTGCTATATACTGTGTATTTACTGCTCTGCCTGCCCTGTGCCTATGCACTTGTTTCTTGGGGCTGCTATCTGTGCTCATGAGAGAGGTTGTGGTTTCCTCTTGAACTTTTCTGCTTCTGCCAACACCCTCTGTTTTGTCTTGCTGCCAAACGCAGCAGTAGGCGGAATGGGGGAGGCCGTGCGAATGTACGGCCGCTCCTGACGTGCATGTGCTGCATCACGTTGCGCTGGTCAGGAAAGTCTGTGCTCCTGGACCCTACGTCGTGCTGATGCTGCTCTTACAACATAACCAGCATGCAAATTTTGTCCTCTGGTCCTCCAGGAAAAGTTTGCAGTCTGCAATAAATCAACAGTTATTGGTTATTGTGCCCTGGTGGCCAAGAAGGCCAATGGGATCCTGGGGTGCATTAAAAGGAGCGTGGCCAGCAGGTCAAGGGAGGTGATCCTCCCCCTCTACTCTGCCCTGGTCAGGCCTCACCTGGAGTACTGTGTCCAGTTCTGGGCTCCCGGCTACAAAAATGACAGGGATCTCCTGGAAAGAGTCCAGTGGAGGGCCACAAAGATGATACGGGGCCTGGAGCATCTTCCCTATGAAGAAAGGCTGAGAGACCTGGGTCTGTTCAGCCTGGAGAAAAGAAGACTGAGAGGGGATCTCATCAATGTGTATAAATACCTGAGGTGTGGGAGACAGTGGAATTTGGCCAACCTCTTTTGAGTGGCTTGTGGGGACAGGACAAGGGGCAATGGCCACAAAATGGATCACAGGAAGTTCCGCACCAACATGAGAAAGAACTTCTTCATGGTGAGGGTGACAGAGCACTGGAAAAGGCTACCCAGGGAGGCTGTGGAGTCTCCTTTTCTGGAGATATTCAAGGCCCGTCTGGACGCCTACCTGGGCAGCCTGCTCTAGGGAACCTGCTTTGGCAGGAGTTGGACCCAATGATCTCTTGAGGTCCCTTCCAACCCCTACAATTCTGTGATTCTGTGAAATGAAGTTGATATCTCCTTTGAAGATACCATTAATGAGAGCACTGATGATGGGGTACTGAAGTTGCTGTGAAAGAATAGAAACGACAGGTCTGTAATTTTCCTGACATTTATTTGAAGATGCATGTGGGTACTATGTGCATTCATTCCTTACACGGTGCATAAGCAAATATTGCTTTCTCAAGAAACTGCTGCTTCCATTGAAGGGTTTTGGGAGATTATTTTCTAGATTCTGTTGCACTGGTATCCTGGTACCCTCTATTTTCTTTTCTTTCCTTTCTTTTTTTTAATTTTTTTTATTTTTTACATTCATAAAACCACACAATTTGAAGAATTAATTATTAATTTTGGTGAATATCATCATACATTTAAGCAATATATATTTCTCTCTAGGGGCTTTGTTATAAAGGGTGCTTATTGTTTGGAATGCATTATTACTTTTTTTTTATTTGCCACTCTTCTACATAAAATTTAGAACATTTAAAGTATGCAATTTCCTATTTTAAGAGAAATTTCTAACTTACAAATTTCCATCATGCTACATAAAGGATAAACTTCCTGTTCTATCCATCCTGTTCTTCCTTCAGATTTGGACTGGGAGCACTTGTAGGAGGACTTTCAAATGTTTAAGGTTATTCTTTCTCAGACTTTTGAAGTGACATACCTTTGTGGAACCCTTTGCATTAGGTTCTGGTGGTTTTAAAGGATTTGAAACAGTGGAAATTGGGAGGTAGTGAGATAGTAGGCAAAAGGGAGTATTAACAATTTGCCCATGAGCGTGATCCTGCAAAACTTTAGTTTAACTACTCCCAGGAATAGTTGGTTATTCTTGCATTTAACAGCCACTGCTTCATGTGTAGTTATTCCATAGGTCAGGTGTGAGTTGTTTTTCAGCCTAGTTCACTGAGGAAGTGAGGCTCTGCAGTCCTGCTGCAGGTACCTCTGTTAGTCCCTCTGCAACAATTCAACCTGGAGGATGGTTCAGTCAAGCTTAAAAGTAGGGTAGAGAGCTCAGAAGACAAAACCTTCCATAGTAGTTCCAGGGACAAAATACAGCCCCTGAACCTATTTATTCATCTACCAGAAGATGAGAGACTTGGCTGCCAGGAAAGCCAGCTGAAAATCAAGTAGATCAACATTTACAGGTATGTATTTAGCAGGAAACAAATACAAGCAAATAGGGAGAACTTGAAGATGCAACTGCAAAAAATGTGTGCGTTGAGGGTCAGGAGGTTGGTGTTATGGTTCAGCCATAAGACTTGAAGACAAAGAAATGCAGCTGTAACAAGAGATGTTTGATTGCAGTGTGTGCAACAAACCTTAAACTCTTTTAATAAATTGTTCCTTAGTGTATCTGCAATTGAAAATATAATCACACAAGTTAAAGAAAGTTAACGTGAAAGCACTTCTGGGTAGTTGCTGTGAGTTTTGTGGACTTCTGTGCTGAGTCAGTCATCCTTATTTTATCTGAAATTATTTTAAATTTTACTTAATATAGTAGAATTTTAAAATGCTGGAAATCATCAGGGAAAAATACATCCTCTAAAAAAGAAAAGGCCCATCCATATGGTTGATGAAGCTTAAAATCTTATTTGATCTTTTTGGCAACCAGCCTGCATGCAATCTCTAACAAGGCCTTTCTATGTATCAGACTTGAAGAACTGCTGAAATACTGAGAAACACAAAAGCAGAAATGAACTTGCTCATATTTCTTTTCCCACAGTGATGAAGTAAAGATATAATACTCATGCTTTAAAAATGATGTTGACTAAATGATGTGAGTGAAGGGAAAGGCGTGTGCAGCGCTGTCCGAAATCACAACCCTGAGGGCCTTGCCCTTCTGGTCTCAGGTCGAGATCGCAGCAGAAATGACATCCTCTCCCCCCTCAAAAGGATGCGTGTCTTGCTAACGTAGCCCCTTGGGGGTACAATTAGTTACTTGGAGGAAAATGCTTGTCCTCCCATTGGCAAAATACGTGTAGGAATCACAGCTGTTACTACAAATCCTGAAAATGTCTTCAATAGCTGTATGCTCTGAGCTCAAATGAAAACTGACTGGCTTTAGCTATTGTTACAGAATTTAAAATTTCTTTTCACGTATGTATTGCTTGGCCCTGCCTAAGGATAATTGTATGTAGATTTTAAAAACATTCAAACATATATGTAAGTACAAAGTTTAATGATATCCTTTAATGAAAATGTTCAAGGTAATTTAAACAATGTTGACATAAATAAAGGTACTATCTGTTTTTCGTAGAAAAGCCAATAAGATGACTGCTGACTGCTTATCTTGATACCAGAAGCTCATATGAAATAGCCCAAAGCAGAACTTCTTGCAGATGCTAGCTCTCCAGAGTTCACAGTACAACTCAGTTTGCAAAGACTTCAAAGCAACAATAGTCTGTCTTACAGGGTATTTTCATATTTGCATGCATATTACTAGCTATTTCATTGAATTAACATATATTGAATTAACAGAAATTGTAATTAAAAGCATGCTTGGGCCACTCCTGAAACTGAAGGCTTGGTGGTAAGGGATGATTCAACATGCTGCCTTACAAGCATACATGCCACTTCAGCTCACTTTTCCAGTTTTCAGTCATATACAGTTCGAATTAATTTGGAATGCAGTTCAATTTATGTGTATTTCAGATTTCACTGCTCAGAGCACAGTATATTTTCCTTTTTATGATAGTTATACTGAGATTAAAAGAGATACAATTGCAGGCTCTGGATCAAGTCATAGCTGAAATGTTATCTTTTTTCATTTATTTTAATGGAGCTACTCCCTGAACTAGTAGTAAATGTGAACAAGACTGGTTAATGTGAATTTAAAAGAAATCCATGAGCTTATTAAGTGTGAAAATTTTAATTGACAGAAGGAAAATCATTATATTTCTGCAGATCTTTATAGCAGTGTTGCAAACAGGGAAATCAGGGTGTGTGATAGGATGAGGGGTAATGGTTTTAAACTAAAAGAAAGTAGATTTAGGTTAGATATAAGGAGGAAATTCTTCTCTCAGAGGGTGGTGAGGCACTGGCAAAGGTTGCCCAGAGAAGGTGTGGATGCCCCATCCCTGGCAGTGTTCAAGGCCAGGCTGGATGGGGCTTTGGGCAACCTCGTCTGGTGGGAGGTGTCCCTGCCCATGGCAGGAGGTTGGAACTGGATGGTCCTTAAGGTCCTTTCCAAACCAAGCTAACTTCAGGGTATATAATTTAAGATTTAAAAAAATCATAAAAGTCCAGATGTATTTCAAATTATATAAAGGAAATTTTCTCATAGGTTGAGAAGAGAGCACAACCATTTTTTTGTCTAAGAAATACTTTTTAACTCTCTCATTTTATATTTTTCTCTCAACTGCATATATGCTTAAGCAACTCCAATCATGCCAGAAGTACAACTGACCAAATTTTAAGAATTTATCTTATATTTGCTCAGCATTTGCTTTAAAGTTCCTTATATATCATTTTCCCACTGAAAGCATACAACATTTCTGTTTAGTACATTTAACAAATGCAGATTTATTTAAACAATCCAACCTTGATTTAGAAATCCAAAGTTCTCTTTGTAGAAAAGCAGAAATATTTGTCTATGAAGCACTTGCTGGCATTTCACTCAGTCTTTCAGAGCTAAGAAATAATGCAGCAGATTTAACACTGTAAAATACTGCATTTTATGAGCATCATGGTGATGAACATCTCATCTCCGAGTGAATACCAGCCTGTTAGCCCAGGATTAGGGAAGGCATCTATACAATCTGCCCAAAGTGGAATAGTAGAAAGAAGCATCCTGCAGGTCCTGCTTCTCTCTAGTTCTGGAAGCTCTGTCTGTGCTTGCCACATGTATTTAGAGGTGGCTTAATTCTTATCTACAGGCCAGTGTGTATCCCAGCATAGGTTAACCATTTTAAAAGCAGTGTTAATACCTGCACTCTCCTCAGTGACTGTGGAAATGTGATTTTGAACTCTGGACATGCTCCAAAATAGCTCTTGCATGCTTAAAGTACAACATAGATGCAACTTACACTTGGAAATATGGGGGAGCAATCCTGGATCAGGTTTCATCTTCTCCATTGGTTTTGGATTTTAAGTGCTCTAATCACCATAGCTGTTTACAATATTGGTTTTTAGCAGTAAAAGAGCAGCACATTTCTGAATTCCAACAAGGCCTGTCAACATGAACCTAAGTAGTCATGTCCAGCTCTGAAGCCCAGTTTAACATGCCACTGCATGTCATGAGTTTGACACCTAAAGTTTAGGTGACAGATTTTTAGGCATACTTCGTCTGGTGTTACCGTGGAGCCAGAAAGAGAAGAGTTTAATTCCACAAGTACTCGTGGTAAAACAACTTTAACTGTAGCATTGATAATTGGTTTTGAAAGACAAGAAATCAAGTGACTCTGGTCAGCTGCCTTTGTTCCCCAGTCCTGTAGATCTTTCTGGATCTAAACAACAATTGCCTTTAAACTGAAGAAGGTAGTTCTTGGTAGCTTGCACTTAGAGAGAATTGGTCATCACAGAGAATGATAAAACTCCTGTAAAAAACAGCTTGAATAATTTAATTCACTGAAAATTCACTGAGGTGCAGAGAATGGAGGTAAAAATTATTTTAACCATTACTCAGTAACTAAAGACAAATGACAGATGTGCAGGATAGCTGGCTGAAGTAGCAGCTCTTGGTTTGCTTTGCTAGTAAAATTAGCTCATTTTCCCCTTTGTTTTAAACTACATTTCATTTTACACTGTATGTTCCAAAGAGGCATCATTAATTTTTTCAGTTATTCTGCTATCATCCCCATGTCCCCTGTGGCTTTGGGTTGCAGTGTGTGATTATTTATTGGGAAAGCTCCTAGTGTCAGTGCATCTGTGCAGGATTGTGATTGGAAAGAAAAAAACTGTGGTGGTATTGTGAGATGTCCAGAAGTTCTCTTCTGGTTGTTCAGGCTGCAAATTCCATAAAGCAGCTTGCCAAACATACACAGCAAAACTGGAAACTTTGGTGAATTTCCATCAGCTGCACTGAAAGGAAAAAAAAAAAAAAAGAAAAAAAAAGAATTGATGGTCCTGTAGTCATCATGGGCTGGAAGATACATTGCCATATACAGCAACTAACTCTGTGTCCTCTAAACTCTTTCTTTCCTTTGCATGGGTAGTTAAACACTGTTGTCAGAAGTCTGGCACAGTTCACGAGCAGGATTCCTTCTGTCGTCCACTCATCAGTTGCTGGCTCTTACGAGGTGCTGCCAGGAGAGAAGGAAATTACTTGCAGTTGGTACAAAAGCACACTGGCCCTGGCGCCTGGCCCGCTGAGCAGACATGGGAGAAGAGTGCCTGTGCAGGGGAGTGTGGCTGCTTGGGCATGGCAGTGATGGTCCCAGTCCTGTGTTTTCACACAGCTTTCCATCAATCTTTGGAATTCAAGGGACACTTGAAGTCAAGAGCTGGCTCAGCCCGTAACAGCATGGCTCCAGTAACTTGTGCAACCTCCATTAAAATCTCCTGGTAAAATCTCGACCATGTTGCAATCAATGGGAAGGTTTGAAGGCAGGAGGTTACCGGAGACTTGAGTGGGATTAGTTTTGTTTTGTGGGCCTATACTTGGCTTATAATAAAAAATTTCCAAATTGCTTTAAAGATGCTGAAAATGTGTTTTGCCTGTTGAATCATAGTTGTTATGCCTGTTGACTTCTGTAGGACATTGATTGGATGTTCACATTTCAAAAGATAATTTTTTTATTTGCTAACTTAGATGAGAATTTAAGAGCAAGTTTTGACTCTCAAATTTGAGCTTTCAGCTACTTCATTATTGTAAGGAAAGCTTGAGAAACATACCCTAGAAATATGTAGCTACTCTTTAGGCGATCATGTAGAAATCCAACAACACTGTATAGCCATCTAAAACTCTCCTAGAAGTGCATGTTTTCTGTTGCTTACCAGTGCCAGTGGGCAATCAGCTGGGACTTTCTTTTGTGTGCCGTATTATTCCCTGCTTGCTTTCTTTGCCCTCGCTGTTTATAAAAAGCTGAATGCAAAAATAGAACTTAGTGAAAATCAGAATTCATGCATGAATGTGGCATTCAGGAGGTTTTTTTTTCTTTGTTTTAAGGCAATACTTGTTTGATGTAACCCATATTGTTTTGGCTCTGTGACTGTACATACCAGTGAATGTTTTTGAGTTCTTTTGCAATGAACTAGAGGATCATATGTTTAGCTTTCGTGATTCCAGAATCTTAACACCACCTCCTAGCCAGTGACCCTGTAATGCATGTTCCATTTACATGACCAAATCTCATCGCTGTATGTCTGTGTATGCTGTGGGGTTCAGAGCAGTGAAGACTGCTGTAGTTAGGTGTGCGAGATGAAATGAAATACAACTCCAAGTGTTACACAAGGAATTTCTGCAAAGATGATATTTAAGGATACAGTTACTGAGGAGAAACTATTATGAACTTCGAAATTAGCTTGCCTTATAAGACTGAGCAAAAGATATTTCCTTTTTTTTTTTTAATGTACACAGTGAACATTGGCAGCTAGTAGCTGTACAAGCAGAGATTTTTATTAATTGATATGATTCATTCTTTTAAATAAAGCTTTGTAGGTGTTTTATATATGTGTTCTGAGGAGATAGTTAAGGTTTTGTTTTGTTTTGTTTTATTTTGTTTTGTTTTGTTTTGTTTTCTTCAGAATGATTACTGACAAAGGATATATAAACAGACAGGTTGACTTTAAGGATGAGTCATTCAGATACAAATGGTAAGTAAAACGAGTTATTTGCATTGTGCTTTTTGAAATTTTTGCTTAATATACAATGCAACATGGACAAATTTTTGGTCTAACATGTATAGTTTCCTTTTTTAAGCCTTACAGGTTACCATTCTGATAGTGACATTCTTTTCATCTCCTAAAAATACTTAATGAAGAAGATTTCCATTTAGAAATTATTTCGTGCCTTTAAAGATTTTTTATATATGCATTTATATACACTCTGTCATGTGAGAAAGATGGCAAGGAACTGCCTCTGTACAAAGTTGACTGATTCTACTGAAAGTGCTTAATTATTTAGTACAAGAATACTTTGACTGCAGGGTAATTTATTATAATATATTCACAGATGTGAAGGTTGAAATGTTTCAAGGGATAACACCACTTTCTTCAGAAGACTCTTGATAATCAAATAGGAACAACAGAAAGAACTTTCACTGATTCATGGCCTACTTTCTATCTGCCCATTTTCTTTTAAACTGTTTTTATAAAGAAAGACAAATTATTTGATTCTACTGCTCTTCTGTTCCTCCATCCATCCATCCGCTTGTCTAACAGTCCTATAGTAATTTCTGAACCTGGTAGTCAATTTTAACTAAATTTGACTGAGGATTAGAGGTCTCAGAACTATTAAGGTCTTGCATATTTCATGAAAATTGATACTAAAGGAGAGAGACTTAAATCAGTGCCCCTGCTGAGTGAAGTTCAGTTGCAGCTTGCCACGGGGAATCTGCTTAACTGACTGCAAGTTCACAAATGTAAAGTTAAACAAACTTAAGTACAGGCTAGCTCAAACCTTAATTTTGTAGTGAGTGAACAACAATGGTGGTTGGTATTCTTTTTGTTTATTTTGTTTTAATTTTTGCAGAAAAGATTTAGACATTAGAAAGAAGTTTAGACATTAGAAAGAAATTCCTTACTCAGAGAGTGGTGAGGCACTGGAGCAGGTTGCCCAGAGAAGCTGCGGATGCCCCATCTCTGTAGGGATTCAAGACCAGGTTAGATGGGGCTTTGAGCAACCTGATCTATTTGGAGGTATCCCTGCCCATGGCAGGGGGGTTGAAACAAGGTGATCTTTAAGGTCACTTCCAACCCAAACTATTCTGTGATTCTGTAATTTTCTCTTTGCATTTGACCCTCCCTTGGCTTTTCATCGTGGCAATGGAGTTTCTTGCTTTTTCAGCAAGAAGCTGGAAAGGGGTTTTTAATACTGTGCTGGAATAGATGTCTGCTGAGTTTCAGACATTTTTGAGGTAGTAACCTATATGGTAAGTTTGCAGTTCAGAGATAACTAACAGATCATATTCTGTGACTAGTTATGAGAAATCTGCAGAAGTTATACTTTGGTTCACTTTCATTTTAGATTCTCATAAATTTTTTTATTGGATAACTGAAATGATTTGTTTCGGAGGGAGTTAATGAACTCCCTCATGGTAATGTGATAGGATAATTAAGGTTTTCTACTATTGCAATTTATATTGCTTTAAATATTTTTAACATGGTTTAATTTCATTTCTTGCCAAGGAGCGCTCTTGTTTTCACAGCAGCTGCTGGTTTTATCTGTAAAAGTGCATGGTAGTGTAGCTTGGAGTCCATCTTTACTCAGGCAAAAGTCCCATTCTTTTCAGGATTAAGATTTTATTTTTGTTAATAATAATGGGTTTTAATCTCAGTTAGTCCTCAGTGGGAATACAGAGATAAATATTTGAACAAATCTCTTTATTAAACCATTTGTTTTGTTGGAGTTGAAACATCTGACAGTCATCCGAATGGTGCCAATGAACCTGACTGATGTGCGCTTCCAACTTGCAAAAGGAAACTGGTATTCATAATCCTGTATTCACAGGCTTTCAGGCTGGTACTCTGCTGCCAGAGAAAACAATTTATAGCTACCTGGCACCAGACTCACTGCCCTGCCTTGAAACTTAGCTTCCTAGAACTTGGCACATCACCCTGTGGCTGATGCTCCTCTCTACATGAAGTCTGCAGCTATCCGTGTTGGCTGGCATGGGCAGTGCAGGTAAACGTGCAATAAGGGTTATGGGGGCAGTGGCATGGTGGAAGGAGCACCTGTTTGCACTCTGTTATCCCCTCCTGATGTTCAATCTGTGTCTCGAGACACTGTGCTCTTCTAAGGTTTGCAAGTTTGTGCTGAATGTGTAGCTCAAATTCAAGGGTCAACATACACCATCCATTGGACATTCAGCTATTGCGCCTTTGAGAAGCTGTGCTAACTCTTCCAGAGTTGGCTCAGAGGTGTCTCCTTTAAAGTGGTGTGCCTGGTGACGCAATCATACAATTTCTTTTCACTTTCCTCCATTGAAATTACAGATCCAAGAAGGGGCTTAGTCCTTCTATCTCTCCTTTGATAACTTCTTAAATATCAGGAGTTTCCTATAAAGAAACTAAGATACACTTAGTACATATATGCTATTAGATGTATCTACTGTATACACTAATGCCTAGTCCATAGACTGTCTGATACAGAAGTTTTTCAGGGCCACTGCACCCTGGAACAGACTGGTCATATCCATAGTGTTTGATTCTTCTGAGCCTCATATGGTGCTCTGGTAGCCCTTCAAGTTGCTATTTTTTGTGTGTTTTTGTGATCAAGTGTAACGCGTAGGTTGAACTGCAGTCCCACGGAGTGGTTGTTTCACTATGGGAATGTTAAGGTATGGGTTGCAGGCTCTTATGTGAAATAGAACAGTGTGGGATTATTTGGAATAGGGGTGGAGGACTACATGAAGCAGGACCCAGGGAGTGCTGGCTAGCCCGTGCTGTCCTCTGGGACAGTTCCTAGTGAACTATCCACACAGGTGCTCTTGTGTTTTGATATGAAGGGAGATAACTGATCTTTTCCAAATGAAAGCTAGAGAGTAAGTTATCATTTATTCAGTGCGGGTTGTCAGTTTACCACTACCTCGGAGTTTATCGAGGAGCTAAACATAGCATAGACAGGTCCCCATGTGATGTATTTTGTCTACTGGAAGATATGATGTCATACTGTGGTATTGCATGATACAAAGCAGAATACCTAGCTCCTGGGGCAGTTTCTGGACTGGCTAGTGCTTCGACTATAAATCACCAGATTTCAACAGGTCTGGAACTTGCAGCCTTTGCTATTTTCATAGCCTCTATCATGATCCTAACCATAACGAAAATACTGCATGGCTTAAGGCAGCACAAGAAAGTTAGAGAACATTTTCCTTAGCTTGATACAACTTTTTTTTTTTCTTTTTTTTTTTTTTTTTAAATCTCTTTGCTTATGATCATCATTTTAGGTCATTTTCACACTTCATCCTCTTTTGTGATTTTGTAGTATTGTACAGAATTGCCTGCAATATTGATATATGTATTAAAACAAAACAAAAACATCAGTTCAGTTCTTTCACCATTGTTGAATGAAACTGTTATTTCAGATCATGGAAAATAAGATCCATTGGGTATTTGGATGCTTCTGGATACTAAAATGTTTTCTGTCATCACTCGAAGCACTGGACTATTGACTAAGCATCATACTGGGGTCTGAGTCACAGAGGACTATACTAATGTCTGAATTCATACGTGCTTCCCTGGAAGCATCTACACAGTCATTTTGTGAAGTTTTCCCAATTGTAGGTTCATTAATCTGTCCACACATGGAAGAAGTGAGAATTAGGTGCTTTTTCTAAGTTTTATTCTTTTTCCTTGAGAAAAAATTAGAAGGCGTAGTTCACCAGCTTAAGTAATTTTTCTGCTCCTTCACAGCATATGCATATGTTAACATTGTAATGCAAATTAGGAGGGCACTTTTGAAGGAAAACTTCCAATTGTCCCTCCTGACTGTGCTCTGCTTTTCATTGTAGGGTAGTCTTGGAGCATATGGAGTAGATTCCTTTGCGTGAAACTAAATGGGAGAATACACTCCCAGAACACACTTAATGCTTGCTAGCCATAAGTAGGGCATTTAGTCCATGGAGCCAGTGTAGAGCTCATCCATCCAGAATTCTTTGCTTAAAAAAAAAAAAAAAAAGGCACCAAGACCCTTAGTGTGCATACTGTCAACAATATCAGGTCTTGCACACTGTATTTTGCTCTACCAATTCTGTCCTCTTGGTCTTCTGTTGATGTAGAAGCCACAGTGTACAATACAATACTCAGTGCTTTTGAGGAAAAGAATAACATGACAACAGAAGAACCACTAGTCTTTGTTTCTTTATCTCTTTGGAAACTGATTTAGCTTCATTATCTCCTTATAGAGAAAGGATGTGTGGGCACCATGCCATCTTGTGTTAGATATCTAGCTAACCACTAAGGCACTGAACTTTGTCAAGATTCATACTTGGACATCGCAAAGAATTAAAATCAGTAGCTTTTTGTGTAGAGTGAGGATGGGGAAAGCAGAGAGTATTTCAGATGTCTATCACTTGTTCTTAGAATGACTTTATATTTGTTTCAGTGGTGTTACTTGAGAGTTACTCTATTTTAAACAATGAGAAAGATAAGGCCAGTGGCTTGCTGTCCCTGTTTTCTCTGTGCATCCCAAAATACCTTGGAGGCAATTCAAATAAGTGCACTCCATTCTATTTACTTGACTGTCTGATGGCTTAATCATGCAAATAAATGTGTGGATGATATTTATTTCAGTGTCTGTCATGTGGTCTCTTTGTATGGTAAAACATACTTTCTTTTTCCCTGAAGAAATAAATTAAATTAAATGAAAAAAAAATGTAATGCTACAGTTGAGATTTTAAACACACAAAAGTCAGGACATTCAGAATTATGACTCCCTAGGGCTGTTGCTCAGCCGTGTTTACATGTGGTGCATATTAAAGCAGGGATTTCCTCTCCTTTCTGTACTCTCCTGTGTATTTTCCTCTTTTTCTTTTAGCTCTTTCATACTGTCTGCACTGGAGCTGCTCCATGGGATTGGTGATCCTGTATGTGCCCAGGCTGACAAGACCGTAAGGGAACAGTTCCCATGCACATGGGACTCCCATACCACTCACAACGGCAGAGGACCATAGTGAGGGAAAAGGAGAGCTTGGGGACAGCTCCTGGGACACACAGCAACCTCTTCTTATAGGACATGCCTTCCAGTCCTTTTACCTGCTTTGCTGCCGTCCTCTGGATGCGTTCAAGTACCTTCTTACATCCTTTTTAGGTTGTTGAGACCGGAACTATACACAATATTCAAAGGATCAATAGGTCCTCATTGCCAGGTAGAATACATGCGAGTATCACAGATACCTCTATGAACGAGGTGAGCAGATGATAAGATATCATTTCTCAAGAGTCTGATGCAGACTAAGCTGACTGATGATGAAGGCTGGATGCTTCCCAGCACTCATGGTGGTAAGAATTATCCAAAGAGAGCATGTGAGCACCCACAACAATTTTACTTCCTGGGTCCAGATACCCTACCAGCAAAAGTACCTTGCTACTTTTGATATTCTGTATTCCTACATAACCTGAATAAAGTACTACATACTCTTTTGTATGGTTACCATTTTTTTTGCTGGTCTTGTAAATAACTTCCAGTGTTTTCTGACTTGGCACAGTAAAACTCCCCAAAATTCCTTAACAGTACAAATTTCTGAAGGCTGATAGGTGTAAATTGCCCTGAAGAGAATGTTAGTTTGCTTATAGTCCTCCAGGCCAAATTCTGTAATGGAAGAGCTTCTCTGCCCAACTGTTTTCTTTTTATATAAGTGCAAGTCATTATACCGGTCTCCGGATTTTTCAAAAAAATAAAAATATGTGAGACTGTCATTATTAGTAGCTAAAAGTTCCTGCTTTTTCAATTCTATAAACACTGAGATAATTAAAATATTATTCTAAATCCTTTCGAAATAATAGTTTTGGTTTTGTTATTGCTTGTTAAGCACTTACTGCAGTAAAAATAAACACCTTTCTATTTCAAGTTATACAGGCAGGATATTATTTCTAAGCACCTCAGGGCAAGGATTGTACTTGTCTTTGTATCTGCAAATTACTTATTGGAAGAGGGGTCCTATCCTACACAGGGCTTCTGTATTAACATTAAGTGATGATCTTAATAGTGAAAATAATGAATCTGAATACATGGAATTTTGTAAATGCCAGCAGCCTGTTGTAAAATTATGATAGCACTTTCAACTATTCAAATTTTTCTCCTTAGTTCTTCTACATCTCCTTGTTTAATTGACTAGTGCACAAAGCAGAATAGTGAGACTCTAAAGTTAATAACTGAAGTGCAGTTGCTCTGAAAAATATTATTATTTTTTGCTTGTTTGTTTGTTTTTGGTTCTGTTTTTCCTGTGAGGTAAAGGATATGTTGAGATGTGTCAGGAGTGGTGAGTATATGCATTATTGGCTTAAGGAGGAATTCTATCTCAGATCTAAATCTTCCCACTACTTCATGGGCTAATCTTCACTGTATGACAGCCATGGTCACCCATCTCTTAGGAATGACAGTTCTGGTGTAATGAGTCTGGTGTGCTTGTGACAAACTCAGACCTATTCAGGTTCAATTCACCTTCTCCCAGGTATCACAGAATCACAGAATGCTTGAGGTTGAAAGAGACCTCTGGAGATCATCTAGTCCCTCCTCCCTGCTCAGGCAGGGACCCCTAGATCACAGCACCCAGGATTGTGTCCAGGTGGCTTTAGAATTATCTCCAGGAAAGGAGAGTCCACAACCTCTCTGGACAACCTATACCAGTGCTCCATCACCCACACAGTAATGAAGTTTTTCCTCATGTTCAGGCAGAACTTCATGCGTTTCAGCTTGTGCCTTTTGCCTCTCATCCTGTTGCTGGGCACCACTGAGTCTGGGTCTGGCTCAACCTTTTTGACACTCTCTTCTCAGAAACTTTCACACATTGACCATGTCCACTTTGAGCCTTCTCTTTTCCAGGCTGAACAGGCCTAGCTCCCTCAGCTTTTCCTTATATGTGAGGTGCTCCAGTCCCCTAACCATATTTGTGGCCCTCTGATGGACTCACTCCAGGTCTCTGCTGCACTGGGGAGCCCAGAACTGGACACAGCACTCCAGCTGAGATCTCATCAGGTCTGGGTAAAGGGGCAGGATCACCTCCCTCGGCCTGCTGGCAATGCAGTTCCTAATGCACCCCAGGATACCATTGGCCTTCTTGGCCACAGGGGCACATTGCTGTCTCGTGGTTAACCTGCTGTCCACCAGGACTTCCAAGTCCTTCTCCACAGAACTGCTCTTCAGCAAGTGAACCCCCAGCCTGTACTGGTGCTTGGGGTTATTCCTCCCCAGGTGCAGGGCCCTGCACTTGTCTTTGCTGAACTTCATGAAGTTCCTTTCTGCCCAACTCTCCATCCTGTTGTGATCCTTCTGAATGTCAGCTCAGCTCTCTGCTGTATAAACCACTCCCCCCAGTCTTGTATCATCAGCAAACTTGCTGAGGTTGCACAATATCCCTTCATCCAAGTCACGAATGATTAAGTTAAACAATACTGGACCGAGTATTGACCCCTGTGGGACAGCACTAGCTACAGGCTTCCAACTAGACTGTGCCACTGATGGCAACCTTCTGAGCTCTGCCATTCAGCCAGTTCTCAATACACCTCACCATCCACTCATCCAGCCCACACTTCCTGAACTTGTCTATTGGGATGTCATGGGAGGCAGTGTCAAAAGCCTGTGGTACTGTGACTTATTAGTAATACACTAGCTACTAGGTTATCAGTTCTAGTGAAATAACAACAGTGAAAGTAATCAGTCTGTAATTATTTTTCTGTAATCGCCTTCACACAGTGGCTTCATGTATGTGCCCACTAGTAGTGCTTTGCATGCTAGCATGCTCAGGTAGAGTCTCATAGCATCCCTGTTGACCCCTCAGGATCTTTGGGACCTTTCTTATGAGTTCTGCCTTTTCCTGCAGGTTGATAGTTTTATCCCTTGCAAAGTTCTTGCTTACTTGGTACATGGAGCTGAAATATGAGCAAGGTTAAAGAAGTCCAGAAAATAAAAGCAGATGTAAAAGAATTGGTTTGCATATGTGGTTTTACTCAGTGTTGCCAGTTCAGTTTCTATTTTATAACAGGCTTTGACGATGGATAAATGTTGTATTTTTTAGAAAAAGAAAATACTTGCTAGTACAAAGGAAAGTGTATTCCAAGATTTAGTGGAAATTATACTACCTTTTCTTTCTTGGTCTAAAGAAAGAAATTAAATGAACTTATTCAGGCCTGTTTTTGATAAAAGTAGAAACTGAGAGCAATAACAAAATTGGAGAAAATAACAGACATTATGAGAAAATATTGGATGGAGCAGCAATTGCCAGCATGACATTGTAATTGAATGTACTAGATCATTGTTTTTGTTTTTTAATGAAATGCTGTATATAAACCTGTAAAAAGGAGTACCTTTTCTTCCTGCTTAAATATTTACAGATGATATTTGGAAGCTGTTATCAGAGTTAAATTAAAAGAGTGTACTATTTTGTATCTTGTATGTTTGCTTAAACCATATCAGTTCACATTTAATAAGATTTGCTATAAAGAGAACCACAAGCTTTAACTTCATAGCATCTGCAGCTTTTTGAGATTTTTTTAGGGGTTACATATCTGAGTGGATTTATTTAACTCAAATAAGGAATTATGGAAATGATTAAATTTCTTCCATATTTTCATGTCAGGGAAAGGCTTCCAGTTCAGCTTTCCAATATGGCAGTTCTTTGCATACAGCTAAAATGAGACATTCCACAGAAACAAATATTTGCCATTTTTGTCATCAACACAAGCATATGATATCTGCCATCAGCAGTTGGGAAAGAAAGAAATATTAGAGAAATATTAAAAAACCCTTTTAAACTAAGTCCCAGTAGGTGTATATTGCAAGAACACCAGTTTTATTCAGAATTATATTGATTTTTCATTTTTGTCTTTCATTGTGGTAAGTCTGCCTTAGATCATTTGTTTAAATATGTTGACAAATTTACAAGAGAACTGTTCCAGTTATGTACAACATGCCTGACACTAAAAGCTACAGTTTGGATTTGTACTTGCTTATAAAGGATAGCATAGAAAGCAACACGTTTCAACCCACAAAGTGTTATCAAAGATGCATTTTGCAAAGGGCTCCCCATTTACTCATTCTTTGTGTACTGTTATTATAAATGTGAGGCTCTTCTGTCCTGCAGCAAGGATCTGTCTGGCAAGCAAGGTTATTTTCGCATAAATGGAAGATATGGATAATAAGAAAAATGACTTGATAGTTCACTGTGTCTTTCCTGCTCCTAATGAAAGATTGTTCAATACAATATATTTTTCATTACTTTACCGAGTCCAGTTTTCAATAACTCATGGGATATGATTCTCTATACTTCCCTGATGAAGTCCACTCTCGTATATACCTAGGTATTATAGTCTCTTGTGTGTGTGTGTTTTTAATTTTTTTTTTGTTGTTATTATTTTTGCTTAAGAGCATTCCTTTACTACCTGTTATGTATTTTGTATTGTCCTGCACAACTTCTCCCAATGGTAGGGGCTTTGAGTGTTTGTCAACTGTCATGACATAAGAAGAATTTACATTTCTCTAATCTGCCTAAGAGGAACTAGGTCTTTATAGGCTCTCTAGGATCCAGCTGGAACCAGTTAGACTTTTCAGAGCCTCATTTTTGTACCAAGCTCAGATCAACTGGAGAGTGGGGAAAAGAGGAGGCTTGTCCTCTTTTTCCTTCTCATTAGCACAGGATAGCAATTTTGACATGTAACAGACAAAGAAAGAATGTTTGAGATTTATACACGAATCCTTAGATAGATAAAAACAAATCCTCAGTTTATTCTTAACAGTTATAAAACACATGCTTTCCTTTTTTTTACACCATGTGGTTAGCTAATAACATGAGGATTCTGGAGGTGACCTAAAACAGAAGCTGTGACTGGGATTTGTACCTAAATTTGATACTTCAGATCTTTCTGAACATCTCAGTCCAGGACTTAGAACATAAGGACATGGATTATGCTGCACCTGGACAGATCTGTCTGCAGCAGTGCTGCAGAATGGTTTCCAAAGGGCTGTGAACAACCACAGTGCTGCTAACGTCTCTTTTCTTACATTTTTTCTTCCTATGATTTTTTTATATGTTGCTGGTGGGAACCGCGAGATGATCAGACATATCTGGAAAAATCAGTAGTCTTTATCATTATTAAATATCAAAAAATGGGTGAAAGAGAAGAACTCATGTCTATTATAGTATTATGCTAATCATCATTGTCTCTATCCTTCAGCCTCTCTGGAAAAATCTACATTATCCATAGTCTCAGTCCATCTGGGAGAGAAGTACACTGTGTCAGATATGGCTAAGAGAGAGGACCAGGGAAGAAAACTAGTTTTGATTTTATGTGAGTTATCAACATTTGTAATTCTGGCACGTGATCTTTTCTTTATGTTCTAAATGTGCACTGACATCATTGAACTCTTGGAGATGGCCATTACAACAGGAAGGTATGCAACAGCAGAAATGTATTCCTATGTACATATATAATGTATATTACATGCTTAACTTGGACACCCATGGTGGGATGTCCTTCCAGAATGTTTCTCCAACTATCCTTGTCCTGTTTCTTATGCTATGGCATATAGACTGGACTAAATGCAATTTAGAGGTGGTAAGTGATTTCAAGAACATCACAGGGACCACCATAGTTGGTAAGACTCGAAACCTATCCAATCTACTTACTCATTGCCATCAACACCCCTAACTTAGAGTTAATGTGAATGTCCATTGTCCAACATCATAGACTTGTGGCCGGCATGAAAATTTAGGAACTACAGAAAAACAGAGATAGCTGTCTGTCTTCTTTTTCACTGGCTTGAAAACTGCTGATAATCCTAAAATAACTAAATACATAATTAAAGGTCCATTCAGTGCTCTGGGACAGTATGATGTGGCTCTTCTGTATGTCTGTAAATGTGCAAATTTGAGCATTTTTTTGAAAGCTGGAGAAACTCACAAGGTTTGCACCCCCACCCTGACTTTTCAACTCAAAAAGCAAGTGCTCTAGCAAACTGCTTGAAACCAGTGGAGGACCGCCTGGGTGCTCCAGTCCTTCAGTATGGAAACATGTAGAGGAACATTCTGCCTCATACTGTTAATTGAATGCTTTGCCCTGGAGGGAAAATTCTCTGAATTAAAACATATTCGTTCTCACCTATAAAAATAAATAAATAAATGCATACGTAAATAAACAATTTTCTTTTCTTTTCTTTTCTTTTCTTTTCTTTTCTTTTCTTTTCTTTTCTTTTCTTTTCTTTTCTTTTCTTTTCTTTTCTTTTTTCTTTTCTCTTCTTTTCTCTTTTATTTTCTTTTTTCTTTTCTTTTCTTTTCTTTTCTTTTCTTTTCTTTTCTTTTCTTTTCTTTTCTTTTCTTTTCTTTTCTTTCCTCCTTTCCTTTCCTTTCCTTTCCTTTCCTTTCCTTTCCTTTCCTTTCCTTTCCTTTCCTTTCCTTTCCTTTCCTTTCCTTCCTTTCCTTTCCTTTCCTTTCCTTTCCTTTCCTTCCTTTCCTTTCCTTTTTTTTTCCTTTTTTTCTTTTTTTTTTTTTTTTTTTTTTTTGTTTTTTTTTCATTTTTTTGTTTTTTTACATAAGGAGGCTTTAAAACCCCTGTGTAATCCTTCTGTTATTTCGTCTTCTGTGTGAAGGGCAAGGTAGAGGTAAAAGATGGTCTGTTGTAGGCAGAGGTGAAGAAAATTGCCTGCGTAGCTGAAACAGTGTTTTTAGCTCTGGAGACCCTAGTTCACCCTTGAGATCAAGACAGTGACTATCACACATTCTTGCCTGAGAAGGAATTTGCTGTTAGCAGAGGCTGAGGAGCTGCCACGGATGGTGGGGAGGGACAGGACAGGATCTTCTGCTGCAATGTGAGCAGTACAAGGACTGCACACTGTTTGGGTATGACAGCCGTGGGAACTGAGGCTTTTTTTGAGCTTTAGAAATAAGTGAGATCACATTAATAAGGCTTTACCCTGTTTTCTTACTAGTTTTTCTCAGTTTCTACTGAGAACCTACAGTTTTCAATATCCCTGAAATGTCACCTGTCAACCAACCATGGAGCCGTTTCATGATTAGAGCTGTACTTTAGACATCTCTGTCTCCTAAAGCAATTAAGAGCTATCATTTTGCTTCAGCATCATTATAGAATGGAGTTTCATAATGAAACCAATTCTGAAGGTTGATAGGAACATTTGGCAGATTCCCTGTCTTTTCTACCTCTTCTATCCACAGTATTGTGATCAGAATCAAAGCTAATTTAGTAATGTTTAAAACAAGCTGTTCCAGAGCCAATTGAAATTAATGGGAATCTTCCATTGATTTTGGCAATTCTTATTGATGATGAGTGCATTGCCAGCATCTCAGATAAAAGCAGCAGATAGGAGAAAATAAATTTGCTATTTTTTTTCTGAGGAGTCTTGCAGAAGGAGGAGGCCTCTGCAGAATATTTGAACTTCTTGCAGGATAAAGACCCTTCCTGTCTTTTCAAATTAACTTGGTTTCAGTCAGTCTTGCTGTAGGGTTTTAGGTATAAGTGAGTTTGGAACTCAAAGCCAAGGTAGAAAGGCCAAACCTTAGCATGATAGATATTTCCCTTGAAAACAGAGAGTGGGCTTTGTATCTTATTTTAATACCCTACAACAGTCTGTGTACTCTCTTGAGGCATAAATTAGATGATGTTTCCATCAATATGCAAAATTACTAATTAGGAATAATATTTTATAAAATATAGTTCAACTATGGTTCTTAAGCAGGTGACCCTTTGTTTATGTCTGTAGTACATACGTGCATAACATATTATCCCCAGACAGATAGCATATTTCCCAGATTCATTACATGGTGTCAGAAAGGGTATTTCTCTCTTTACATGCAAATTTACCTGGTGAAAATTTCATGGAGATAAGAGAAGAAAGATGCAGAAAATCAGAGGGTTTCTGTTCTCATATAGGTATAAAGGGAGATGTCACTGTAATGGTAAGAGTGTGAGTAATTGAAGTCGTTTTTAAACTATTGAACTTCAGGAGAAATGAAAGTTTCTAGAAAATGTTTTTTTCTGGAGAACAAAAGTTATGAGTGAGAAAAGTATTTTCATTAGTTGCTTATATATCAAAAAGGAGTTTTATATTATGAAATAATGAGAAGCAAATGTTCTATAATTTTGTTTAGCACACAAGATGTACTGATATAGTTACAAAAAGTTATATATTTGTAAGATGCATTTCTTTTTTCCAACTGTTATAGCTGACTTCCCTTGGTTATGTTTCAAACATTCTTCTCCTCCATCTCTGTTCCTGGCTGATGCAGTTTCTTGCACATAGAAGTTCCATTTCTTGTCAGGGTTCCGCACATATCAGTAGTATTAAAAACAAATCAATATCACAATGGCAACATTTTTCTAATTTTTCAGGAGACCTACACTGTTAAAGGATAAACATAGAGAAATTAGAAAGAACCACCATGAAAACTGCTGTTCTTTTTGCTGTTTAACCAACAAATGTCTGAAGAAACAAAAAATGATGTATTTCTGCAAGTTATAATTTCATAATTTCAAATATGGTAGACTTCCAAATGAGGGAAAGGTATTAGCTTGTCAACTACTTTGACTTATTACTGTCGATCTATGTGTCTAGTCCACTAAAATATTGTCCTTTAATTTAAATGACTGGAAATTAGATTTAATTTGCTGTGGCCAGCCACTACTCATTAGAAAAGAAATGGTCTTGAACGAAAACCTTATCTTGGTATATAGTGTTCCACCATCCAGATCACCTCTGTTCAGGGGGAATTCAGAATGGTCTTGATTTTCCTCACAATATAACAGTGAACTCAGGACTAGAGCCTGCCGTGACCTGGTAGTTCAGGCCAGGATCCTAGCGCACTTGAACAATGGTCTTGTTTCGACTATTTGTTGTCACAGGTTAATTGAGAGATGGCAGCACACAGTGTTTATGTATGAAGAAAGTTTGTACTGTAATAGTATCAGAAGCTGAGGAGCTTATATAATGTTTCCTGACCCTGAAAAAGTTAACTATTTCTTTCTTTCTTCTTTTCTATTAGTTATTAGTTATCTTTCTTCTTTTCTATTAGTGCTATTTTTTTCCCAAAATAACTCCTTCCTTCCTTCCTTCCTTCCTTCCTTCCTTCCTTCCTTCCTTCCTTCCTTCCTTCCTTTTTCTCTCTTTCTTTCTTTCTTTCTCTTTTTCTTTCTGTCTTTCTTTCTTTCTTTCTTTCTTTCTTTCTTTCTTTCTTTCTTTCTTTCTTTTCTTCTTTCTTTCTCTTTCTTTTTCTTTCTCTTTCTTTTTCTTTCTCTTTCTTTTTCTTTCTCTTTCTTTTTCTTTCTTTCTTTCTTTCTTTCACTCTCTCTCACTTTCTCTCTCTCTCTCTCTCTCCCTCCCCCTCTCCTTCTCTCTTTCTCTCTTTCTCTCTTTCTCTCTTGGATTCCCCCCCACTTCCCCCCCCCCCCCCCAGGTATCTGGAGAAAAAGTGATGATTACAATAAGAGAAATTGCAAGAGGTTTTCCAGGTCTAGGGTTGGTGGTGACATCCCCATAAATCATGGGTAACCCTAACATAGACAGTCTTAAAGAGGCTTAGTTGTCATAAACATATATACATAGGTAAGACTGTTCCCATCATATTTATCTTTCACTCCACAGCTTATAGAAACCAAATTTCTGTCATCAACAATTATTAATCATCCATTTACCCTGCTGAGACATCTAATAAAGCATCAAGTACAGAGTTTGAACATGAGAGAAAAGGAGAGAAAATGTAATCCAAATTTTTAAATGTAAAGGGAAGAAAAATCTCACGTAACATCTGTTCACCACATGTTCATAAATTACAGTGGGATTTTGAACTTTACTTCTCTTGTCTACATGTCACGCAGATTTAATAGTTCATAATTTTATGGAAAACAAGATAATTATGCACCATGCTTAAAAGGACATGATCAGTTCTCCAGCAGCAGTATTACAAGCAGCTCTCCATTGATGGCAAGCCTGTGGTAGTTCAGCATGTTGTGGTGTCTCGGTCTTTGCATGTAAAGCTCGTTCTTCATGGCAAGACCAAGGAAAGCACTGCTGAATTGCACCTTGTGAGCCTGGGCCTGAATGTGATAACCTTTGACTCTCAGGGGAAATTAAAATTTAATTCTTAGACCGCAAAAATATGTTGTTGGCATGTAAGGTCTCACTGAGAAATGCAATTTCTCATTGAGAATACAGCCTTTCTATCATCAGTGTGTTATAAAAGTGTGGGTTTTTTTAGCATGAATGAAAAAATGGACAAAGCAATTGTTACACAGTGGGCACATTTTACAAAATTTTTATCCACTGCAGAACTGCGTGTCTTAATCTAAACATGTGTTCTTCCATCTACTTAACTGAGACAAGCCAGTGGTGTACATATGAATACAGAGGTAATCAGGTTTGCTCTTCCCATTTACTTCTTGTGAAATCTATCCATCTCTGCATCAAATCTACACACAACATTAAATTCCAGGTCTTGGGCTGGCTCTGCATGCCCATAAAGAAAATCCAAACATTTTCTTGCAAACATTTATTCCAAAATGTGAAAGGAAAGAGTTAATTTAGATTCAGTACGAGAAGCAAAAGAAAGAGAGATGAGTCTGATGAAAGGAAATTGTCCTTTTAAATTATCTTCATTCTCCTATTCTTAAAATAGCCCTCTTCCCCACCAAAATAATGACATCCTACAGAAGAGATAGAGCTAATAAACATACAAGAATTTAAGGAAAAAAAAAGAAAAAAAAAGGCAAAAAAAAAAAAAGCATGGATTACAGGATTACAATATGTAAGAAGCAAAATCAAAATCTCCAGGAAACACACTTGCAATAAACAAATTAGAGATTAAAAACATTCCAGAATTAGCATGTTAAACACAATGGCAACATTTAGAGTCCTTACGGCCTGAAACATATAAACTTAACTGTAATCATAATATACAACTTTAGAGTATTGTTCAAGAAAAATATGGCTTGGAAGCAGTTGCCAGCATGAGAAATTTCCATGGTTTTTCTGCAGATGATCATTCTGATTTAGGGAGCAGTATAAAAGATGGAAGGGGCTGCAAACACAGTTTGAGACATTTCATACCGTTGTTCTAATGAAGAGCCCACAGATACAATCTTCCTCTGCTGAAGTCTTCATTTAACAAAGTGCTTAAGCACAAGCTTAAAGATTAAGTAGTGGTTCTGTAAAATTTGCTAGGAAATCTTGCTGCAGTTAGAAAATGCTAGCAAGAGATTGACTTCTAAGTAATCAAATTACTTTGTTAAACTAAATCCTCATATTTCTCTTCCAAACTCTTGAGACAGCTACTGCATTTTATAAAGGGCCATTAAATGCAACGCACAGCAGGCAGTGCCCTGCTGACAGGAAAGATGACTTTCCCCAGCTGAGTTCTCAAAAGGAGGTCCAAAGCTGCCAAGGAATGTAACAGGGCTCTGCATGCCACAAAATACCAACGCAAGCACAAACAAGGCATAGGAGCAGGGGCCAACAGCCAACAGACTGCCTCCCCCAAGCCAGGTAAAAATAAAAACAAGAGGTTTGAACCAACTTCTTGAAAATTGCCTTTCTCTGCAGCTGCACAGTGAAATAATTCATTATTCCAAACCAACATACAAAATTTATTTTTGCACAGGAATAAAGAAAAATCATGAAGTCAGTATGCCTGTCCAGGCAAATTTCAGGTTTAGAAAACATTATAACTTTGGGAACAAATTGTAACATTTTGGTTCATCTTTTAATTATTCAAAGATAAAAAAGATGACTGGCATTGTTTCAATAATGAACAAAATGAGTTTGTAGCAAGTATTTCTGTTTCCATCATTGGAGAAAAGCTTTTTAGCAGTCCCTTTTACTTGCATTGTTGTAAGGTGCGCTACAGTCCTGTTGTCTTGCAGACCTACTGTCTCCTCACACTCAGAAGACTCAATTCCAGTAGACATCCTATAAGTCTGCAAAGATAAATCAATTCCATTGTTTTTCATCCTGGGAAAAAGGAGAGTAGAAATGAGCTTTTCAATGAGCATGAAGAACTTCTGACTCATACCTAATTTGATCTAATCTAAAGCTTATTAAGCTTAGAAGAATCCTATTGGGTTCCTTTTAGCTTTGTTTCAGGACAATGATTCATGAAGCATGTTGCATCCCTGAGCACTTCACATCTTTTCAGTTTTCATCCATTTTTATTTAATCCTTTGTTTATCAACATGGGGTGATATGTTGATAAAATTTACCATTTATCTTCCTTGAAATTACTATTTTTGATATGAAATGTTGGAAATTTCTGGAAATATACTTTAAACTGGCATTACTGCTAAGTAAATTATTACCCAAGGGGAAGAAAAGAGTCTGAGAACTGTGCAAGATTTTAATTAAAATTGAATCATGGTATGAACGGACAGCTAGAAAATACAGTCTCCAAAATTCAGTGCTATCAAGTTTTCAGGTCAGTCATTTTTGTTATTTAATTCCGAGAATGCTTGGATGTATCACACTGGAGATAGCATACTTCTTGTGAAGAAAATGCTTGCTGGGTAATGTCAGGGACCACATGAGAACAGTTGCAAAGGAGGCTCAGAGAATATGAAAGCATCTGATAGAGATAAATTCTTTTCTCAGGAGGGAAAGTACAGCACATAGGAGAAGATCCATGGGATAGGAGCTGTGTGTTCAGGGAATTGATTTCAAAGAAGAAAAACAAAGTTCATTGATACAAGCACATTGGAAATCAAACAAGGTGGGAAGACATTTGCATTCCCAGATGTGGCTTTGTTTCAGCTTTACCTCCCAGTACGAGAAGGATTTGCTTTTTGCTTGATTTTTGTGGTCTGGGACTGACCACGGAACAGATGCTGGATGTCTGCTGGACAACCCAGCCCTTCCTGACCGCAGCTGGAGCAACATGTGATTTATCATCGAGGAGGTGGTAGATATCAGAAACACAGCAGCAGCTGAACTGATATTTTGGTTTTGTTGCTGGGAAACTGTGACAATGCACCTTGCATGGGTAATATGGCTGAATACGGTGGGAAATCTTGAACAGTGCCTGCAAGAAGCACATATTCACTACAATTATGTGAGTTGTCTGTAAAATGGAGTTCAGAATGTCATCTAAAATACTGCCCACGTAACCCCAGATAAATTCAGACTGATTGCAATTCATGTCTTACAAGTTTGCTTTTGTTCAAAAGCATTTGGAAGTGCTTTGTGGACCACAGCCGTGTGGTCCAACCACGAGAACATGACATCTCTTGGGTCACGCTGTACTGGAAAGACCATGCAGGAGATTAAAAGATGACAGATGTATTCAGAAGTGGCTACATAAGAAAAAAAGGATGAGAGGAGCATTAGGGCACTCCTTTAAAAAGAAAACATGTTTCTCTGCTACCAGTGAAATGAAAATGAGAAGAAGATTAAAACCTGAATGCTAGCTTAAGGAAAAAAAAAAAAAAAAAAAAAAAAAAGAACAAATAAATCAATGTTTCATTGCACCTCTGTAAAATTAGAAATGGAGATGAATGATCTGCACTGAGGCCACAGTTCCTCAGGGGGGTGGAAACCAAAGATCCATAGAATAGAAGTTAGAGCCTTATTTTTACAACAATGGAAACCAGCATTTTGGCATCCTGGTGGAATTTGGAGTTTCTCATTGTACCCCAAACAGGTAACAGGTTACCCAGAAGAAATATAATAAAAATTATCCATGTTTCTCTATCTTTCAAGAAACAGAGAAACTCAAGAGTGTGCAATATTAAAAAAAAAAAAAAAAAAAAAAAAAAAAAAAAGAAGTATTGAGATATTTCCTTCAATTTTATTTTTTTATTTCCTTTAAGTTTTATTCTGATTAGAACTTTATTTAAAGAATTTTAAAATTTAAAGTTGTAAAGTTTTAAAATATTTTTTCATTATATTACCTTAATATTTATTTTTTTGTATAGTAATGGTAGTGTGTATTATGCACATACTAGTGCATTATACATTATACAAATACGTATACATATATATGTATATATACATTATGCAAATTTCTAGTGACCAGTTGTTTCATTATCATACAAACACAAGGAGTTTTAGCTTAGAAAAGAAAAAAAAGATGTTTCAATGAAAGTTATACATGGGCTTAATGATGACATCTTAAAGGATTCTGAAGGTGCAAAGGAACTCTTACTATTAACAAGGCATAATAAAATAATGTAAAATGAAATACCAAATATAACATCATAAAATACTATGTTGGAACCCTCTAGATGACAGCTTTCTAGAATAAAAGCAATTGGGTTTGCAATACTGCTTTTGTGGGTTTTTTGTCCAATTGAATTTTTTACAGATATGCTCATTTCAACAACACAACAGTTAGTTCCATGAGAGTTTTAATAGATGAACTTATTTCTGAAATTCAAAATAGGTGTTGAAAAATTCTCTTTTTCCTCAGTCTTTTTATGTAGTTTAGAAATTGTTAATTTATCTCTACCTCTTGTGAAATAACTGATGGGTCTTCCAATCAAAGCAACTGCAATACTACTGAATTTGACAGTCCTGCAGATCCAACAAGGGTTTGGATTTTATTAGAATTGTGCCTGGGGGCTGGCATATGTTGGGCTTACAGCATTCAGCACACAGCACTAGAGTGAATGTGTTTTCTCAGAACATATTTCTGGAAGAATTTTCATTCAGGACTTCATCTGCCTTTACTTTTCATTGTCCTGCATCATTTTGTGTGTTGTTTTGTTGTTTTTGTTGTTGCGTTTGTTTGTTTGTTTTAGTTAGTTTGTTTTTTTTGGTTGGTTGTTTGTTGCTTTTTTTTTTTTTATCTTCTATTGATTTTAACAAAATTCAGTTTGTGGTATAGAAACATATCTATCCACTGATTGTAGCATTCTCCCAGTAAATGTAATTGAATGTTTCCAAGGGCTATATGTGACTTCACAGTGTCACAGAATGGCTGAGCCTGGCAGGGACCCCGGATGCCATCTGGTCCAAGCCCTGCTCCAGCAGTGACACCCAGAGCAGGGCGCCCAAGGCCATGTCCTCCACACACACGTTTTTATGTGAAGAGCACTAGAAGGGAATGATAGAGTTGCCCGGAGTGTTGAATTCTGCAATTTAATGAACACGTGTTAAATAAAGTAATGGAAGGGATCCATCTGATTCATGCACTTCAGTTTTGAACATTTCTGTCAGCACTTCTAGCGTGATGCTTTGGACGCAGTGCTGGGTAAGAGGCACAGTAATGGCAGTCGTGGGTCAAAGACTGCAGCAGTTGGGTTTTTGCCTGGGACATCTTGCTGGTGACACTTCCTGTGCATGGTTGGCTGCCTTCCATCCTAGGGACTCACTCTGGTCCTCACCAGAGGAGATGAGTTTCCTCATCCACATGTTATACGCAAGCGCATGCTGAAAGTGGGAGGAGAGTAGGTGTGTGAAGAGGGTTTTGCTGAGGGAACAGAGAGGCATATGTACGCATCAAGTAACAAAGACATAAATGTAGTTAAAATGATAAAATGTGAGCAAAGGTGGCTTGTGGGCCTTGTGGGCCTTCCACTTGGAAGGCCTAGTCAGGGACTTCTGAGGTGTGAAAGGGATCCCATGGAGAAGGAGACATGGCAAGAGGCTCCACTGAACTCAGACTGAATATTCAGCACGCAAATCCCTAAAAAGGACAGGATTTCTGAGGCAGAAAACTTTCTCCCATTACTTTTGCAAAGCCAGAATAAAGGAGTTGAAGAATATGTAAATGCTTGGTAGAAGACACATGGCTCTGACAGGTACGGAAAGCAATGTGGAAGTTTGTTGTGACTTTCTGCTTACTTTTTAGATTTGTTCTGAGGATTAGTTAGCTAGTTAATGGAAAATAGGTATAATAGAAGGAAAAACAAAGAAAAGCTACACCTAATGTTGCAGAGTAAGACTTTTTTTCTCACTGATAGTTGGGTCCTCAAATATCTGTTCCAGATTTTGGCCCTATGGCAAGTAACCACATCGAGAGAAGAAAGATGTATGTGACTACAGTGCACAGGAAAAGCTGTGCATATCTGATGCATAAAAAGGATTCGGGATTTTGAGTTCTACTAAATCAGTTGAGTTTCATTGCAATATGTTTCTCTGGTTCATTTGGTCAGGAAAAGAACACACATTAAATATATATATATACGACCATATATATAGGCAAATAATGATTTTTTTAGTTAATAAAGTAAGAAAAATATGTAATCTAATAGTATTCCTTTAATCTTGTTATCCAGTGCCAGTATAATACACATACCTTCGTTACCCACACTTCTCTAAATGAATGAAAGTCCCAGTAAATTAACAAGGCCCTTCTGCCCACTCTATAGAGGTTAAGTCCGTTCAGCAAAGACTAAAAATAATTATAGTTGACTCAGGTGAACAATTAAATTCTAAACTTAAATTAATAAATGAATAGTCTCATTCACATAAATTGTACCATAAAATGACTTTTTAATCTTATGACAAAAATGAGTTCAAAACAGATGTATAGCACTTTGTAGAAAACTCGCAGTCAGTGAAAGGACTGAGTTTATTGAATAAATAATATGCCCATACGCCTTAATAGGCAATACATTAGTTCAAGGCATCTTTGTATAGATCCTGACTTACATTTGAGTAAAAAATAAGCTTTTAAAATATCAACTAAAATTAATTTTATTTATTGCATAGTTCAGTGGGACTGTGCTCACTGTAGGGACATTAAATATTCAGTTTAAACACACTGAAGAGAGCTGTAAGAGCTTTCCAGATTTCCCAGCTTTCAAAATTCTCATCTTTCATTACAGATGTGCGATGGTATATCTTTAATGAATAGCCCCAGGTGTTTTTTTTGTTACATCAAGATTTTCATAGAAAAATGAATTAGTAGAAAACTTGGACAAAATTTTCAGTAATTTCTGCTTTTTATATTTAATTTTTAACCTGAATTTAATGTTGCAGGAGTTCTACACCGTACTGCCTAGATGCTGTTTCAGTCGCACCTTGCTTCAAATTGTTTTAGTGCAGCTGCAGGATGCCAAACCATGGAGCTCTCTGACGCTGTGTGATCTGTTCAGAAGAGCTCTAATGTTTCCCATATCTCCACAAGTTCCTCAAAAAGACCTTTGAAGAAGCTTTCAGGCACTAACACAAACGGAGGCAGGCTTCCCTAGCTCCTCGTCACAGCTAGGGGAATGATGAGGAGATTTTCCGATGCAGGAATTCATAGGCATGGGGAGAGATGCGAGAGCTCTGTGGGAAGAAGTTGCCAGCCTGGCTGCTGAGCTCGGGGCTACTGCAAGTGGCAGGTGAGGCATGAAACTTTGTCCCCACCATGTTCACACACGTGTTGCCCTCACAGCAGACCAGCGGGGTCTGCTGCTGCTGCTCAGAGCAGGGCGTGGAGGAAAACCAGGGAAGGAAACACCTGCTCATGCTTCCCAGCTCCGTTCGGTGCCAAGCTGCATGGAGTCGGTGGCGGCTTTGCAACAAATTTGGTGATGCTGTGTGTTCATGCTCATTTCACAGATACTGCTGCTGTCTGTGCTGGGTTTAATATTGGGGGGATTGAAGGAAAGTACCTTGGGAAGGATTATATGAGGAGAAGACACATAAACCTTTCTTCCTGACTGAACTTTGTTATTTTCACAAATGTGAAACACATTTGGTCTGGCATCCCATTTGATTTGTTTACTGCTTTTGTGTCCCACATTTGCAGAGGCTTTCCAAATACAGATATTTCTCTCATCTGGCCTGGCTCTGTCTTCTGCACAGAAAGCCCAGTGTAGGTGGGTGGAGTACATGTCAGGGGTGTTTGAGTGGGCTGTGAAGGGGAACACGCTGAACTTTTGGAATAGCCTGGGCTGTGCTTTCAGCCTTGCCCACAGTTAAGAGTAGAAATTCTGAGATTTGTTTGGAAAAAGATGTTAGGCAGCTTCAGCTATCAGCCCTTAACTTGGTTCCACAAGGTCTTTCTTTACGTGGTCAGCCCATGTGTGTGCATCGTTACAGAATTGTTGAAAATGATTCTGTCTGTGTGCTTTGATAAGTCTGTACTATGGCTCATTTTCAAACATCACTTTTGTTATAAAAGACAGTGGCTTCTTCAGTAACCAAAATTTTGCCAGGTAATATTTACACAAGCAAAGAATTTCACAGATGGCTAATTTGTCACTTCATTGTGGTGTATGTAAATAGTTCTCTGTCTAAAAAAAAAAAAAAAAAAAAAAAAATTTGAAACAATCCCATTTCCTGCTTGCATTGTAGGTAAGACTATTACTAGTCAGTCAAACCAAACTAAAAGAAAGAACAAAACCATTCTCCCAGCCAGAGCACTCTCACTAACATCTTCTTTCTAATCATTTCAGCTGGCCTTCGCCTGTTCAAATATGCTGGGGAATTAAGGACTAGCTCCACTGCCCTTGCCACCTGGCATATCTGCAAGAAGGACTGGGAGATCTAAAAAGGGTGATTTTTTCTGCGTATACACTGAGAGTCAGTGCAAGTGGCCAAGAAGAAGACACTTTTCTCCAGAAGCAGTTGCCTAGCATGCATCATTCTTGGCAGTGTCTGCAAATAAACTTCTTGTAATTGATTTAATAATTTTCAAATAAAAAAATTATGATAGCTGTGGACAGCTATAAATAACAGAAATGAAACACATTATTTGCACTGTGCCTTCACATGCACTTGTTTAGCTCTTTTTGCTGCTAAGTTAAAACATCTGTTTCTATGGAAGTGGAGCGTTCCATGCAACAAACACGGCACTGGAAGTGACCCACATATTAAATGACAACATTTGACAAATTCTAGCAGTTGATTACTGGGAAGGAGTAGACTGTGGTTATAATCAGAGTAAACCAAAAAAATATGTACCTTTATAAACCTAGAGTTTAAATGAAACATCTGTACCAAATCATGTTTGTAGAACAGCACTGTAGCCAACTACCAGACCATATGATAATGGAGTGTTTTTAACAATCCCTATTTCCATCTCCATCCTCCAAATCAGATCCAGACTGTGCCCACTGGCATGAATTCTGTTGGAAACCAATTGGGATAGTGTCAGGCTACAGTGGATGCTGTCAGTTGAGATACGGACACCCATAAAAAGTTAGTGATTCCAATACCTCATGGAAATCATAAGCACAGGCGGAAACTCAGGTGAATATTAGGATACATTGTATGCTACAGTCTTTTCCAGGTGTATTTTAACTGTGGCTTGCACCCTGAAAAGGGGTATGCTGCAGTGACTGTGATTCTTCACGAGGTACAAGTGTATAGCAAGGGTGTGGGTATTAGAACAGCAGCAGCAGGTAAGCTGGTGATAGACTGAGAGTGCTCAGGCTGGCTGAGCAACCTATGTTTGGCAGCTCAGACATAACTCTATGGGTCTGTGAAACTGGTATGCAAAATGTCAAGTAAGTACAGGGGTTTTTGAGTGCTTCCTGTTCCTGTTAAGTGCATACAAATCAGATGAGAACTAGTTCAGTCTATCTCATTATGTACGTTCTTAAAATAATATTCATTAGTATTATTTGTTTTTTTATTATCATAGAGTATTTTCTGAATTAATTATAAAAATGAAAAAAATAATTTTTAAAATAGATTTGCATATTCATTACAATTTTTCAAAACCAGAAAAAAGCCCATAACCCATCCTGCATTCTGCTTTATGGGGTGGCCCTGCTTAAGTTGGGGGTTGGACCAGCTGGCCTCCAGAGGTCCCTACAAATCTCAACCATTCTGTGTAATTCACTGTTAGTTTTGGATGGCCTACAATAAAAAAGTTGTCATATAGGAAAACGCGTTCAGAATTCTTTGAACAGCATTATTGATGTTCAAGAAAAATTGACATACTGCAACATTTCTCAAATGACACTTGCAAAAAGTAGTAAAAAATAGTAGTTAGTTAGCACATGGGAAGTTCTCACCCTGAACAACTATAGATGAGTGCCATTTGGCAGGAATAAAAGGACAGGCTATATGAACAGGGAACAAATGAAAAGATGAGCTGTTTTCTCTACATTTACACTTATTGGTTAGTAGGACATACCCAAAATGCTGTAATAATCAAATTATATCATTACTTAGAAGTAACTTGGTAGGTAACCTTAGAGGTAACCTGCACTGTAGCAATGAAGAGTTATGTCTGACTGGGATTCTCATATAAGAACAAGGAACAAGTTTTTAAGATAAATTGCAAATTGTCCAATGAGGACGTAGGAAAAAATTTTACAGTATTAATTTAAAAACTGATTTTGATGGATTTTTGGGATCCAATACTTTGTTTTAAACATTCTATTTAAATTTGAAAATAATGAATAAGAAGCTTAAATATTTAGACAAAAACATAGAAATTGTGACTAGTGGGTTACCAAATTCAAGAATAACTAGAGGAAAGTGAACAACCAGTGTGCTTAAATATATTAAAAAATCTGAAATAAAAAGCTGTATTGCTTTGAGATAAACACAAAAGGAAAAAAAATAAAAAAGCAAAAGCTCAAAGGACTTAGCAATACAAGCTCATCTTTGGTCTTAGGTTTTATTAAACTTTTCATAGATTTATAAATGTTATTGTCACGAGGGACTATTAGATCATCTGGTCTGACTTGATCTTACATAAAAGCAATGTTTAGAGAGTCCTCTGAGAGGGCTCTTCCTCAATTTATTTGATACTATATAACTAATAAAATACGATGCTATTACACAAAATGAAACACTTTGTCATATAGATTTTTAATTAAATAATTTTCACAATACATTTCTTGAATTGCCTTTTTTGATGATGTTTATTTGAAAATCCAATGAAAAACGTAATTCCTAGTATTTATCTGAGTTTCATTTCAAACTGTTTGCTTCTGGTGTTACAGCATCTGGCACATATACAAATAAAACCACTTGGTTGGGACCATCTAAATTTTCCTTATTTTTTGGCATTTTTCAGTGTCAGGCCATCAGTATATATTTCAGTATATTACTTTCTCAGTCATTTATAATGGCACAGATGTACTGTTGTATAAAGTTGAAAAAGTATCTTGGAACCTGCCAACATCGGTGTCTAGTTTCTTAAGACAAACCTTTTGGTTTGGAAGATTTTTACAGTGTCTGATTAATGAAAGTTGTCACCTTAATCTGCCTCGTCAAATATGCTACTAACTAAAATTCTACTTATATTTAGGAATAGTGTTGGTAATTGGTGAAATCATTCCAAATTATATAGAGAGACAGTTTCAGAGGTGTTTTTTTACACCGCAATGTGAAAGCTGCGAGTTATATGCTGTGCCTCATCTCTTCTGAACAGAAGAGCTTTATACACTGTAAATAGATCAAATAGAATGGGTATTTCAGACAATTTAACAGTCCAGAGCAATTCTGGGACACCTTTCTTGAAGTACGTCACGTAGAGTTATTCTTCTCTCAACAAATGTTTCTACATCTTAGAATCATGATATTTAGATCTGTCTGGTATTAAACTCACTCCAACAGAGAAATTCTGAATTTTGTAAAATCAGTGAGCATGACCACTACCATTTTATAAATCTATTGCATTTTTCTTCTCATATCATGTACTATTATTTAACTGTATTTTGTCATTTGTATGTTGTGTGGGATCCTGTCTGTATGGCATGACAGTTGAAAGTCTGGCGCACATTCTTGACAGCTGTTTTAAAGTGAAGTCTGTGATGCGTGCTACATATGGAGGTGCTGAGGTTTGAGTGCAGACAGTGGAAAAGTCCAATTTCTCTTTAGGGATGACTGGGATAGATTTACAATAACTAAGCTCTCATTCAGGAAGGGGACTCCATAAGGATCTACTCAGGCAGATGCCTTTGCAAAATCAAAGCCAAAGATTCTATGGCACATTTTGTGATACTACAGAATAAGTTAAGTAAGAACAAGTTAAATATTCAGTTAGAGGACTCATGGACATTGCTTATACTGTTCTGAAATGGGAGCTGAATGGTACATGTTTCCCAAATGATTTTTTCATCTGATTTTTAAGATAAGTTTTTGTTTAATTTCTGTATGCCATTGTAAAGTCGGATCTCAAATTCATAACAGACTTTATGGATGACTTGAGAGTTGCTAAAATTGTAATAATATCAATCTCAATAAATTCAGCCCTACTTAATTAAGATGAAATGTGTCTTAAAAAAGGGGAGTGGAAGGTAAGAGGGTTGGCTAGTAATTTTTTTAATCTCGATCTATTGAGATATTTCTTCTGGGATAATGATGAACCCTTATTAATGATTTTGTGTCCTGTCCCATCAAAAGCTCTTAATTCACACATCTGTGTCACATAAAACCAGTACATCCTTATGTATAAAAGAATTTTTCAATTTTTAGGAACTTAGTAATTCTTTATAAAGAAGTGCCATATAAAAATATAGTTGATTTTGCTTTATTTAAGAGCAGAATAGAAATTCACTTCATACACTTGTATATTTAAAAATAAAGCTGGTCATATTCTGCTACATACTGTGGTATTCAAGCATATTGGAACTGTAGGCCTTCCTCCTGCAACGCTTACTCCTGAGAGTAGTACTTTCCAAATATTTCAGGTTTCTATCAATCCAAAATGTTCATCCTGAAAAAAAAAAAAATATCCTGGGTGTTTTAAAATACATAAGGAGGTGACAGGACTGGCTGGGAAGGTCACTGGTTTAGTTATTGGCATTTTCTTTATATTTTTTCTAAGGCTCTACATGTGTTTTCATCCTTCTAGATGACACATGGTGCTTCCAGTGAGCCGAACGCCAGCTGTTAATCTTGGATGCATCTCTGAAGCAAGTGTGCGATCAGAGGGGAGCTGAAGATCTCTCATGTCCACACTAATCCCTCTTCAGGACTGTGTTGTGCCACTTAACAGTAGCTTGACCTCACTTAAAAGCATTGTTTGGGGCTGGATAGAGCATTCCCAACCTCTACCCAGTTCCACAACTCCCTTTTGCAGCAGAGGATCTGGCAAGGCATGGAGAAGCACTGCTCCTCTCCAACACCCGTGCGTGGGTGCCCGGAGTAGTGAGGCTTCTGGAACATAGATCAGAGCATTGGTGCTCAATGATTGAACTTGATGATCTTGAAGGTCTTTTGCAAATGAAACGATTCTGTGATTTGATAAAGCCAACTGGGGACCTACTTGGGATGCACTTAGATGCTGCAGTAATGGTTAGTACAGAAAATCCAGACTTAACCCTTGTGCTCAAAATGTTGATTACTACTGAGTGCTTTATTCTGTAGCTGCACCTGATCAGATCCCAGTTCAAGCATGGAATCATACTTGTCCACTTCCAGTTTCAAGGCTCTATTTTCATTTGATGCCACTGGCATTGTTCCATGGAAATTCAGGAATCTTTGCTAAAATCAGCCAACTAAGAGTAAGGTAGTCATCAAAATAAACTTCCACTCTCATTGTGTTTCAAAAAATTTAGTGGAGCCTAAGACAGCCTGACAGCACTACAACTCTTTGTTGAAGGCCCTAAAACATGTAGAAGTATGAAATGTAAGTGTTCATATTTTCTGGCTAAAATTCCATCCAAATCATTCCAGGACAGAAAAACGTGTAGCTTCAACAGAAAGACTTTCTCCATCTGAAACAAAATACTAGTGTTGCTGTTAATGTAGTCACTTTCCCCAGGCAAGCTCCACCATCAGATGGTTTTAATTGAATTTTGACACTGAGTCTAATCAATCCATATTAAAGCACTTGAATTTAGTTTTATGTATTTTAAAATTACATATTTAAAGGATTTGAGTATCAGCCACAGAGTGATTCTACATTAAGTGAAAGCTGCTTGTAGGAAAAGAAAATTGAGAAAATTTCAAAGCTGCTTAGTCAGCTTCACTCACTGCATGTTTTAAGTAGAGAAACCTTGTTTATCATAACTTAGATATGGTTTATTATTAGAGCCCTGTGTTTTCATGGCATCTTATCATAAATATCACAGAAAGTTCAAAATTACAGTTTTACCTCTATGAAATGTTAATTTTCTGTTTTCTCCCATCCAGAATACAAAGACAAAGTAGTGCTTCAGACTTCTAGAAGCTAGTGAGGTTTTACTTGAAGAACCAATGACCAAGTGATGGTTGGGTGGTCTGAAATTTACTCAGCACCCAGATGTTAGATGGTTTCCAGAACCTCTGTGGTTGAATTTCGATATTTCAATTTTTTATTCTGAACACTAAATCATTATTTCATATTATTCAGGGAGTAATTGAAAACGGTTAGCTTCAGCATGATATAATAATATAATGAAAGCCTGAATTATAATTTCTTTGACATTTAAAATGTCACTGTTTACATTTTTAATTGTTTATACATTATGCACTCATAAATATACACACTCATTTGTGGCAATCATAAGTTTTAAAAACCATTGCTTATTCATCATGGATGTACAGATGAACCTTCTGAATCTCCAAAGGAAAGTAAGTGAATCTTTTGTCCTAAAGTATTCACCATCAATGGACTCTTTCAATGTTTTTTGTTTGTTTGTTTTTAATAATTTCTTTACAGCTATGTTTTTCATACATCTTAGCAGTTCATTGCATAAATTTATCTAAATTATATGAAAATTTAAATGATGAAAGGAAGATTGTAAAGAAAAAGCCTTTTTTTTTTTTTTTCCTGAACTAAGCTGTCTGTTATGTTTGGTTGCACATATGCACTTCCAGGAGTCCTTGAGGGCCCCACTGGTGGAAGCCATCTTCGGCAGAGGCTTTAGTGTCTTAGAGACTCAGAGTAAATTTTTCAAAAACATTTAAGGGTTTCTTTGTATGTGACACTATTCATTTTTACTTGCTGTTACTTATCTTCCTGTATACAAACAACAATGCCAGAGAATGACCATTCTAGTCCTGTTTAGTTTTAATTAGAAGATGGAGCTGGGCTCTTGTCAATGGTGCCTAGTGCCAGGACAAGAGGCAATGGTCACAAACTGGAACACAGAAGACTCTCTCTGAGCATCAGGAAGCTCTTCTTTGTTCTGCAGGTAATTGAGCACTGGCACAGGCTGCCCAGAGAAATTGTGGAGATCCTTAGTTTTCATCTGAAGTATATTCTGCTCTCTCTGTTGCTGTCATGGTCCTGTGCGTATCAAAATTAAGTCAAGCTGATTAAAAAGCTTGATAAAAATCTGCCATTTAACCTTAATTTGAAAGGAAGATTTGTGTCTGGTTAAACAGGTGACCTCATGATCTGTCAAGCAACTCAGACTCATGTACTGAGGGCCCTAACTTCTAAGTGCTGAGCACCCACCTGTAATGATGTGCTCAGATTTGAATGACTGTCCTGAATCTGTTCAGGAACCAAGACTACCTCTACTATGTCCACCACTCATACACCTCAGTCTGACACCTCTGTCTCTGTTAAAAAAAAAAGAAAAAAAAAGAAAAAGGAAACATATCCTTTCACAGACTCCCTCCTGTTCCTAGTTCTTTCTGCCTACTGATAACTTTTCTCTTGGAAAAACAGGACTAGGAGGATAGTGAATCAGTACAGACACCCAGATCATTTACAGACATACTCAAAAATCAGTTGTGAAAAATGCTCGCATCTGGAGCTAGCAGAGGTAACACTGCTCACCTGGCTGTTAGACTACAAATTCTCTAAAGCACAATATTTATGGTTTCACTCTACTACTCTACACTGTCTTCAGTGTCAGCCCCAAACCAACAATTCCTTGATTACTCATTGTAGCTTCCAGGGGACCAGCTGCCATTTCTGCCATTGAGTCATTGGTATTAGACTTCATTAGGCTTAAGTACACATGATGCCTGGTTTGGCACAGTCACATCTGTGTCATGAAAATTAATGAAAAATATTTTTAGATCATTTATTGATTCACTCATTTAACTCATTCATGCATTTTAAACTTCCCTCTTCTTTCATGTGCTGTGTCATTTTTCCTGGTTACAAACAGTGAACTAGCTTGTCAGAGATACTCATATCAATCTTTGGCTCTGATTTTCCAAGGCTATCTCTATGGGTAGATCATTATATAGTCTCTTAGGAGGAGGGCTAAGTCCGTTACAGGGACTTAGATACTGAAAATCCTTCCCAGCCATCCCAAACAAGAAGCTGTACTTTTCCACCGTCTGTACACCAACACCACCAGATGTAGCATCCATCATATTCTTAGTTTCAAAACAGCTGTCAGCAGTGTGTGCCAGAATCTCAGTTGCCCTGGCATTCAAAAGATATTTCACATGACATAAAAGTGGCAACATCAAATTAAAGGGATAATGGCACACAATGTTACAGGAATATCTGATGGATTTGTGGAAGAGTAAACCAGATCACAGGCATCTTCAGTGACACTTTTCCATTTACCAGCTCAACTGAAGTACTTAGCTCTCGTACTATCCTCCCCCACAAATGTCTTTCTCTTCTTTCTTCGTAATTTTGGCTTTGTTATATATTCCTTTCTTCTCGGTTCCAGTATCAGATTATGTTTATGCTTTCAATTCCCGTTGCAGAAATTGCATCCAGGGTAGAATTATTTCTTCAGTCATCTACTAAAATGAGCTTCTTTCTGCTTTCCCAGAAACTTACCACATTAGTCAAAATGGCCATATTGAGGTAGCCTGGCTTGTTTGTTATACATCTGGAGGAAGACATTTACCATCCAAGGTGTGGAGTTCCAGAACAGCCTCCCAGCAGAAGTGGAAGCAAACAACCAAGTCAGGTGTAGAAGGTCAGGTTCAGAAGAAGACTTAAGGAGCTCCTTTGAGGTGTGTTTGCTATGTTATTGTGTTATTCCTCAGCATAGCTCCTTAGGGGCAGAATATATCTTCAGTCAATCTGTGTATGGACTACCTTGACCAAAACAGAGCTGATGAGCCAATCTTACTTAGCAGCAAAAGTTTATATTAAAGAACTGCACTTATGTTCTATCTATACAGATGGGACCTGGGATGTCTTGCCAAATGTCCCGCAAATCCTGCATTATGTACATTGAAAATTGTTTGGTAGTCTCAGGTTGTGGAAACGTGAACCAAAAGTCTGATAGTGATTGTGCTGCTGTTTGCAGTCATCCGGAGAGCAGCCTCTTGTACAGCTCTCTTTGGTATTAGTCTCCTGCTTCATGTTTCTTACATGCTGTGGGTAATGTGCTCTCAGTCTGTTGTCCTTCCCCTGATCATTGTTCTTTCAGAGGCAAGCAGAAGCCAGTCAACTGGTCCATGCTCCTTCAGATCAAAGTTACTTTGGTGAGTACTAGAAAAATGGTGCTCCCTCCAAGAAGCCCAGTGGCTCACTTAGTCCGGTCAGGCTTAAAGGTCACACCAGTGAATTCAAAGAGCATCTTGTTTCAAAACAGAAAGCAACAGACAAAAATCTCTTCCCCTTCACATGCCAGAGCTTATACTTTTTTATCTACAAAGCCTGTAAGACATGGCACAGCCTATGTCACATCTCTTCACTTACCCCTGTTGATTCTCACCATGTGCACACTACACAAGGTAAATTTTGTTTGATTCTATGCAACGCCATTTAAAAGTACTTTTAACGTACTTTTGTTTGGCTGAGTGTTCTGGGAGGCAAAAGCTGCTCCTGGTTCTGAGCTGTTCACTGTGGCCATGGTGAGCAGATGGTTTGAGTGATGGCTTCCCAGTGAAACTCTTAGGAGCAAGGACAATGCTATTCTCAACAGAGGAACCAAGCACATCCTTACCATGGAATTCAAGACAAGTCTAAAAGAAGCTAAAAAAGCATATTCATAAAGAAGTATGCAAGATGTCTTGTCTGCTGAGTTCCAGCTTTCTGCTAGATATTCGTTTCTCCTGAAGGAAGCAGTAACACATTCAGAATAGTTTCCAACATTCTTTAATATGATTTTTGGATTGGGTAGCTAGTTTATGGCCCAATACAAACCAGTGTAGCTACATTGCCCTGGATGGTGTGGTCCTTTCCCATCAAATGCTTTGTTCCAGTATTCAATATATAACTCTGTTCTGTTATAATTGCAAGTGGAGGCTGTCATTTTATGATTGTTGGTTGTATTTACTTTGAAAAAAATATCTTAAGAAGACAAATGCCTAAGATAGCTGTGCTGCAGCTGACAGACTTCTGAGAGAGCTTCTGAGAACAGGAGGAGGGCCATTTCAAGCCATGGGCCAGAAAACCCCTTAATTCCCAAAAATTCAGGACAAGAATGAGCAATAGCAACAGAAGAAATGAGCACACACTGAGAAAAGTGTTTTAAAACACCTTCCGTAGTGAATTGTTTTCTCAGCTAGGCCTACTGTGAAAAATTTGCAATTCTTTCTCTTTTCTTTTCTTTTTTTTTTTTTTTTCCCTGAGAAAAATTTTACCTATGTTTTAAACAGTGATAAATAGTTCGGTTGCCATAAAGCCTTAGGCTTGATTGATTACTGCATATATTGTATGTAGTACGTTATATGCTGTTTTTCTGACACTCATTACCTGTCGTTAGTGAAATTTAATTTCATCTGGAACAGTGTCTGAATTTCCAGATGAAAGGTAAGGACTCTGATAAAAAGGACAGGCCAATCATGTTTTCATGTTGGTGATAATCAGGAGAAAATTAATTTTGCACACTAATTAGCCAAAGTGGAATAAGAGAAGCCCTGTGTTCCATGGGAACATTTCATTAATCAGTAGATCTGGTTTTGCACTAGCTAGTTACTCTAATGCTTAGAAAAGAAATTCTGTCTGATCTGTGTGCATTGGCAGGGAAGAAGACAAAAGATGACACCTGAATCTTTTCTCCCTGTCTTGCTGATAGGTGGTGTGGAACAACATTTGTACTCGAGATCATGAAAGATGCTGCCAGAAACGTTGTTTAGAAGTCTGGAAAAAACACCAGGTAGATTATTTGCCTGAACATATAAATAAATCTTATTTATTTATCTTAAACACTTAAAACTTTAACAGAGTGCTAGGAGGCAAGAGTCTAGTTAGAAGCATTTGTTTTAATACAATGTGTCTTACCAGATACGGTGAGTGTCATGTACAGGCAATCATGACTGCTTGCATGGAGGACACTAGGTTGCTGGCACCAAACAAATCATTCTACCTCCCCACCTAGCACAGGGACAAAAGGGTTACATGCGTCTCCCTGCTAAGCCCAGAGCGACCCTGTCTGTGAGAGGAACGTGACACCATCACTGGTTGTGGTGTCGCGGTCACATTCCAGTGTCATCCAGCGCTCAGGAGCAAACCGTTCACAGAAGTCATAGGAGAAAAGAAGCATGAGAGGATTGTGCCTGATTTGACTGCTGGGGCTTCATATTTCTGGATTTTTTGTTGTTTTGTACTCCATTTAAAATCTTTGTGTTAAATGAAGGATGTTGAAAAGTAAAAGAATAAATCATATTCTGTGGAACTGGACAGACTCGATTCACTCATGCTGGGATCATGTATGGTAACAGATGAAGGCATTGCAGTCAGCCTTTTTAAACATCTTCCAAGCACAGGCAACCCAGGGAGCACAGCAGCACGTGCACTACATAAGGGTTAATTCAGCCTGGCACAGCCGGAGCAGTAATTGCAGGCGACGAAGTTACATGGGCTGTGGCTGCTGATGAGATACGCCTTTCCTGGGGTGTGCTGGAAGTCACAAGGCCAAAGGCCAAGTGACTTCACTCTTCTCAGAAGAGGCCGTGACACACATCCTGGAATGTCGCGTTGAAATTTCAAAAACATCTTACATGGACAGAGGCTTTCTACAAACACCAGTGTGAGCCTGAGGACATTTTTCACTTATGATTGTTGGTTTAATAACCTGGCACATCTCTCAGAGCAATTAGGGATAGGTACTCAGCTATTGCTCATAAATCACCCCAATACAATCACACAGCTTCATGTCTGTCTTTCTACAGCCTTCTTAGATCATCAGACAGGATTTTTTGACCTGTTTAGATAATTCCAAGTTCCAGTCTATAGAAGCTCAAGTCTGATTCTTGATAAATACACACATCTCTTTTTACATGAAGGAGGATCCCTTCTTAGAACTGATGTTTTTAGGACTAAGTTACAGAAAAAACTGCAGTCCATATGTGCAGTGCAAAGTAAGTAAAACCAAACACAGCCCGAAGTGTAATAATATCAGAAGAGCGATAATTTGAAATGAGGTGGCTTGTTACAAACTGCAGTCTATTTGAAGCTGAAGTTCAGCTCAGCTCCTTTCTCCTCAGCCCTGGGAGGCTCAAAGGCTCAATTAGTTACACCTTGCACAGTGCTGTAAGATCCTCACATAGTGCTCTGTAACGTCTTCTTCATGTTTTGTTACAAATTGGTGCTTGTCTGAAGTATAGAAATGAGGGCCAGTGGTAAAGGTAAGAACGACACCTAGGAGCTTGGGTATTAGGGTCAATATGCAATGCATATATAGTTGTGTCTTCCTTAAAGATCTCAACTTTCAAAGAAAACAAAGTATTGCAGCACGCTATTACAATTAGTGGAGTTACACCACTTTGTACCAATAAAGGGTGATGTTCTTTCTACCTTCTTAATAAAATGACACACTTCCTTGTAAATTCAAAATCTGACCACTGCTAGGAAAAACAAATGTATTTGGTTTTCCAAAGTCTTTCTGTCAGTAGTATGACAATCACAGTACATTAAAAAAAAAAAAAAAAAAAAAAAAAAAAAAAAAAAAAAAAAAACTTGATCTAGCACCCTAGTGTGTTACTGAGGATGCAATTCATATATATTTCCATGAGAAATAAAAAAATAAAGAAAAAAGGAAAGTGGAAGAGTACAAGGCTCCATGAAATCCATGAGGATCTTCATTATAATAACTGATTAGCTTTGGAAAGCGCTGCTGTCCATGCAAATGTAAAGGCCTCTGTTGGCCAAGTTGCTGTGTTGTGTTTTTTTAACTTTATTAAAAAGACACAGCCTGAACTTTCTTTTGATTAGTAGACTGCTAATGGCTAGTTTGTATAAATCCAGTTTCTGTTCTGCCAGTGCCAAGTGTACTCCTTCGCTGCAGAGTACCCTGAAGCTATAGCCCACCGTATTCAAAGCGACTCCTCTGTGGAGGACAGGCAGCTTCAAAGCAGGACAAGTCTCTGTGAAGGTGTACTGCCCTGGGGCTGTCCTCTGCAGTGGTTTTACTCATGCAGGGGCTCAGCACTGGTATGCTGGGCACCAGCCGTGGGGCCTGGGGGGCATTTTCCCGGCTGAACAGCACAAGGAAACCAAACTCTCACTGGGAAAGTATTTCTTAGCTTTGTAGAGTCAGTTCTTACTTTGTTTAGCTGTATATCTTGTTACATTCTTCAGAAATGCGATCATGTCTAAGCAGACTTAACATGGTATCTTCTGGTGTTTTGCTGCCGTGCAGGACTGATAGGAAAATAGGGTGACACAATTACCTGCCAATGTTCTTCTAGCAGGAAGGCAACAGCAAGTCTGTTGAAAAGCAACATTCCCCTAAATACTAAAACATTTGTTTCACCTTGCTACTAAGCAGGAGCCTGCAAGTGAAGAGCCAAGAAGAATCCTCAGCTCCTGCTAACTAAGCTCCAGTGATTTCAGTAACACTGTACGGCAGCTGAGGGTTCCCAGGTGGGTCCTTTCCCCCTGCTCTGCTACTGACTTACTGTATTGACATTCCCAATTTATTCATTTGCAAAGAAACGGCTGCAGCTGCGTTGACCACCTTGCATTGCCTTCTTTCATGATTAAGCAGCAGCTGACAAAATATTCGAGCATCATATTGGAATAAAGCACTAATAGTCTAGGGCAGCTTTTCCGTGATATGAAAATGAGCACATTAATGCTTCTGTTTCAGATCAGCCATCCAGTTAAAATGAAAAGAATGTGCACTACCATCCTTCCTCTTAGGACAGTCAAATGTATTCACCTCTGCTTATAGAAAATAAGGCATGAAATAACCATAAATTGCTTCAGCAAATTACAGTCTAGACTTGCTGATTTGTTTTAACAACACGAGATATCAAACCCATATGCAAGCATTATTGTAAACTGCTGTTCCTAAATGTCTGTAAACGTATTGTCCTGTAGACTAAGTATCACTGCAGCCAAGTAATTACTTAGATTTAATGTGGAATTTGTAACAGGAAAGGAGTATTCGCTGTGTCACTTGTAGCAGTCTGGTTTTTCTCCTCCCCTGACATCTTTAGACTGAGTGGTTGGGTCGTCACTATCGTTGGACAGAAACACAGCTCGCAGAAGATGAGAAGGCTGCTTGTGGTTAGGTAACACCAACACAGACAGTCAGCTGTGCACCTCTGAAAGGAAAATGGAACAGGAGTCAGGCTGCATTTAATTTTTAATGCTTTTTTGTGGTTGTCCAAGTTTATCTTTATAATTCATAGTACCCACAAGTTGCACTCATTTCCTTCAGAACAGCAGCTGTGGAGGCATGGAGGAAAACCTTTAAGGTTTTCCCACAAATGAGCTTTGCCTACTGCTAGAAGATTGTGAAAGCTGTCACTGGCTACAGCTTGCCTCTTTTCCTTCAATAGCTTATGGTGTTCAGCCAAGCACACGCACATCACGTATAGTGCAGTCACAAATTCATAATAATTCCCAGTGAAAACAAAATGTGAGTGCAACCTTAGCTTTTCATGGGCCATGTGTTTTTACAAACCCTATCATTATACAACAGATTGGTACAGTTAGTCAAGATTTTCAAGCCTAAGAATTTAAAGCTTAGGGCAAAGACATCTGGTTAGATTGTACCTGTGGCAGTGGTTTCTGGGACTGGGACTTACTGGTTGCATCACTGAGTAGTTAATTTTGGAAATGAGAACTCCTAAATGCACAGAGTATTTGCAATACTTAACTTCTGTAGTGAATTAGTGGCCTGTAGATTAAATGTAAAAAGAAAGCAAAACTTCTATCACAAAGAAGTGTCACAAAATGGAAAAATATTGCGTAAACCTATTCCCTAAAAGTTAAATATTGCAAAAGTACATTGTGTGTGTGGAACAACTGAAACTGAAAAAAAAAAAGGCATTACCCCCGTCACCACACACTCCCCCTGCAGTGTCAATTTTGTCATAGGTTTTGGTTCGCCTTTGTTCTGAGCACATTGTTCTCCTGGAATGCACATGCAGAAGGAGGAGGCTAAGGTGATGTTGTCACCCCACTGCTGCTTGCCTACATGGACCCACCCCTCAAAATGCTCCCTGTGTGCTCCAGCATCAGACTAACTGCATTTAGCTCCTGTAGGATTTTCCACCCTCGCCCTTAGGATAAGGGAACAGTTTTGGGCACTGCGATGGGGCATTTGCAGTCTTCTTTATACAATTGCTTTTTCAGTTTCAGCTTTATCAAACTCAGCAGATAAATAATATATGCCCTTCCTATTTCTTATGTGAGATTATGAGTGAGGAGGTGCTTCTTGACAGATGTCCAGTGAATATTTTCAGAAGTGATTTTTCAGTCAGATGAAGCCATTGCAGCTGTCTAGTCAATTTAGCAGTGGCATCTCAGTTTTCAAACTTCAGCCAAGTCTTCTCATAGCTATGGCTATGTTAAGTTAGAACTTCATAAAAGGACAAAAGAGCTCTTTTTCTCTGTTTAAAATTACTTCAGCACAATTTTGATACCTTCGGAAAACTCAAAGGTTATATCTCAGCACAGGAAGGCAAAAGACCAAGAAGTTTTGATAGTCTGAAGAGAAGAATGTAAAATTAAAGTAACGTTCAGATTTAAGTACAGCACAAGTCCTAAGTTCTAGAATTATTACAGAAATACAGATACAACTTCTTTTGGCATCCATGAGACATCAGTGGTGTTTTGGTTCAAGAAAGGATTTGTGGCAGATCTTCTCCTACAGCAACAAAAGCCATTCACGTTATTGAATAAAGATGGAAAAAGAGAAGAGTAAAAAGACATTAGTGGAATATAAATGCATACTTCTATGACCTAGATTATTAAATGTTTATTACAAACTGTTAAGTTTCAGTTACATTTGCTTAAAGTTCATATCATGAACTGTATGTAAAAATAAAAGCAGTAAATCCACAGACATTACAAACCAAGAGTTACAAACAGTTCTTACACCACCTCCAGCAGCCTAAGCTATGGTCTTTAGGGATTCCTTCATCTTTAAAGTTATAAAAGCATTAATTTTCTTGCTTACTATCAGGAAATAGTGATATGGTAAAACACATTCTATCTAAAAGTTGTCCACTTGATGTGAGCTCTCTGCAAATGCCTAAATATACCATCGCAGTATTATTTAGTGCATGAACTGTTTTTGACACATGAGGATCACATCAGAAGAAAATGTGTCCCATAGGATGACTTAAGAAACTGTTTGTGCTGTTATATACCATGCTTTTGTAAGAAAAAATGTGGAATATAAATTGTCTGAGAGGTAAAAAGAGCACACCCTACAGCTCCAGATGACAATCCTAACACTTAGGGCAGTATTAATTAGAGATATATTGTCTCTTTCTTCTGATTTACTGGAAAAATTATATTGCGGTATATTACAAATTCCTGCAATTTATAGAAATAGAAATTCACTTTATTAAGAGTAGACCAAGTATTGTAAATTCTGGACAAAACAAATCCCAAACATTATTCGTGGATCTCCTTAGTACACCAGTGAATATCAACTATTTCATGAGATCATACTTACTCGTTTGTCATTAGGTTGCAAAATATTTTACCTAATCTGTCAGTAAATATAAACCAAAATAAATACTACACTGAGTAAAATGAAAGATGATACTGAAGCTAATGATGAATTCCATTCATCAGTAGAAACTTTTTCTTTCATTCTGATTTTCAGAGGTAAAATATCTTTAAAGCGACAGCCTGAACCACTCAACAGAGAAGTGATCCAGTTACAACACTTTATGTATGGTGAGGTTCACAGTAGCTACTTTTTTGACAACTTTTGCACATTTCTATTACAGAAATACTTTGTGGTTCATGTAGTGGAATAAGTTCTTGTTCTTTTTCACTTAATGACCCTGGGGTTTTTACCAGTGATACCTTTGAGAAGAATGTTGTGGTTGAAACTTTCAATTGCTGTACTAATGTATCTCTGGTACTCATTGTAGAACTACTGTGCAATTGAGGGAAAGACAGTAACAACTATTATTTTTAGCAGCCATCTATTTGCAAAGCAAAGTGCTGATGACTAAATAATTTTTTACACATGTACTGGTCCAGATTCTGCTTGTCTTTTGCAATCAAAGCTCTCTGTGATGCTTCTAGGAGAACTGAGAGTACAAGCATAGTCAATTAATTCCCCCATACATTGAAGACCTTGTTTTTCTTCTTTTCTACCCATTGAATATGAACATACTCTGGAAATAATATGTAGGATTGTCACAGAGCAAAACTCTATTCACTGAAAGTGAACAAAATTCCCTTATATTTATACTGGGCTTGTGCAGGCACTAAAATTATTAAAACTTATGAAAACTTCAAAATAATACTAATAAAAAACATTTTAAATGATACAGAGACAATCCATATTATTATCTAAAAATCAATAACCGATATAACTTATCACCGCTCCTGTGGTCTCAGCGATTTCTCTCAGTTTACGTGTCCTGGGGGCCCCATTCATGCTTCTAAGCAGTATCCAATAGCTACATCTGAGTTAGCAAATCAGTAAGTGCACACGGTGGTCCCAAGAGCAGGAAGGCAATGGGCTCTACTTTTAAATTGCCATACTAATCCCTGGGATGACTTTGTGCAAGGCCAGCTAGCAATCTTCCAAGTAGTTCCTGGGTGCAACTCAGGAAGAGGCACAGGCCAGACACCTTGGTAGTTCAGATGTGGCAATCATGTTTTGGAGGATAAGAGAGTTTAACAGTAGAGATGCAGACCATTAAATGACAGTTTTTTTCAGTACCCAAGATGGTCCTGCACCCACAAATGTACTTGTATATGCTTATTTGGTGAGCTCCACATCAGAGCACAGCCCCTGAGATCTCACGCAGTGTACATGCACTTCTTCTTCCAAGAATTTCCGGGTACAGAATATGGCTGTCTGAATAGCACTGACCACAAGCATGAGGTTTTTTTGTACCACCACAGAAGTACATGAAGTTTTAATAACCCTCTTAATTCTCACTACAAAGGGTCTTCAGCCAGAAAGCTCTCACACTCTTGGCATCTGGGTTTGAGTTCAGGCCCCATGATTCATTCACTAGAGGCAACTCCATTGTGAAAGCATCTCAGAGATTTTTCTCTCACGACATCCTGAAGTTTGTTATTATAGTTAGGGGTGATATGGCCATCACCTCTTATTTCTGTCTTTATGATGCCAGTTCTTCAGAAGAAGTTAGGAGTGTAAATGGCAAGACAGTATAGCTTCTTATGGTTGAGAGGGATTGTTAAAATGTATATATTCACTTTTTTTTTTTTTTTTTTCTCTTGCCTGTGGAACTAGGCTAAAGACATGTGCACAGTTTCCTTGGGTTTCCACAATAAGCAATTTCAGCAAATACGCTGTGTTCCTCTCTGGTCAAAGTTTCCATCTGCAGCTTACTTTCAGGAGCTGGAAGACAAGCAGTTGTGTTGCAAGGAAAGGCTGTTGACGTCAAAGCTGTGTCTGAGGCAGGTCTGGTGTGCAGCTTGAGATTAAAACTTCCCTTACACTTTGGTCCTTTGAGAAAAGTTGTAGTTAGAAAAAAAGGCAGTTGATTATTTTACGTGGTTATAGAAGTGTTTGGGTTCCCTGCTAAGTCTGGTTGCACAGCCACTGACAATCATCTGGAGATTTTAAGACCTGGAGATGAGTGGAGCAGAAATTTAAAAAATGACCATATGCAATTCATATTTGAATTCATATAACATTTTGATGTTAATTTTTACAGATCCTACAGCAGAGTTCTATTTATCCACCTCCAAGGACACATCATGCATTTTTATATTCACTGATGCCTTTTGCAAAACTTGCAGTTCCATGGAACAGCAAATGAGTAATAAAAATAAATGAAAAGAAACTATTTAATTAAAAAAAAAAAAAAAAAAAAAAAAAAAAAAATAAAATTAAACACTGGACTTAAAGAAAAAAATATTTTTTAATTTTATATTTATAGCACAATCTCATTAAAACTCAGGGAACTTTGTTTTGATTGTGTATTTGCTTGATCTTTTCCCAATGGTATTAATGTAAAAAAGTCGTTTATCAGTTAGGGCACTAAAAAAAATAGAAGGTGTGTGAAAATACCTAGTTAGAGATTATGCCCTTAAATTTCCAAGAAAATTGGTTGTAAGTTTATATGGTTTTGTAGTGGCACAATATTCACTTGAATTTTGTGCTAGTGGCCTTTATCAGGAAGCTAGCAAGATGTGACAGAGGGCCCAAGAAGCACTTGCAGATGTATTTCAGAATAAGAAGCATCTTGTTAGGGAATGTAGGAAATACTTCCTCATGCTTATCAGTCCCTAAATGAAAAATGAAAAAAGTATTAGTACCGTAGCTTGCAAAGAAGTATATACTACAGCACATTATATCAGCACCTCAAACAATTTGTTATTATTTGCAACCGGGCTGTTATAAAGTCAGGGCTACTTACAGCCTAGGGAGAGGGATAAAACAGGGCAGGCTTCCGGCTGTGCACACCAGGTAAGCAGTGCAGAGGCTAAGCACATACAATCTTCTCCATAGGTAACTCGTCATCTGCCCTCAGGATCAACGCAGAGAAACTCTCTGTTGGACACTTGATGGATAGAAGTCCCTTTTGTTGTAATGACAGGGCCTCACTGTGGAAGAGGCAGAAAATTCTCAGTTGTACTTTTCCATCCTCAATGGTATGATTATCACTGTTAGTGATTTTCATAGAATAATAGAATGGCTCAGGTTGGAGGGGACCTTAAAGATCATCTAGTTTCAACCCCCTTGCCATAGGCAGGGATGCCACCCACTAGGCCAGGTTGCTCAGGGCCCATCCAACCTGGCCTTGAACACTTCCAGCGATGGGGCATCCACAGCTTCTCTGGGCAACTTGTGCCAGTGCCTCACCACCCTCTGAGTCTCCTAACCTCTAATCTAAATCTCCCCTCTCTTAGTTTAAAGCCATTCCTCCTTGTTCCGTCATTATCTGATTGAGCAAAAAGTTGCTCTCCATCCTTTTGATTATAAACAGGATGGAGAGGGGAAAGGATTTGGGAGATGGAGAGAGGGAAAGGTTTGAAGGATTCTGCTGCTGGTAGTGTTATTGTTGTTTTCCTGGGAAAAGTAAGACAGGGAAGAGAAGACAACAGCTGCTAAAGAAGTAAAGGAGATCTGAAAAACGTCAGAGATAATGAAAATATTTGCACACAGCAGTTGTGAGTTGAATGTTATCCTTGAGCATTCAACAGGACCTTGTGCTATATTGGGTCATCTGATTGACCTCAGGGAAGAGAATATCCAGAAATGTGTCTGGACTCCACCATGAAGTATAGAGAGGGACGCAGTGGAAAAGAGGAGAGGAAAAACAAGACTCTCAGGTACATATTGATGAGAAGACCTGAAAAACTGATATCTGGATGGGAACAGTAAAACAGTATAGCCAGAGGGACAACACAGAAGAAAAAGAGAATTATTAATATATTTGCCTCATGGGAGAATGGAAGGGAGGAAAATAATAATAATAATAATAATTAATAATAATAATAATAATAATAATAATAATAATAATAAAGAACAGAAAGGAGATCTGGAGATCCTGGCTCAACAAAAAGAGAATAAATACAGTGGAGATAGGAAATGGTGACAATATTTAGGAGAACATCAGAAAGAACAAAAGGCAGGATGATAATCAGAAAGCTGGGAGAATATTTAAAAAAAAAAAAAAAAAAAAAAAAAAACAGGACTTAAGACCCATACTAAGAAAAGGCAGGTCTGCCTCACAGGGGAGCCCTTGTTAAAAAGTAATAGATGTGCAATGGTAGAGAACAGAAGGGTAGACCAGAAAGGTAAATATGGTGTCAGTTTCAAGCCTGGGAAGAGTAGGCCAGCAGGCAAAAGGATCCTCATGGGACCAGAAAAAGTCTACAATTCATTCTTCACTTTGGGTTAAATGTCATAGTGAATTTCCTGCTAAAATATATGTAAAATGACTGTATCATCTTAAAGAAAATATTCACAGAAGTGCTGTAAATCAAAGAAAAAAAAACAAACTAGTCATGTGGTATGAAGCAAACAACCACAGATCCATCAGAAGAAAATCTCAGAATGTGGACCAAATGTTTGTGATGCAGGCAGATGGTCAGAGAGAAGCTGAACAACTCTGGGGAATTTTCTAAGATGTTCAAGGCCAAAGATCTAGAGCACAGTGAGAAAAAGTGAGAGATTTGGGAAATATGTTGCCCCAGGCAATCTCCTATTCCACAGTCAACCTACAAAGTCTACCCACTACTCTAGTATCAAACCACATGAACCTCATGGCCTGTGACAGCGCAAGATAATGACCTGAAGGCACTCAGGACTAGTGTCTCTTCTTGGAAGAAACATTTTCACAATGTTTGTAGTAGTACGAGTTTGTGATGCTGTTTTAGAAGTTGCTAAGCTTTGAGAAATAAATCCTGAGATCTGGCTTGCAGAGAAGGGGGCTTAGAGTCTGCACTATGGTCATATATCACAGAATCACAGAATCACAGAATGGTTGAGGTTGGAAGGGACCTCTGAAGATCATCTGGTCCAAACGCCCTGCCAAGCAGGATCACCTAGAGCACATTGTGCAGGATGGCATCCAGGTGGGTTTGAATATCTCCAGAGAAGGAGACTCCACAACCTCTCTGGAAAACCTGTTCCAGTGCTCTGTCACCCTCACAGTAAAGAAGTGTCCCCTCATATTCAGCCGGAACCTCCTGTGCTTCAGTTTGTGCCCGTTGCCTCTCATCCTGTCACTGGGCACAAATGAAAATAGTTTGGTTCCATTCTTTTGACACCCTCCCCGCAGACATTTATATGCATTGATGAGATTTCCCCTCAGTCTTCACAATACTTGATGTTTGACCTTTCATTGAAGCAACCAGTGAACAAGTGAACATAGCAGTTTCTTTAAGAGCCCTGAGGACCACAGAGCAAGCTTATGAGCACCAGCCTGGGAGGCATTGGCAAGATACACAACATGTGTATTTAGAGGAGATAAGACACACAGAGCCTTGGACAAGCTGAGATCTTTATTCTCTCCCACTAACAACATTTGCATCAGGGTGCAGGTGCCTCCTGTTATTTTGAGGCATTCCATCTGTTTTTTTTCCTGCCAGGACTTAAGAAGCCAAATACACACAAAGTGCATCCACCCACTGCACAGCATTACAGCCAGTAATGGTTGCAGAATGGTGGTGGATTATTTACTGAGAAGGCTGGAGGCAAGAAGGCATGGTCTCCAGAGTCATTTGGATGCCAATATTACAAACACTATACATATGATGATGACCTGCGTTACCTTTGGCAATATATGGGAAACTGGAGGCTTTTTTTTTTTCCTTTTTTGAATAGTACCTGGATACTGATGAGCTCATTAGCTGATCTGAAAATCTGGTAAGGACTCCCCAGAGCAATGCAGGTCCTATTTCAATAGACTAGGGAAACTAGGAAAGCCACACTGGAACTTTAGCGTATAATGATTACAAATTTTTCAGGATCACTTTATGGTCAATAGCATTTTTATAGCACCTTTGTTATTGAAATTCTTTACTTTTTTTCTTTTTTCTGCTTACTTTTTCTGCCTTCACAGAAATGCATGCGAAGGGCAAAAAGTGTTTTACAAAAAGCAACAACACCTGTTTTATTATGTGAAATGTAACACAAACATTTTTTTCTCCTCTGCGTCTATATGCCAAATAAATCTAGCCCATATGGCATTCAATGTATGTGTTCACGTTCATGCCACACATAGTTACCCTTTCAAGAACTCACCTGCTAACTTCAGTGCTATTCTGCAGACTGAAAGTGCTCCTACCATTGCAATACTGCACTGAAGAAGATGCTGATCCACAGGGCAGATGTTATCCCTGATAAGTTCTAAGTCTCAAAGTATATAAAACACTGATTTTGCTGCTGAATTAAGTATTGACTTAATTGGAGTTTTCTGCCTGCAATTTTGAGATCACAAAAAATGATTTCTGAGGCTCCTACATATTGCTTGGTGGTTTGTAACATTTCAGTAATGTCTTGAGGCTTTCTGTTTCATTGCAATTGCATTTATAGCAATAAATAGTTCAACAAACACAGAATTTTATTAAACTGGCAAATACATGTGATAAAGAAAGTTAAACAAGCCCACAGTCAGCTGTGCCAAAAGCAAACAAGTGTTTTCTTTTAAATGTTAAAATAATGTGCAAATGAGACTCAGCACAACTGAAACACAAAATAATTCCAAAACTGAAGTGTGTATAAAATTAAAGTTCAAGAGAAGAATGGTCACACCATCAGGCTGCAGTTCCACAACAGAAGGGATTCATCATTCCACAGTTAAGGAAATCCTTAGCCATTTTTTCCTATCCTTGTCCACAGTGCATTGCTTTTTCAATATGTTTGACATAACAGAGAGACCAGATCCCTGGTCCCAAGCCGGACCAAATGATACTCCTTTTTTAAAGCTCTTGTTAGGTTAGTTTTCACCTGATTATAGTAACTGGATGAGAACCAGCAAACAGTTGCCCCAGCACAGCTGCAGACCTGCTGCATTCTCAGAGATGAGACGACAGGACCGGATGTAGGCAGGCAACATCTGCCAGCCTGGACTATCAAAAGAGAATAGTAGTCAGACAGGTGAACCAGGTTGCTAGAAAGCTTCCCAACCTGGTTCGCCCCTCTGACTACTACCCTCTTTTGATAGTCCAGGCTGGCAGTGATAATATTGAAGAGAGAAGCCTGAAGGCTAAACGGGACTTTAGGGGACTGGGACGGTTAGTGGATGGAGCGGGAGTACAGGTGGTGTTTTCATCTATCCCTGCAGTGGCAGGGAGGGGTACAGAGAGGACACGGAAAGCCCACCTGATTAACACGTGGCTCAGAGGCTGGTGCCAACACAGAAATTTTGTTTTTTTTGACCATGGGGCGCTTTAATCGGCACCCGGCCTGGTGACCGCAGACGGGTCCCTATCTCTAAGGGGAAAACGGATCCTAGCCCAGGAGCTGGCAGGGCTCGTTGAGAGGGCTTTAAACTAGGTAAGAAGGGGGACGGGGCTGAAATAAGGCTTGTTGGAGCTGTGCCAGGGGCAACAATGGCAAGGCCAGGGGAGAAGGCAATGGCCAAACTGAAGTGCATCTACACTAATGCATGGAGCATGGGTAACAAACAAGAGGAGCTGGAAGCCATCGTGCAGCAGGAAGGCTATGACTTGATTGCCATCATGGAAACGTGGTGGGACAACTCTCATGACTGGAGTGCTCCAATGTCTGGCTATAGGCTCTTCAGAAGAGACAGGCAGCACAGAAGGGGTGGTGGTGTGGCTCTCCATATTAGAGAGTGTTTTGATGTTGTGGAATTTGAGGCTGGGAATGATAAGGTTGAGTCCCTATGGATTAGGATCAGCGGGAAGGCCAACAAGGCAAGCATCCTGGTGGGGGTCTGTTATAGACCACCGAACCAGGATGAGGAGACGGATGAGGAGTTCTACAGGCAGCTGGCAGAAGTTGCAAAATCATCAGCGCTCGTTCTCGTGGGGGACTTCAACTTCCCAGACATATCCTGGAAGCACAACACAACCCAGAGAAAAGCAGTCTAGGAGGTTTCTGGAGTGCGTGGAAGATAGCTTCCTGATGCAGCTGGTTAGTGAGCCTACCAGGGTAGGTGTCCTGCTAGACCTTCTGTTCACAAACAGTGACGGACTGGTGGGAGATGTGGTGGTCAGGAGCTGTCTTGGGCAGAGTGACCATGAAGTGGTAGAGTTCTCTATTCTTGGTGAAGTCAGGAAGGGGACCAGTAAAACCGCTGTCTTGGACTTCCGGAGGGCTGACTTTGAGCTGTACAGGACACTGGTTGGCAGAGTCCCTTGGGAGGTGGTTCTGAAGGGCAGAGGAGTCCAGGAAGGCTGGGCACTCTTCAAGAAGGAAATCTTAATGGCTCAGGAGCGGTCTGTCTCCACGTGCCCAAAGACGAGCCGGCGCAGAAGAAGACCGGCCTGGCTCAACAGAGAGTTGTGGCTCGAGCTTAGGAGAAAAAAGAGGGTTTATAATCTTTGGAAAAGAGGGCGGGCCACTCAGGAGGACTATAAGGATGTTGCGAGGCTGTGCAGGGACAAAATTAGAAAGGCCAAAGCTCATCTGGAGCTCAATCTGGCTACTGCCGTTAAAGATAACAAAAAACGTTTTTACAAATACATCAACACAAAAAGGAGGACTAAGGAGAATCTCCATCCTTTACTGGATGCGGGGGGAAACTTAGTTACAAAAGATGAGGAAAAGGCTGAGGTGCTTAATGCCTTCTTTGCCTCAGTCTTTAGCGGCAAGACCAGTTGTTCTCTGGATACCCAGTACCCTGAGCTGGTGGAAGGGGATGGGGAGCAGGATGTGGCCCTCACTATCCACGAGGAAATGGTTGGCGACCTGCTACAGCACTTGGATGTACGCAAGTCGATGGGGCCGGATGGGATCCACCCGAGGGTACTGAGAGAACTGGTGGAAGAGCTGGCCAAGCCGCTTTCCATCATTTATGGGCAGTCCTGGCTATCAGGGGAGGTCCCAGTCAACTGGCGGCTAGCAAATGTGACGCCCATCTACAAGAAGGGCCGGAGGGCAGACCCGGGGAACTATAGGCCTGTTAGTTTGACATCAGTGCCAGGGAAGCTCATGGAGCAGATTATCTTGAGTGTCATCACGCGGCACTTGAAGGGCAACCAGGCGATCAGGCCCAGTCAGCATGGGTTTATGAAAAGCAGGTCCTGCTTGACGAACCTGATCTCCTTCTACGACAAAGTGACACGCTTAGTGGATGAGGGAAAGGCTGTGGATGTGGTCTACCTTGACTTCAGTAAGGCTTTTGACACCGTTTCCCAGAACATTCTCCTCAAGAAACTGGCTGCTTGTGGCTTGGACTGGCGTACGCTTCGTTGGGTTAAAAACTGGCTGGATAGCCGGGCCCAAAGAGTTGTGGTGAATGGAGCCAAATCCAGTTGGAGGCCGGTTACTAGTGGAGTCCCCCAGGGCTCAGTACTGGAGCCAGTCCTCTTTAATATCTTTATCAATGATCTGGATGAGGGGATCGAGTGCACCCTCAGTAAGTTTGCAGATGACACCAAGTTAGGTGCGTGTGTCAATCTGCTCGAGGGTAGGAAGGCTCTGCAGGAGGATCTGGATAGGCTGGACCGATGGGCTGAGGTCAACTGTATGAAGTTCAACGAGGCCAAGTGCCGGGTCCTGCACCTGGGGCGCAATAACCCCAAGCAGAGCTACAGGCTGGGAGATGAGTGGTTGGAAAGCTGCCTGGCCGAGAAGGACCTGGGAATACTGGTTGATAGCCGGCTGAATATGAGCCAGCAGTGTGCTCAGGTGGCCAAGAAGGCCAACAGCATCCTGGCTTGTATAAGAAGCAGTGTGGCCAGCAGGTCTAGGGAAGTGATTGTCCCCCTGTACTCAGCTCTGGTGAGGCCGCACCTCAAGTACTGTGTTCAGTTTTGGGCCCCTCGCTACAAGAAGGACATCGAGGTGCTCGAGAGAGTCCAGAGGAGGGCAATGAAGCTGGTCTGGAGAACAAGTCTTACGAGGAGCGGCTGAGGGAGCTGGGATTGTTCAGCCTGGAGAAGAGGAGGCTCAGGGGCGACCTTATCGCTCTCTATAGGTACCTTAAAGGAGCCTGTAGCGAGGTGGGGGTTGGTCTATTCTCCCATGCGCCTGGTGACAGGACGAGGGGGAATGGGCTAAAGTTGCACCAGGAGAGGTTTAGGTTGGATATTAGGAAGAACTTCTTTACTGAAAGGGTTGTTAGGCATTGGAATGGGCTGCCCAGGGAAGTGGTTGAGCCACCATCCCTGGAGGTCTTTAAAAGATGTTTAGATGTTGAGCTTAGTGATATGGTTTAGTGGAGGACTTGTTAGTGTTAGGTCAGAGGTTGGACAAGGTGATCTTGGAGGTCTCTTCCAACCTAGACGATTCTGTGATTCTGTGATTCTGTGATCTCCCGTAAGCCTTGTAGCCTAATCTTAAGTATAGCATGAGTTTGTCCCCCCTGGAAGTACTGTCTTTCCCCTTTGCTTTCTACTTTTCCTTCCCATCCTTTGTCCAGTGCACTAGAGTGAAAGAAGAGAGGACGGCCTTGGCCTCACAGTTGCTGAGATTGTTCAGCTCCCATGGAATGACCACCAGTGCTCACCCTCTGTCCATCTGCAGCAGCAGTGGCATATTCATGCTGATCAGCAGGCAACTTAACCCCGTAAAACCCCAGGTGCTTTCAATGCAAATTAAAAATAGTCCATTAGCTGTGTTTGCTTTTTGTTTTTCTTTTAGTTAAGTGCATATATTTCTCTTTCTTCCCTCTTATATCATATCTTCAACATTACAAAGCTACAGTTTGCATTTTGTGGTTTTATCATGCTCACAGATATCCATGAAAGGTGATTAAGAGGTGAACGTTGGAAGGCAAAGCAACTGTAGTCATATCAGATGGTAAGTTTTTTTCCTTTCCATACCAAAAATATAGGAAATCATACAAACATGAAATCCATCCCCTAATGGTCTGTTCTTAATGCCCTTCAGTGACAGACTCCACAATCTGCCCAGGCAGTCTTTTACCACACTTAATTATCTTTACCAATTTTAACTTGGTGATATGTCTTAGTGGTAGCAATTTTCCTGTATGTGGAACATGGTTGTGTTTTATATCTGTTATATCTAGCCAGGGCTCCATTGCTCTCTTTCAAGCTGATCATCTAGTTAGGAACATACACGTTTCACAGGTTACTGGCTGGCAAAGCATGGTGGCACTTTACACCGGTGAAGAACTTCCTTCAAAAACTCTTTTGCAAGTCTGGTGACTGCAATATATCTACTTGAAAAAGGGGAATTTATTATATTATTTTGCCCAGAGAAGCTGTGGATGCTCCATCCCTGGAAGCGTTCAAGGCCAGGCTGGATGGGGCTTTGGGCAACCTGGTCTGGTGGGACGTGTCCCTGCCTATGGCAGGGGGGTTGGAATTGGGTGGTCTTTAAGGTCCCTTCCAACCCAAACCATTCTCTGATTCTATGATTATTGCCTTCACCAACCAATTAGTAGATGTACAAAAACTTGCAAATGTCACTGCTTAACCACAGTGAAAGAACATTGGCACTTCCTGAACATCACCAAGGGGAAGGGAGAGGGAGAAGTGAGATAACTCGCAGGAACTTTGGGAACTTTAATGACTCACTCCTGTGTGAGAGAGATGCTAAAAGCATTGTTTTCTCTTTCTCATTTTCAGTGGCTGTAGCAAGGCTCAGTTATTCCTCTAGGGAGAATCCAATATTCCTCAGATCCAATATTCCAAGAATCTCAATATTACTTAGGGAGAATCCATGTAACTAAACATAAGCATTTAGAGTGAAGACATTTGCATCTGAGCCAATCCTCTTGATTCCCCTTATACTTAATGGAAAGAAAGGGTTGCTTTTAGGCTGTGATTTAGATTAGGCCTTGGACACCTACTTTAGGTTGAGAGGCACCCCGAAAATTGGCTCTACTACCTACAAATGAACCCTGAGATAAATAGCTTGTATATAGACATCTGTATGTATATAAAGTCAAGTGAAATGAATACTACTACTGCTGACTTTTAATGTGAACAGTTTCCATAAAACGACTCATATGACTTGCAGGCAAAATCACAGCCTGTTTTGATTATATTTTTTTCTGAAGCTGCAGTCCATTAACACTCACTCATGCAGATTGTAATGATGTATTGTATATTCTTTTTTAAATCTTATGTAACAGCTCCAGTGTGTAACAATGTCATGGTAATTAGAATCACAGTTTAGATTATTATGAGGCATTTTCTGCCTGGCTTGTGCTTTTAAACTGTTATTTCTCTCATTTGGCAGCCATACTGCCAGGGATGTGGCAAGGCAGGGGAGATGTTAGGGTAGTGGGAAAAATGTTGTGCAAATCATCCATGAACGTTTCTAACCCAAATCAAAGCTAGCGACACCCCAGGAAAGACAGAATCCTCCTTAGCTTTGTTTTCATTATCAGTCCATGAGAAAATTTCCCAACATTTTTTCACCAAAATCAAAGAAGGCAGAAACTGAGACTGCAGGGCTGCTAGGGATGCAGCTGAAGTTGCACTGCTGAAAGGATTTGCACAAAACCGCCCAGGCCACCTAACTGGGCAGGTTCAGAGATCCACATGTGTAAGTGCCAAAGCTCTGCCATTGCAGTACCCATGTTCTAGTATTGATCTTCAGCGCTTTGCTTCTGTCCCCCAAAAGAAGCTCCATGCTGAAGAAGAACTGGATGAAGCAATCAGAAGATTAGCACTCAGAGGACTGGCAAGTATCTAACTCAGCTCTTTGTAGTGAAGTATGTAGTCAAGGCATTCCTGGCCCTCTAATGAATTTCCTATGATTTCCCATTGAGCTGTTTCATATGGCTGGTGTGTTCATGGCTCTGCAGCCTGGTAGGATAAACACGCAGCTGAGGAGGCTGCTGCAAATACTGTTGTGTGTTACAGCTGCTTTGACTGCAATGGTGGTGGTCACTGTACCTCTTCCAGCACTCCCCATCCTTCAGGTACGGACAGTACTTTTCTAAACACCAGCTTCAAGTGTGACAGCAATTGGTTGGACTGGTAAAGCAGCAGCTAACTGGTGGCATGGAAACTCATAAAGGTTGCCCAAACAGCCTGGTACACATTGTTAGGAAAATAAGGCGTTGAATGATGAATAACAAGATGTATGTTGCCACTAAGCTTCTAAGAAGTCAAGGGAGGATAAGAGCTGAAACACCTAGAAAAATTAACACTGACATTTTACACCCCACAAACCTTCCCTAATCACAGCAGGACCTGGCATTGAGCAGCACGTAAGACAAACATGGCTCAATACTGAACAGCCTTTACAGTGATACGGTTAGAAACAGGGAAAAGGACTTTCAAATTGGACAATTAGGTAGTTTGTGCATGAATATGAGATGTGTCCTTCATTCCACTTTTGAGTTTAAGTAAGTTACATCAGCTTTCTCTATTTTGATTTTCTCATCTGAGCATAGGACACCTTTCCAATGTGTTCTGAAACAGACAGAAAACTATAATTTCTCTCAGAGTGAGAACATGCCTATCTCATGGCATGGCATGGATTTTACTTCTGATTCTGCTGAAGTGAGAATGGATTAGCTATTGCTGACAGGCTCTCACCATCATTTTGTCATGGCAGATATGATAATCAGCCCTTGTTTCCACTCTGGCTTACCTTTTTTTTTTTTTTTTTTTTTTTTTTTTTAAGTGTAGAAACAGAAACCATTGTATCCATGAATAAAACATGCTGCCCTACAGACAGATTATTTCCCCTCCAAGGCTAAAGATTGTCCTTACAAAAGTATCTTAGGAACATAGCGGAAATAATGAGACATAGCTGGATACAAGAAAAAACTGAAAAACTGAATAAAATTAATAAATAAGGATCGGGGGAAACCACAGGAGAATTCCTTGTGAGACAGACAAGAGGTTCAGAAATGAGAAGATGTTTTAAATGGTCAGGATGTCAGGAGGGTGTTAAAAAAACATTCAGAGAGCAGACTCATTCTGAGAGCCCGGGGAGAGCGCTGCAATTCCCTTAACTTCAGTACAATTTATTTCAAGTCAGACAAGAAAGACCCCAAATGTCCGTGACACACTGTTGCAGCTATGAGGAGATGAGTAACTGGGCTGGGAGCTGGAGAGATGAAGGCAGGAGGGAACATCCGACCCTCCTCAGCCGCAGGCCTACAGGCATACAGCTGCCTGCAGGCCCCACCACCGTGGATGGAGGTCCCTGGGCCCCGCTCAGCTGCAGACCCCGACCCTAAGCCCCCCCTTGGCTCTTCCCCACCTGCTCCCACCACAGCCAGCAGCTCTGGAGCACTGCAGTGTTCCCTGCCCTGGGAGAGGCACTCTCACAAAGCAGACAAGGCATCAGGTTATACAGGAGAGCCAGCCTGCATCCCACGTCCCCCACCTCCCCGATGGCATTAGGTTCTCCAGTCACCGCAGCACATCCCTCCCTCCTGCGCCCAGCACCTTTGGTGGGGAGAACTGGGACAGCTCTCCCCATTGGGCTGGCCCCATTCTTCCTGTTCGTTAGGACCAAAACTAGGGCAGCAGCCTCGTGGGGCCCAGGCACCAGCCCTGCCCTCCCGAGAGCTCCCGCCAGCGGCCACTCGTTACTGCCGATTTTTTAATTCTAGCCATAGGAGTTAACAGCTCCCAACACTTCCCACCCAATCTAAGCTTCCGCAACTTATTACTATTAATGGATTCTTATACTTAATTAATGCCCACAGGATCTAGTTAAGACTATACAAAAATTCTTAATTAAGCATGCAGAGAGTTGTCTTTGGGACAGCGATTTCAAGCTTAAGTATAGTGGGCTAGTAAATTCTAAAAATTAAGCTCATGTTACCTTATCATATGAACTCAGAAACTTGGATCTGCAGTGTTCACTGCCAATGTTAAAACCAGTCTCAGGAGGCTCTCAGGATATGGCTTAGAGAACCATGTTTTGGAGGAAATACTGTTTGACTTGCTTAAGGATTGCTAGTGTTGTCGATTCATCAAGTTGATTTATATTTCTCGTTTTCCCCAGCTTTCCCAAACTGTCTCCTCTTTGTCTTTTTTCATGGCGTGCTGAATGATGTAATTCTGGGAGTGTTCTCTATTTGTGAGTGTCAATAGCTAGGAAGATTGATCTCTTAAGCATAAAAACCTCCTGTGGTTATGGTCTTTTCTTGTACTTTACTTTGGTAGTCAGAAAGAATTCATTTTAAATTGACCACAAATACTAAGGCTGAACTAGAAATTCACAATGTTACAGTTCTGATATATATATTCCAAATATATAATAATACTTCATTCTAGTCAAAATAAGGAAAAAAAATCAAGATGACATACAAAATTTTTATTTGAATTTCTCACTCATGGTGATGGTGTGATAAAACTAAAAAGCACGCTAAAATGTCCTTTTCTCTATATTGCCTTGTAGAGTAATCCACTTTCAGGAAGTTTGTTAATTTATTTTCTTACCTATTTTTCTTTCATGTTGGGAAATTTTAAACTAGATGTATGGTACCATCTAAAGTTCCAAATTTAATAAATAAGTGTCAGGTAGGATCAGGTTCAAAGGCAGCTGCGTTAAATACAGAGTCCTTAATTCATATGATTCAAATGGCTTGAATTTCCTATATTCATCCACTAGTTTATTTTCTGGGACTCATCTTTACCATCACTACACAAGTTAATAATATCTGTAAGTAAGTTCTCTCTTTGAGAAGCCTGTCCACACTCTTGAACTACTGTTCAAACACAGGAATCATTTGGCTGGCATCAAAGACAAAGTAAAATATGTACCTTATCAATTCCCAGCTTCCATGGATCCTATACACGTACATTTTTTCTTGTGGCACAGATGTCCCAGAGTTGTCTTCTCTTACCTGTCGTTTACTTGAAGGATGCCACCATTGTTACAATACAGAATTAACCTTGATATTACTAACTAAAATAGGTTCTAGATCCTTTAGGTACTGAGCCCAAATATCTCTATATGCCTTGTATCTCATACACAGGATGGAGACATCCATGCTTTTCTACATTGGTACACTGTAAATTCAATTACTATGTTCTTCTTCCTTGGTATGTGTCACCTCTCTGAACTGTAACTCTGACACTCTGACTGAATTATGATTGATCTGACTGATGGATTTCAAAATAAAAGAGACAGGTTTGTGTTTTTTTTTTTTTTTTTTTTTTTTTTTTTAATAAGAAGTTGAGAAAAAAATGATGCATTTTTAATTTTTAAATTGGTAATATGTAATATTAGCTGTGATACATACAACAAGCTTATTGTGAGCTTTGTGCATTTTTTAATCGGTCACCTCAAAACACCTTTAACATTATTATGTGAAATTTGGATCACTACTTTTCCTGTTGTTTCATGCAGAAGTGGCACAAGAGCAGAACATGTCAGATCCAGAAAACAGATTTCACATGACTATTGCCTTTTTAGAGCATTTTAAGCTTTATTAGCAAAACGCTTTCAACTTTGACTTAAGTGATGGAGCTCATTGGCATTACAAAACAGTTTTCAAAACCGCTGTTCTCATTTCCAAGAAGAAAAATCTTAATACGAAAAACATTTCTGTTTCCAACTACAACACTATCCGGCATAAATGGATATCATAACCATAATTCCCTGCTCTTAGTGAGTATGAAAGGTTCTCTCTTCCACAGTAAGAACAGAGGAATGCAGTGGAAGGGTCAGTTTTATACTCAGCAGAACACAACGTGTGTGTTTTTAGGCAAGTTGCTCAAGACTACATCCAAAAAATGCAGTAGGCAACACTTACAGTGCATAACTACAGGATCCAGGCTCCTCTCACAATGCAGGTGGAGGGCTGCATGTCTTAGGAAGCAATCCAAAATAACTGGAGAGCTGTCTAAATCTAGCTAACAGAGAGGTCAGAATTATCTCTGAGAACAGTAACTGGACCAAGCGCTTGTGAGGCACAATTTCCTATGTCCTGCTGAGACAGAAAGTTTTGGGCAGGTGCAGAAGCACAAAGCTCAATGTCCAGGGAAGTGAGTCAGAACCCTCGCAAACACTTCAAACACACATTTCTCAAATTTCAGTACATTCATCATCAGGTGGCAGCTGACAAGGCTTTTAAAGGGATCAAAAATTTTGATTTGTATGCTTAAAAGTTTTGTCTGTCTCCCACATTATGCATTACAGCTAGCTCAGCAATCCTGAAGCACTGCCCTCTGCAAGCTAATTTCTCAGTTTACCTCAGTTATGTCTGTGTTACGCTGTAATGTGCAGAGCAGGTGTGTACTAAATCCTTTATGGACCTGGCACTAAACCTTTCTGTATTCAATTCCTCTATCTGTAAGACAGGAGCAAGATTTATCTACCCTACAGGAATACTATGAGAATAAATACATATAGGTTTTCTGAAGTGTTCACAGACACAGGCATTGTAGAATTAGTTGGAAAGACTGCACTGTTGTACAAGGTCTAAACAGTGGTCCTTCCAATTCAGTGATTTAGAAGAATATTAAAGAACACCTCTGATGGAAGAAAAATCAGGTATATGCAGTCTTTCTAGACGACCATTTGAATTCTAGTTTCTAGTTTAGATCTTTCAGCTGTCAAAGACATTACACATAATTACACTGTAGCTGGTATTAAGAATTAGTAGTTTATTGTAGTTCAAAGTAAGCAACATAATAAATACAGAAACACTTTTTTTTTTTTTTTTTTTTTTTATCGGATAGTAGGGCACATTTACTGATGGAGCTAGGGATGGATTTGATCATGGAGTCTGATGCCTTTCCTAGAAGAGCTCTTGTCAGAGCTGAAAGTGAATGAGAAACAAGTAAGTTTCTAGTGATACTTTCTGAAATAAATAAATAAATAAATAAATCATTTGACATATCTGAGGTTAAAACATTTTTGAATGTCCTTTTAGTTTATATTGCTCTGGAAGTGGAGTTACAATTATTTCTTATGCTGTGCTGAAATCAAGAGCTTACGTTACTGCAAAAACCTCCATCCACATAGTCTGTGGCCTGCACAAGTTATGGAACTGAAGGATAGAGAGGGACAGAGGTGGCCTTATGCAGCACATCATAGCCTGTGGGTCACCGGCATCTCAGGACTCCTCTGATTCAGCACCTGAAATTTGTCATCTTGGTGGTTTATAAAACAGCAAGTGGTTTGAGGAATGAACAGAAATCCGCCATTCATTGTCTTCTCCAAAACCAGCCCTGGGAGCATGAAACGAACTAGTAGTTAATAAGCTTAAAGCAAACAAAAGCGGGTGCCTCCTCCTGCAGCATGTGTTTAAATTGTAAAGCTTTGTGCCACCTGAACCGGATGTTGAAAGCATCTACAGATTAAAAAATGATACAAATTTATTTACAGACAGTAATGGCATCTGATTCAGGATGTCCCAGGCTAACATTTGCTGAGACCAGGGGAGCACTGCTTTACAGTTGCCCTGTCCTGTAATTTTCCTTAGCATCAGCTTTGGACATTGCAGGAAACAAGATACTGGACTGGGTGGGCCTTTGATCTAGCTCAGTATGGCTTTATGTTTGAGCTTGTGGGACAGTAGGATTGGTGACATCTGGGGCTGACCCATGGATTTTGGTGCCTTGATGAAGAAGCCTGGATGAGCTGGTCACTCCATTTGCCTGGCGGGCCTGCATGGAAGCCGTGTTAACAGTGGCCAGGGATAGCAGAGCTGTTCGCCGTGTTTCTGTGAGACACGGTAGCTCTGGTGGCATCTGGCAGCTCCTCAGTACACGGCCCTGGGGGAGGACACACGGCCAAATGGCGGAGGGGAAGAAAAAAAAGACAAACACCAAAACCACGAGAGGCCAAGCGCCCTCTTTTTATTAATTCTCTGCCGAGAATGGCTCTTCGGCGGATCGCCGTACAGCCTCCTCGCGACCCTTGGTGGGACGCTCGGGCGAGCAGGAACCCCTCAGCGCCGTCCCTCAGGCGGGGTCCCGCCGGCGGCCGCCCCCTTGCCCCGCCCGGCCTCGCCCCACCGCGGGCGGCCGCCGCCATCGCCGCCAATGAGGGCCGGGGCCGTCACGGCGCCGCGTCACGGGGCGGCCGCCAAGATGGCGAAGGTCTCGGAGATGTACGACGTGACCTGGGAAGGTACCGCCGCGAACCGGGAGCCGGGGGCGGGTGGCTCGGGAGACCGGAGCAGCTCTGGCAGGGGGCGTTGTGGCCGGAGGAGGAGGATCTCGGCATCCCTCGGGGGGCCGGCTTGGAGCACGGCAGCACCGGGGGGGGAGCCGCGAGGGGCCGGGGTGTCCCCGCGGGACGTGCTGGCCCCGGTGGCCGGGCACGCCTGAGGGGGTCGCGGGTCCCCCCTGTGCTTGAAGGACCCCCTGCTCCCCTGGGGGGCATCGCTGCTGTTTCCCCCTCGTGCGCCTGCAGGAAAATAAACAACAACTGAACCGGGTCAGCAGTTCGTGTCAGTTCGCTTTTTTAATTTTTTGAGCTCTAACCAAACTTAATTACTCGTTCAGGTTTGTGTTTAAGCTCTGCTGGCCCAGGGCGCTGCAGATCACAGCAGGATACCAGTCAGGCTGTTGGTGGTGCCACCGGAGGCACAGGTCGCTGGATCCAGGCCCTGCTGGCTGGTGCCACTGTCGCTTCCCACGACATGTTCCTCACCACTCATGTTATTCAAAAATTCTATAAACACCAGCTAAACTTTATTTCCCTACCATATTTTAAGCTATGCTTCATGGCCATTATCAGTTTGGTAAGAGCAGTTCAGAAAAAATTAATTTTGTTCCTGGCCATCAGGCTACACACGGGCTTCTTTTGGTGCATTGTCCTAAGCTCCTCTACAAGGAGCTGCAGCTCTGAACCATTGCAACTGCTGCTCAGGTTGTTCTCCTTCCAAAGTTCCTGGTGGATGTGACCGCTGTTGGCCAGAAACTGATTTTTTTTTTCTCAATTGCTCTGCCATTGTTTGTGCGAGGGGGAAGCCGGTGGTTCAATTTGAAAGAAAAGGCTGCTCCGTTTCTTCCATTGCCCTAAACCTGTTGCGACAAAGTATGTCAATACTTGATCAATTTGCTGTTGTACCTGTGGTCAGCCCTTTTTCTTTTAGTCAAAGCCTCAGAAGTGGTAAATTAGTTTAAGTCAGGGTTTAGGATAAAATGGCAAGAGCCTTTAAATCTAAGAAACCCACTATTGGCTTGAATGCCTGAAAATTATCTCATATTTTGCTAGATCTTGAAGATGAACGTCAAGTCTTTGAAAAGCCTGCTTCACAGATTTTTATAGCTCTGCTATCCATTTGATCGTAACGATATTTTATGGCAGTAGTTATTATGGTTTACCTTAAATTGTGAGTGGCTCATCTCATAAGCAGCACATGTTCAAATGCAAGTCCATATAGCACTGGAGCCCATTAGTCTCCCATCAGGAAAAAGTTAATCCTTCTATGCAGTTTTGTCCATAAAGGAATAACCTTTAGCTAAGTAGTCCAATGAGTTGCAAATATTATATGGTAGAGAAGATAATGCATTGTTAGGGAGAAGCAGTGTGATCTTGTTTGTTTGTTTGTTTATTGTTAATCTATGAAAAACTAATGGAGCAACTGGGGGAAAAAAGTTAACAATAATTCTCAGCACAGATTATTGGTTGGGTTGGTTTTGTAGAGTGGGGAAAGAGGAGGAACGCTGCATGGGATGTAATTTAGCAGATGTCAGTAGCCAGCACCTTTTTCTAGAAGACTGCAAAGTAAAACAAAATGGAATTTGAAATGTTTAGTTTTCAGGTCAAATTGCACTAATCTCAGAAAACATTTTGTCTGGTATAGAAAAGAAATGCTTAAGGATGAAAAAGAGGACTTCCTTGCCAGCGTGCATGGTGGTTTGTTTGTAGCTAGTTTTCTCTTTGATGCTCACTTGCATTACCTTGATGTCCTTAGGCTAGTTAGCACTTTGGAAAAAGATGGCTTGCCAGTTCTTTCATGTGTCTTGTGAGAAGGTAATAACAGTTGTGAAGCTCAACTGAAATAGAGACTCGTGGGGAGGCCACTGCATGGGAAGGAAAATTGTGTGGAGTATTACTAGCTTTATTGTTAGGATTTCCCAAAAGTTGCTCTGAAAACAGCTTGTGAAAATAACTTTTTCCATTTTTCCTTTGCCTGAATATAAACTGTTTCAAATATAAAATCAGATGTTTATATTTTTTCCTCTCATTTTTAAAGTGTGAGTGATTGGGAAGAGAAGTAGGATGTTTTGCGGACCAGTAATGTGCACTGGCTATACACATGTTCTCTGTAATTAGCCTTGCCTTGTTTTGGCTGAGGGTATTACAGAGTCAACGTGGCTTTAATGTAAAGGTCACAGAATCACAGAATGGCCGAGGTTGGAAGGGACCTCTGAAGATCGTCTAGTCCAACTCCCCTGCCAAGCAGGATCACCTAGAGCACATTGCACAGGATGGCATCCAGGCGGGCTTTGGATATCTCCAGAGGAGTCTTCCAAGTCAGACTGCAGGTCAGGTATAGGATGCTCAAGCCTTTTGAGCATCTTGACCTTGAAGACCTGTGTTGGTACAAGGGTCTACGTCTGTTTCAGAAGCACATGTTTGAGTCACCACCCCTGGAGGTCTTTAAAAGACATTTAGATTTAGAGCTTAGTGATATGGTTTAGTGGAGGACTTGTTAGTGTTAGGTCAGAGGCTGGACTAGGTCCTCTTGGAGGTCTCTTCCAACCTAGATGATTCTGTGAAATGGTGGTGGTTTTTTCCTCTTTCTTACTTGATTTTGCACCTCTTAACAAGCGAACAAATTCTTGCAACAGGCTGCACAAAGACTCTTCTCAGAGAAGAAGGCTTTCTCTCTACTCCATGTGTATTTCAACAGATCCCCAGTACAAAGGTTTTTCATTCATGGGATGATCCCGGTAGTGTTGTGACCTAGTCCCTAACTAAGAACCCGAACAAAGTGCCTGATTTTGCAACCAGGTTTATGGTTGGTATTTATCTGAAAAGTGTCCTTCATATATTATAAGTCCTTCTTAAACAGGATGGCTTTAATTACATGTTGCTCAGAGATGAAACAGGGATTAGAGGGTTAGAGAAGAATGAATGTGAGGCATGTGAATTACATTCTGTACCTTGCTTCATTTTTCACTTGTGTTCTTTGTGGCAAAGTTGGGTGTTCAACAGTGATTAAATTGTACTTTAGGTAAGTGCAATGTGGGCATGCATCATATGTATTTTACAGCTTATTTATTTGAGGCTGAAGTAATAGCTTTTTTTTTTTTTTTTTGGTCATTGTTGCTAATTATCCCATGGAAAATGGCATTATCGTTCCTGTCTCCTTTTTGTGTACAAGAATTAGAAACTCCATGGAGTGGCAGGGAGCCAAGAACTGCAGGCCTGGCAGAGCAGCCTGATGCTGTAGGTTAGCATGTCAGTGCTAACTGGTGATGTGCAGCCTTCTGTAAGCCCTCTTAAGCCAGATACAACTTGGTGGAGACCGTTCATAAATGTTCAACATGATTTCAGTAACACAGTAAAGACGAATTTGGCCCATGAGTGGGAGTTTTCAGAAAAATACACCCATGTAAAGTTGTTTTAGAAGCTGGTTTTGTAGCACAGAAGTCCTCTCTGGAGACCCTGACGTGCTCTCAGGGCAGCTCTTGTTGCAGTCAGTCCATCATTCTTCACCGAATACCAAAAACAAGAGGGGGGAAAAAGAGAGCTGGTTTATGCTTTAAACTACATTTCTTTTAATATAAATTGGAAACAAGCTAAAAGAGTATTTTGCAGTCTTTTGAGTAGTTCTTCTGGTGACTGTTGCTTAAGTGTAGTGTTACTATTTTCGGTATTAAAAATTGCTGAAGTGGAGGTACATTAAGAGGTTTTGTTACAGGTTCATGTGAGACTTTTTTCAAGTGATTCTTTGTAATTTTTTAAAATATCACCTAAATGCTTTATAAAATGAAATTTTACTGCCTGTACGTGAGGCCATTTTCTTGCAAATGAATGTATTGGGGAACATTGTATATAACAAAGAAAATACCAAATTAATTTTAGAACTGAACACTTTGACTTTATCATCTCTGGTCATTAGAAGCATCCACTTGAGATGACGACATTGCTTCCTTGCTATGACTTAGATTCTGAATTCACGTTTACTTTGTATGGAAAGACTCTCAGAAATAGAAATCAGCCTACCATTTTATCTCTGTTTTCATCTGCGTGCAATTAAATGATGATGAATTTTGTATGTGTGTGTTCCATGGTGTGTTTGCTTGCTTTTACGTATTCCTAATTTTTGTCATAACCAAAGGACAGATCAGTTTACTCTGGATTTTATGTATGAATTTACGTGATTACAGCAGGCAAAGGTGAGATCTTGAGATCTGAGTTGAGGCTGCTTTGAGTCGCTGCAGTTGAAGGCAGCACCAGCACTGCCCGCTTGAATTTCCTTTGCTTCTTCCTGCAAGTGGGAGCTCTGGGTCAGGCACTGGGGTAAGGACCAGGTCTTCCATACTGAGGACTTGAAACCTTTGGTCCAACTAAACAAAGTATGAGTCCTTATAGATGGATTACTTAGTATCTGGCCAAATTAACTGACACCTTAACAGAAACAAAAATAAAATAATGGTTACTTCCTTTGGCTTTCTTTAGACTGTGTGTACGTTTTTAGGGAACAACAGATTTCACGGCAAGTGTGCTTCTTCCTTTGAACTTAAAATGTTTTGGTTCATATAGGCAGAGCTTGCTGACTTAGAGAGAGCCTAAACCAGGTTCATTAGTTGCTCAAGACCAACCCGCATACATGACAGAGGAGTAATTGTAATTAAAGCTAGACATTTCTTAATCCCAGAGTGCTGTTGTCCAACCCTGTATTACGTACCGTGTGTACATTTGCCTCCAAGACTGAAATTATTATTGCCTGACTCTTTTGAAAGCTTTCGTATTAAAAAATTGACAACATTCTAAAAAGTCCTGATAAGTTTTATTATAGTTTTTAGTATTTTCTTCTACCTTTAATTTAGAATTCAGTACTTCTAAAACTAATGAGCCTTTTAATGGATTCACATGAATGAGAACATCTAGTTTTACTTCATTTTTTCAGTCATCATCTGATATACTATGCTCTTTTTTTTTTCCATTGTGGTAAATTCAGTAACTGGTTGAGGAATGGTAGATGTACATTCTATTAGTACATAATTTAGACACTATTCAATTTGGAACTGCACTGGAATGGAGGCATTGATAATTTCCAATTACATGTGTAGTTAGGAATCAGATGGCTTATCTGCTTTTATGCGTGTAGCTTGTCAGGTTTTGTGACTGTTCGTGTTCTCTCACATTCTTGCTGTCTAACTTTGAATTTCCAGGGACCATTATGTGTCTAGAACAGTTTAACTTTGCTCATGCATGTGAAACCTAACCCTGTGGTGGTTTTGGTCAAGTTTCAAAACACAAAATGTACCAGAATAACAGTGTTATGAGTGATCCGAGATGACTTCAGGTAGATGGAGGAAAAGTCAGTGCTGAATGTTTAGCTGTCAGTTATGCTAACTGTGTGTTTTGAAGTGCAAGAAAAGCTGTCAGTGTTTAGATCTACCATTGTGTTTGTTTTTCCAGCTGTTGTAAAGTTAAATAAAATACTGGCAGTGGTTTTCGTGGTACCTTCCTACGAGTAAAACCGCTACTTAATAGTAAAAACTGTTTTCCTTGAGTGCCCCCAGAATGTGTTCTTGTGTATGGGACACATACATGTATAGAAGTGTAAATACGTGCACAAAGTCATTCTTAGCAATTTTCTCATCCAAAGGATGAATAAAACCTAGGCTGGGTGGTGCTCTGTGGATGACCTTGAGTATGTCTGTGGACTCGGAGATCCTGTTCATAGTTAACATTTGCTTCCAGTTCCAAGAGTACAAAAACCCTAAAGCTAAAGGAAACTGCCTTTATCTTATCTAGATGAGCAATGAGAGTTTTCACCTCTGAGCACTTCCCTGGCATAGAAACACTTTGTTCCCACGTCTGTCTTGCAGCTCCCATTGGTACGAGCGTGCAGATTCTTTGGAATAGAATTTTATATACATTTTTCCTACGCTGATAAAAATGAGCAGTGATTGAGCTCTCATCGTTTTTCTCATTCTTTCTTCAAGTGAAAGTATATGGAGCAGAAGTGCAATTTTGGTTATGGTGTGTAAATGTAAGTGTAATAGTACTTGGACGAAAACTCCTGAATCTTGTGTTTCCTAACACTGAGTAACGTCCATTAAATTGTAATATTTATTGGATAACCAGGGGTCAGTTTTGTGTGTGTGTTTGTATTTTTTTCTAGTGCATATTTTATTAACTAAATAGTCTGCAAACTTAGAAGTTGAATTGATTATTTATATTACAGCATAAGCAAGGTTTGAGGTACAGTTCCAGAGGTCTAGTACATCTACCTGTTCTCTTGTAGTTTTCTTCTAATAGTGGAAGTCACTTTTTTAGACCTATTGCTCTCTAAACCGTTCTTCATATGCGTATTTTCAAGAAATAAATTTCAAATTCCATTACTACCTGGAAATTGCAATATTTTCTTCTGATTTCTTTTCCTCTTTACCCTCAGATATGCGTGATAAAATGAGAAAATGGAGGGAAGAAAACTACCGAAACAGTGAACAGATAGTGGATGTTGGAGAAGAGTTAATTAATGAATATGCCTCTAAGCTTGGAGATGACAGTAAGGAAACATTATTTTTTACAGCATCCATTGCTTTTAGATTCTATGCATTTGTCTGCTTTTGTTTTTCTCTTTTCAGACTCTGTATTATACCTCTGTGTTGCCTTTGTGTATCTGCTGGTGTTGGTAAAATATATATTAACTTTTTATTATATCAGGTTGCCAAAATTCCCAGATTTTATTTGTTTCCCAAATATGGGGTGCAGTGAAAACAGATGGAAAAATTACCTGCTAGAACACTTAGTTTGCTATACTATTAGTTAGACCATTATGTGAAGTAAAGTAATTCTTCTATGTAGCTGTCATTTGACTGATTTTCTGTTCTTCAACAGCACAGCAAACATCTAAAAGGATAATTTTATAACAGAGAAAACTATTCCTTAATCAAGTCATACAAACTGCAGAAATTAATACTAAGGCCATTTTTATTATATCATTATGTTTGTGATTTTATAGTTGAAGATTAACTCTAGATTTTCACTATGCGTGCAATTATTATTTTCACATTATTTTAACTGCCTTATACTAACTTCATAGACAGGAGGAGACAGAAACTTGGCATGTGATGTTTTGTACTGCAAAAGAGTTGTTTGGAAACATGTCACAACCGTACAATAGCACTCTGTACTATAAGCATAATATAAAACAAAGTATAACAAAGTGTCACACAGGCAGGTTTTTATTTTAATGCTCATTCTTTTTTCTTCATTTTCCCTTCTTTATAGTTCAGATAATTTTATATAGACTTTCTTTTAATACATTTTTATTTTAGTTCTTGAATTTTTCTTAATTGCTGTTGTATAGAACCTAGTGGATTTTTGCAGCCACAATAATACAATGTATTTAGTAATATAAGCTATAGTATTCTAATAACTTTGTTCAGCTTTAGTAAGTTAACTTTAGTTTTGGATACCTAACTGCAGTGTTCCAGAATTCACATAGTTATTTCAGAAAAACGTTTTGCTTCATTAATTTATTAAGTGAGGCATTTTTTGGTGTTGGCTTTGTTTGGCCTACCTCCTACAGGTAGGATTACTTTCATGTCAGTACTTTGCTCTGGTTCTGCCATGCAGAACCTCTGGGCAGTAATTCTGTTGTGAAGCTCTTTCACTTCTCAGGAACTTAGCCACGGCCAATGTTATACGCTTTAGATAAAAATATGTGGATAATCTACCCAAAGAATCAATCATGTATTATATATATCATGTAAAAGACTGCATAGCAGTGAAGCATGAAGTGTGTTTGGAGGTTCAGTACCTGAAGACAATGTTCTGTACTTGTCTTACGCTGTAACTGTGAGAAATGCACTTGCTGGTAGGCGGCAGGATGGGCTTAATACAGTCACCTGCAGAAGAATTGTCATCATGTCCCTCTGCTATAGAAGAAAAATGAAGACTAACTTTGGTTTTACTTTCTCATTACAATGTTGTTAATAATTTATGAGAATTGTAGTTTATTGAGGGGTTATTGAGGATTTTGGTATTCCTCTCAGATCTCACCAGTGCCCTTCTGAACCACTGTCCTAAGTAACACAAGCAAAGTCACTACTTGTCATTCCTTTCTTGTCAGTGTTGAATATGACCTTTTCATGATGTACGTATCTCGTTGTTTCATAAACCTGACATTCAGGATTCATTAGGTTAAGTAGCTGCAGTATTTCTAAGTTTCTCAACAAATGCATAAAAGTATCTGAAAGTTATTTATGTAATTGGGTTGCTTTTTTTTAAAAAAAAGTACTGTCAGAATGGCAACTTTGTGCAGTTTAAAAAACAAGACAGCAGCAGCAACGAGACCTACAGCTCACATAGAATTCTTTATTGGATAGCTATGAAAGGTGAATGAGTTATATATGATGGATATCTTGTTGCTTAAAGTATTTTCAAAAAAAAAACCCTGGATATTACAGTGCTTAATTCCAGAATGCATACAGAAGGCAAAATAGTAAATGCGGTAGGGTAGGTTTATTTCAATATCGTTGTAACTTGCGTCCTCAGGCAGAAGGCATCCAGTGTAATTGGAAAAGAAAAAAAAATATTTTATCATTACTGAAGAGATTTAAAAATAAAAATAGTTAAATGAATATTGAGCCTAAAGGGCGAGGGTTTTATTACTCACTTCATAATTTTCGTGAAAAGTAGGGATTCACATGGACAATCAGTAGACCAAAGTTACAGAGCTAGATTTCAAAGTAGAAGAGTAAAACCCTTGGCTTTGTATTAATTTTTATTAAGCTTAAGTAATAAAGTTTTAATACACATTAGAAAAACACATACCTACCGCTGAAATGGTTATTTAAGCTTCTTACTACAAATGTTCTTTTGTGAAATATTTGACGTTGACATGTATTAGGGATAGAGTATCAAAGCAGAGGTTTGCTCTAATGAGGAGAGCTGTTCATAAGCTATAAATGTACTCTTGTATTTTGATTTTTTTTAACTTAACACAAAATTTAAATCCTGTATATATGTTATCTGTATTTTGTCCGTATGTATGTATTTTTACATTCATGAAAAAATTATGTATGTTATATAGTAAAAAGAGAATATATGTCTTACAGATAGATCCAGTGAGGAAGAAAGGTTACAGGCAACTTAATGCAGTCAGTACTTGCAGCACCTATGTTACATATTTCCTTTTGCCATAGCATGACTTTTCTATCGCTTCTGTAGCTGTATTAAGTTCTATACATTCAAGAACTCAGTAGGCCTAGAACAGAACTAATATAATCTGTCATTGATTTAGAGACATTTTTCAACTCCAGGAAGAAGACAGTATTTATAGGACTTTTGGCAGTTAAGAAAAAATTGTTTTCATTCTAGACTGAAATGGCTATTCTCCAGGTCTGATCAGAGAGCATGTTCTAATGGGGATCTATTTAAAAGATTGCAGCTATAATGTTAGGAATAGCAGAGGATTACAGCTTTTTGCCTTTCAAGATGTCAAAAGGTACTTTATGTTACTGAAAGCAATAAAGCTGCTTAAATGCATTTTTAATTAATTCCAGCAGTTTCTTTAAATGTCCCTGTTTCAGTAGTGATCCACAGGAGTAGTAGGGGAAAGATAGACAGAATTCGTTAACCTTATTTACACTGTAGGTGTTTCCCATAACCTTAAAAAACAAAAACAACAAAACACAACAACAATTATCTAAATTTCATATCTCTTTTATGTCCAGTTTGGATAATATATGAACAGGTGATGATTGCTGCCCTGGACTGCAGTCGAGATGATTTGGCATTGGTAAGTTTTCCAGTTGACTTTTCTCTCAAACCTTAAGTTTTTTTCCTGGGTATTTCTTCCAGATAGCTCTTTGGACAGTTATAGGATATTCTGAACTTCATAGCTTAGACTTGTAGAGTATCAAGAAACAGACTGCTGGGAAGAAACCACCTCCACCCACCTTCTATAACGTGTGACTTTTGTTTAGACAGATCGTGTCTCTTCCAATAGCCATGAAAATATTTACAGCTACTCTGGCATGGGCTACATGTCAAGAATAATACTGAAGTTGCCGTATTGTACAGAGTGTGTTTGTTTATTAAAAACCTCTCCAATTATATTGTTTCTTGAATGTTTTGAGGTAAAATGCCCTGTCACACACATCATATTATATGTCATGCTGGCTATCCTTGCTGGCAAAGTCATTGCCTTATTGGAGCAAGCCCAGCAGATGGCCACCAAGATGAATAAGGAGCTGGACTTCATAATGTATACAGAAAGGCCGAGAGATACGTGTTTAAGTCCTTAGAAGGTGAAGAGGAGATCTTACTGCGATCTTCAAATCTCTGACTGCATATGTAATGTGTAGTGGGAAGTTATAAAGAAAGTAGAGACAGACTTGTAGAAGTGCATCAGCGGACAACTGCGATAGACATACGCAGCAACAGAGGAAATTCCAATTTCCAGCATTAGGAAAAAAGCTTGTGACAATGAAGATGGTGAACACTTTGGGACACATGGCACAGAGAAGCAGTATTATTTCCTTCTTTGGAGATGCTCAGAAATATTGTGATATGGCGTGAACCACCTTCTGGCTCTGTGACAAGTGGGGATTTAGCACAGGTGACCTCCAAAGGCCCTTTCTAATTCAAATTTTTCAGTGGTTTTAATATAAATATTGGTAATGGGCATTTGGTGTTAGTAATTTTGTATGCAAATTTATTTGAATTATACAAGTAGCAATTCAGATAAAATGAGCTTGCTTAGAATTCTTAATAAAAAAATTACACCACCATCACCACCACCACCACCCAAAAAAAAAAATACCATGACCTTAGCTGCTCCTTTAAAGGCAGGAACTGAAAAAGGCAAAAAAAAAAAATGCTTTGCAGTCAACTTTTAATAATTTTTTCATACGTCCTTCACAAACGAATGAGAAAAAATCGTGGGCTTGTCTTGTGCCCTGAAAGCCAACAACATTGAGCTCATTCAAAGTAAAAAGAAAGATATTTTCAAAAGTTCAGGTCCTTCATGGGAATTACTCTTCTAGTGCCTTATTCTGCCTCAGAAAGCAAGACACCACATGAAGCCTTTGGGCTTCATGTGGTGTCATTTGGGTGAAATTTAATGGCCTGTGATATACAAGGGGTCAGACTAGAGGATGTAACTGGGAGAAGGGCAATTTGAAAGTAGGCAGAACTAGACAAGTTGATCTCATTTTTCATATGTGTATGGTAAAATGGAGTACACTGGAAAACACAGCACAACTCATTGAACTTGTGAACCCACTGAACTTCCCTTTCTTTTGTGTCCCAAAAGAAAACATTTGTAGCATATAACTGTCTGTTTAAACAAAAACAAACAGACTTACTGTTTAAATAAATGTGTTTCTGTGTTCTGATTTATATCTAAAACAGTTTTGGTCTTTATTTTCAGGGTCTTTTTAGGAAGACTTTCATGAAATTGTTGAGGCAGCCAGTGTTGAAAGATTGGTTTTGAAACACTACTTGTTTTTACTCACCCTGAAAGGGATTTTGAATTTCAGTTTCTGTGCCCTCTAAGGTATATTGCTCAAGATCAGGGAGTGCAGCATTTTATTTGCAGCTCAGAAAGCAGGTTAAAAGCTTAGAGGGAAACTGAGATACTTTTTCTTTTTTTCTTTGATAGACTTCTTATAAGTAGTTAATTCAAGCAAGTCAACATCATATGTGGCTTTCTGCTGCAGCTGTAGCCCCGCCGTAGACAAGCAGCTTTGGAACTTCTGTTTTTTAGAAAAGCTTTTGACAGCTGTGATGCGTTTTGCTTAGGGGAATGGGTCTCATCTGCTCCAAATGAGGAGGCTGAGATGGATTTCACAAAGTTATTTATCTGGGCTTTTTTTTTTTTTTCTTGTATGACTTGTCCTCTTTGTCATGCACGTGATGACAATGTATAATGCATGCAGCTACTGCAATTACCTGGTTCTTTTTTAAGCATGTGTTTTAGGGAAATTACTTACTGCTGGCAGACACCTGCACTAGCAGTGTTTTACATGCTGAAGTTCAGGTTTATATTTCTTTACTTTTGTCAGACTTCTAAAGTTAAAAACCTATGTGACTGAAAAAAATCAGGAAGAAAATTAACTGCTAATTAAAATTTCACATATAAATTAGATTTGCCCTTGTAACTGCTGGGTTTCTGAGAGAAACTGAAAAGTAGTTAGTTAACATAGTGCAGAACCAGTCCTCTCTGTAAGAATTGATAATCTCTTATTAAAAAATGCAGTATTTCAAAAATAGATATTATTATAAATGATTATGGGGATTACAGGTTAAATTTCAAAAGATGACATTCAGCACTTCTGAGTTCAGAACAATCTGAAGGTAGACCTAATGTAATTAATTCAGATAGAGGGCTTTTTTGTTTTGCTTTCTAAAGTATTGCAGCAAGTTTTTTGAGATTGTCTCACAGCTTTTCATGTCACATTAGTGATTCTGATGCCTTTCTTAATCTACACAAGTTTATTTTGGCCTTGTGGCTTCTGTATTTAGTTGGATAGTGATCCTGTAGTCAGTTCTAATATGAACAGTTCTAGTTTCACAGTACTCCTGCTACTTCATCAGCTTTTCTTATGCTGTTGATGTCTTTCTTCTAGATGCAAGTCTATCTGCCGATTGTGGGGCACAATCTGCTAATTTTTACCAATTTGCTTGACTGTCCGTATTTTTTCCTTTAACCAGTGGATGTGATGATGGAACAGATTATGTGGATAGGCCCTAGCCAGAACTTTAGATCTCAGGAACAGGTTTATAAGCTCAGTTGCATAAACTAAATGCTATTGAAAAGAAGGGTTGTGTGTGAAGCTTTTTATGTAATTCAAACCACTGGTCTTTTGAAGAGCTTGGGGTCTATTCTGTCTTATACCGAAGAGTAATGAGTCGCCTACAAACTTTGCACTGCTATCTAGCCACATTTGTAATATGGTTAGAGTCAGTTTGCTCTGGGGAAGTTGTGACTCAATCCCTCTACCAAACATCTTTTTTTTTTTTTATCCAGCCCAGGTGTCTCATTGATTTCAGGAGGTAGAAGTTATGCCTCCTCTGCCAGTGGGCTCAGTTCAAGCCAGTGACGAACATTTTCTTTGGATTTCAAAGTTTTATTTAAAAACTAAACATAGAGCATAGTAGTAGCATAGTTTGTTCCGTTATGAGGTATCCTTTTATTAAAGAATTATCACATGAGCTCTTACCATTTTTTTTTCTTTTTTTCTTTTTTTTTTTTTTTTTAATTTCTTGTGTTATTATGAGGCAACTAAGTAGACTGCAGTGTTTAATAGTATATGAACAGTTTTAGTAGAAGAGTTTAATTTTCTGGGCAAACGACTATTTCCAGGAAGCCTTGATGATTTAACAAACTGTGTGGAAAATATTTCTTAGAATTAGTCTTCTTACAGACAAAGTTTCAGTTACTGAACTTCTCTTTATCAATAATTTTTATTATTTCAAAAATTGATATTTGCTTTTAATCATTGCAGGCTGTTGAATTCATCAGTCAAGGGCTTTTTTCCTTTCCTGCTTTGGTGTAGATAACTATGTTCACAATAGTATTTTTGATTTTATTTGTACAGTTTTGTCTTCAGGAACTAAGAAGGCAGTTTCCTGGGAGCCACAGAGTTAAGCGATTAACTGGAATGAGATTTGAAGCTATGGAAAGGTAAAACCTGGATTAAAAAAAATGTAATTTCTGTATGGAAAGGTGCATGCTATTTCTTAAAGAGGAATTCAGGCATAATAAGCACATGGCAAAGCAATACTGTGCATTTTCTTTAAAGAAAATAATGGCGTGCACGATCATATTATGTTTAGACATTTTTATTGCATTTTTGCTTGTACTATACAATGTTACATTTTTGCAATCTTTCATCAGGTTTCATAGATTAAAAAGATCTATTACTTGACAGCTTAAGCTATTATACACTAAAACACTAGGCATTTTTTTGGCAAGGCCTGTGAGGTATACATTTCATCTTACAGGTTTGGAGCAGCATGTGAAAATGAGTGACAGCTCTTTTTTATTTATTTATTTATTTATTTATTTGCTTCATTGTACTCCCAATTACTGCAAAATAGAGGTTTTGTTGTTTATTTTCTGAGTGTGAATAAATCCAGTGGAATTTAATAAGAATTAAATCTATAGACTTCTTCATAGAAACAATTCAAAAAAAAACACCTCCACCAAACCTGGAATAGAATGGCAGAAACTTAAAGTTAGAGTGACCTTTTTGAAATATCCTATAGAATGGTTATAACATACAAAATTTAATAGGAATTTCTATGAACAGCTAAGAACTTAGTTTTCCGAGAGGAATGACCTCAAGGCTTGAGGTTGACCACTTTTGTCTACCTTCCTCCTTTGATTATTTCCTTAATACCAACATGTTGTTCTCAGGCACTTGTTTTGGGTTTTGCAGAGTGTGGCCAAAAGTATGAGCAAGAGTCTTAGCTTCCTGTGCCTTTGAACTCTATTCCATGCCACACTCTGCATACAGAATTAATGAGATTTTGAGCTTTTGGCCCATCTTGGTATGAGGGAATTGGAATTTAAAAGTAAACTCCTAAATGCTTTATTATAATTTATATATTTAGCAGATGTTTCTTGCAAAATTAACTTTGAAAATGTAGTTTGATATGAGCCACTAGTGAAGGTCCATTGCTTGGAACAAAAAGAGAGGATAACTGGGCTCCACTGCCATAGGAGCAGTGTTGGTGCAACTAGATGTTCCACATTTCATACTCTCTACACATCTTCCTGAAGAATGTCCTTTAAAACTTAGCTTTCTTTCTGCCTACAAGGGGGATGGCTGGACCAGATGATCTTGGAGATCTTTTCCATTAATGGAAATGGTCTTTTCCAGGTCTTTTCCTTAACGATTCTAACAGTGAGAGATTGGCAGCACATTTTCCCCCATTCCCAAAACCTCTCCAAAAGTGCAAAAGATCATAATTATGTTCAAGCTTAGGTGACTATGTTGAAGACATTACTGAGTGAGAGTAGGTCTTTGTAAGAGATGATAGCTGCAAAACACCGTGTGTTGTTTCAGCTGTGAAGTGGGATTGAGCTGCAATTTTCCAAAAGTGCATGTGAAAATTCTTGACAGAATGTTGCTGTCAGTTTAGGTCCTTGAGACTGGACTATCAGGGCAGCAGAGGTATTAACAAAAGTCGAAGTTTCATCTCCATGGGTTTTCTCTAGAACTCGGAGGAGAAAGAAGGGCTTTAGCTCTAGGTTGTCTTGTATGGGAATGCATTTGTTGGTATTCTGAGCTGTGCCCTGGAAAGGCCTGCCTGTCCCCAGGGACTGCAAGGGAAGCCTAGGGAGGCCTAGGCAGCAGTGATCGTGCACTTCTCATTAAATTCTGAGTGACTCCAGGAGTTGTTAAGATCCTTCCTTCCTCAGCAGAAGGAAGAGATAGGAAGGAACGACCTTGTAGACGTTGATCGAGAGTACCATTCTGTAACTTGACTGGAATCGACTGGGTTAAGCTGGGATTATGGCCGTTTTGTTCAGCCTTGTAAAATACATTGGATGCAATAGCAGCTAACGGGAAGCAAGAATATAACATTTTACAGGATCTGCCTCTAAGTTGTTCTACACCTTATGGTAACTGGACTGGAGAAGTATTGTTGTGCAGTGCCCAGTACTGTACTCATAGCTGGCTGTGCAAACTGCGGCAGTGCTCAGGAAACAGTGCGAGTACGAATACGTAAATGGGTGCACGAGGTGAGGAGGGGATGTGTAGCAAAATCAGCAGTACCTCTGAAAAACTGCTTGTCAAACTACTTGTCTACATGAAGAGATGAAGTATGCCCTAGTTACGTGGTGATAGAGCAATAGCTGTATAGTCAAATGTGTTTTGAATTGAATTGTTTCATTTGTCCAGTTTGAGTTCTGTACAGGGCTAGCTAAACAAGCAAATTAAAGCTTAGATTTTTAAAATCATAACAGAAAAGACTTGTATGAAGTTTTAAATTATAATAATGAGGTGACAAATCATTATTTTGGATGGCCTTTGAAGTTTTGGGGTTTCTGCTGCTTGGGAAAGGAGAAGGAGAGAGTTGGGATGTGGTGTTTTGACCTGTTGGGTACAGAAGAAGAGAACAGACAAGAGAGTAAGACAACTTTGGTGTAGAACCTGTAAGCTGTTGCTGAAACAGTATTCCATGAATGAATTGCCATTTATTTTGTTTTTAACTTGGTGACATAAAATATTGCAGTTCATATTCAGCACTCACTTAAGAGAAATTCTGCATGATTATAATTTGCATAAATATAGGATAGTCAGAAAGTCAAAGAGTTCTGTCTTAACAGAAATAAATGTGAATGATTTCTTTGAACAGGTATGATGATGCCATACAGTTATATGATCGAATTTTACAAGAAGATTCAACTAATACAGTAAGTTCAAGAGATTTTTCTGAACTGCAGTGGTTTGTTTGATAACATTTTGATGATGGTCTCACTGTGGAGATGAGTTTGCATGTATTACTGTATTTTTTTCCTTTAGTTTCCTAGTGTAATAACCTTGTATGTTATGTTTGTTAGAACAAATGAGATTCTCTTCAAGAAGAGAAGGTATGATTTAATCTTTTCTTTAACGCTGAATTTAGAAGACACAAGGTTATAACTGTTAACCTTTCCAGCAAGCTTAATAGGACTTATATTGGGCCTTTCAGCTTTTCCATTTTCCCTGAATATTTAGTATTTAAAGGACCAATATAGTCCACCATGTGTCCTCTGTCTTCCTAAAGCTTAATCTTACTTGAAGATTAAGTATGAATGCACTCAGGTAGTGCTTGAATACTAGAATTATTTTGATTTATTATCTGGAACGCTTCATTAGCTTTTGAAACAAAATGCCATTAAGCTGGCCAGCTGTATAAAGCAAAGTCTGAGACAGACTACACTTTTTTTAAGGGTTTTTTGAGTACTGGTTGTGTAAGCCACCTTGAGTTATTACATGCAAAAATAAAAGTCTAACTTGTAGCTGTGTATTTAAACAACTTATTTTTTGTTTGTTTTTGGTTTTTCCAGCAAGGATAAAATTAGAAATATGAAGAAAATACAGAGTTTCATAATTTTTATATCATATGGTGCAACGTCAGTTAACAATTATTACTATTCATTGTCCATTTGTGGCATATGTTTGTCTGTGTTACTTGGTCTTGAGGAACTGGACCTATGACTTCTATGTAAATATAATAATTTAGCTATTGTCGATGCTTTGGCAGTCTCATGTAAACCTTCAGTGGTGTTTTTTGAACCTCAGCATTTCTGCACTTGGTTTATTTGATGAGGTCTGTTATTGAGGAATAGAAACATGTAACTGGGGTAGCTAAGGTATGCCAGAACTGGGTATAAAGTGTCAGCACTTATATGAAGTAAACCATTTAAAGTAAATAAATAAATATATTTTAAGAAAACACATCTTGAAATGTTAATACCAAGTTGAACACTCAGACAACAGTAGTAGATTAAAGTCTTTGTCTTTGAGCAGTGATTTAGCCATTTTTGGTGTGCAGATAAAATGAACTATTGCAGCTCCTCACTCTTATTTTTTCTTTCCCTAAAGCAGTTTTTCTTGAACTTTGCTTTGGAAGACAAATATAGGTGATCTGCAGTTGTTCTTTGAAAGTCTGTAGTGTTTTTGAGTAGAAGTTTGAGCACAAGCTGTGTAGTTGACTGCTGTTAATTTTGACATATTTTAGAAGTGTATGACCAAAGGCTTTCAGAGATGCTAAGTCTTCAAAGTTATGTTAAAATAAGATGGAAACCATCTACACAAGAATAGATCACTTAGGTGCACATTTTATGACCTTCTGCTGAAGCCACTGGAAAATGGAGCACCGTATTACAATGACATCCATAGACCACAGAACTTCGAAGGGTGCATTTTTGGCACTTTTACTTTTCACCTGACTCAACATGGCTAATGTTATCTGAGTAAGTGGCTTGTAGGATATTTTTATAAAACAAAATAATATATTTAAATAAGTAACATGCCTGATTTGGATTTCCTCCATAAGAAAATCATAAAGACCCATAAAACAGTTGCATCATTTATTAGATTTCTGAAAATCTTAGACCAGAAGCAAAGAGTGTTGAAGTCAGTGCAAAAGTTCCTTGCTATATAACTGTAGGATATGTTGGCTCAGTCTTGCATGTCAAAAGTGAAAATTAAGTAGAAAGTTTTGATAAATTGACATGAGTAGATTTCTTTGTGTCTTTTACCTGTTAATTATTTCCATGCACACATATGGCTGCTGTAGGGAAATAAGTATTTCAAGATTTTAAAAAAGAAGCTGTTGCTCAGTTTGTCTTGGCAGTCACCTTACTGTATAGAAATTTCTTCTGGTGTGCTGACACATGGAGTTGCTTATATATATTAAACATTTTGGCAAGTGCTGTGAGTAAAACATAGACATTTGTTCACACGAATCCTGTAAAAATCATACTTTGCATCAACTGACAATTTCAACTATAGTGAAGAATGGTAAAAGCTTTTTCAGAAAATCTTTTATTTTAAACACTTAGCAGGCTTTTCTGTTACGTTAAGTGAATCTTGAACTCCAATTAGTTCAAGAAAGCTTACGCTTTCAGATCAGGTTTTGTTGTATGAAACTCTGAAATTAAGAGTAATTATTCTATTTCATTTCTCAGGATAGAATTTTAAGTAGCCTTTGTTTTTAAAAGATGGTCATCTCTCCATGTTTTGCCTCACTCAAGGCTTACTTGCTGAAAAAGATGACTCATTTGACAATAGAGCAATGTTAATGCTGTCATTTCAGAGATCACATTTCATTCATCAGATCTTGTAGGCATTGAGTAACAGTCTGTCCCTTCTAAAGAGATTAACATCCGTGAATGAAACGTGACTTTGTGAAAACCACAAGTTGCGTGCATTTTAATACAGTAGGAATGGCAACCTTTTCCTTTCCTGTCCGTTTGCGTTGAAATGCAAGCATATTCAAGCTGTAGCTGTTTTTAAGGCTGCATAACATTTTCCATTTTAGGTCCTTTTTTATTAATTAAAATTTAATTTAGTATCCAATTGAAAATCTTTATACTGACGCCAAACAGTGACTGAGTTGTTTGTAGACAAACATACTTAGCCTATTTCTCAGAACAAAATAAGGGGAGCATTGTTTTTTAGCAGAAAGGAAGGACTTCTGTTTGTTTGTTTTTGCTGATAATTTATTTCATTGAGAAGACCTCATCCTGCTTTGGAGTACAACGTTGGATACCAACAGGAAAAGAGCACTTGGTAGAATGTGACTTGTATTATACTATGAAAAAACACCCAAATTGGCTTAGTTACAGGCATTTGAAAGTCTTCATTTCATGTACTCCGTAGAGACTGACGGAATTTTTATTAAATACATCTTCTAAAAATCCCATTTGTATTGAGCATGATCTATCCCAGGCTATGGAAACTAAGCAGGACTTCTAGAAGTTGTTCCTCATGGCTGTAGCACTGTGGGAAAGGGGCAGAAAGTAGGGAGAAGTAAGGAGGCTCCTTTCTTTCTCGAGTTGGACCCCAGCAGTGAGTAGGAGAAGGAAAAAACATTCAGAAGGAACTGAATAAAAAGTGAGGAAAGCAGAATTGTGAGGGCTAAAGAGAGAGGGACAGGTTAGGTGGTTAGTTAAGAAGAAAGGTCGGGTCAGATGTAGGGGAACAGATGGCTTGAAGGGTGGGTAGGAGATAAGAACAGATTTGTATTGGCATTTGTGTCTTGGACTACCACCTCCCCCCCTTTTTTTTTTTTTTAATAAAAACCACTTTTCGCCTTGAGGCACCATATTTTCTGCTGTCAATAAACAGCTTTGAGACCTACTTGTGCAAGTTGTCTTTATTCCCTATAGTACCTGGTGTATATTAGTTCTGTCAGTAACTGTTTTAGCTCTAATCATGAAGCCATATACCATTTGAATGTTGCAAATAACAAAACTTGCAGTTCTGCAGGATGGAATTTCTGTTATTTCACTAAAGAGAACACAGGTATAGTATACGTCATACCTCCTGAAGATAATCTGCACACCCTTGAAATGACCAGTAGTCTTTTGAAGTGTGTAGTGAAGTTGAGCTGTATTGGTTAAGAAAATAAAGGGTAAAATTTGATATGATTTCATAATATGAAATTTAAAGCCAGATTCAATCTCTAGGTGTTTTTAATTTGTAACTTCATTTTCACAATGTTCTCAATATCTTTATTAGTGTTATGGATACTACAGTAGCATTTGTGTTCTGGATAAATTGCTTTTGTAAAATTTGATAGGAAATTTGCTTGGAATTGATATATCCATATTTTCTAACTGATGCTTAAGTCGTAATTTCTTGGGATGAGGCTCTTACAGAAGAAGTAGTGTCTTGAGCATTTTTTTTCCTCTCATTTGTCCCACAGCATCCATGTGAGATGAAACAGTACTGTCATTTTACATATGGAGAGCAGATGAAAGCACAGCTCTGCAGAATTTTTTAGGGCTCAGTTTCAAAGTAGACAGCTCTCCGATTTTGCCATTAATTTCAATTCTGTAATGGATATTAAATGAGTAATTTTTAAACTATGTGTATATGTCTATATCAGATTAAGTTGAATGCCTTTTTGCATTACTTTACCCTGGCAAAGATTTCTCCTTTTGGGGAGCAATTTAAATGAAGACCCATCTATTTGTAACTAAATAGCTAAATATTTTTGTGAACTGGGCTCTTCTCGATATGGCCTGTCCAGGAGTTCAAAGAAGGCTGATAATAAGAAACGAAATCAAGTTCGTATGTCCAAGAATTGGGCTGGTGTCTAAACTGCTCCACTGTCATCCTCGTACAGCTGCAGTTTGTCCCGATTCTTCAACTCAACCATCAAGAAGATTGCAGAGCACTTAGTCAGCAAAAGGGGAAAGTCAGATAAGACACAGTTCTGTCTTCTAATCCACGGAAAATCTGAAGTCTTTATTGGTGTAATTCTGCTGTTTCTCTTGACACTTTTTCAGCTAAGCTTTTAATACAACAAGACACTGTATATGCTTGCTTAGCTTAGGGCATGTGAATAATCTCATTAACTTCATGGGTCTAGTAATTTTGTTTCACTGAACGAAGAATTAAAAATGGAATTTTCAGAACATGATAGTGAAGTACTTTAAGAACCCAGAAACACCGTGGCTTCACCCAGAACAGCTCTGTTTTTAGGAATGAACACAAGTGAGTGCATAGAGTCATATGAATTAACACTTCTCTATACTATTTTGAGATTATTTTTCCAGTCAAGCCATCTAGAGATGGGAATCCAGACACTAGAAAAAAAAAAGAGTGAAGTCTTAGGCATGTATATCATGTAAATAAGCAGGAATTATATATCATTAAATCTGAGCTTGTTCTTCCTACCATTTTCTACCGTTGCATATTACTACTACCTACTACCTTGACTTGATAGGGCAAGGGGGAATCGTTTCAAACTAAAAGAGGGGAGATTAGATTAGATGTTAGGAGGAAATTCTTCACTCAGAGGGCGGTGAGGCACTGGCACAGGTTGCCCAGAGAAGCTGTGGATGCCCCATCCCTGGAGGTGCTCAAGGCCAGGTTGGATGGGGCCTTGGGCAACCTGGTCTGGTGGGAGGTGTCCCTGCCCATGGCAGGGGGTTGGAACTGGGTGGTATTTAAGGTCCCTTCCAACCCAAGCTGTTCAATGATTCTGTAATATAGGTAATTTATTTGTTTTCCAGTTCCTTTATCAAACAAGGTGAGAATAACGAGCACTGTTTGGGCACTGTCTATCTATTTATCATCTGAATAGTGATAATTCTTTTCAACTCTGGCAGTAGCCATACATTCATTTTGAGCAGACAGAGACCTCTCTGAAGCTCTTGCAGATTTGTACATTGATCTACTGGAGTCTTTTAAGTTTCAAAAAAGTAAAGTTGCTTACCAAATGAAATCCCTACTCATAAAGGAAATTTGTGAAGTGATGTGAATGTTTCATTAAATATGTTGCTAGCCCTTCCAGGAAAGATTCCACTAGTCCTACACTTAGGTTTGTATGGTGGTAGGTTTAAGGGGGATTGACAAAGAAAGTTTGGCACTGTGCCTGACACAGGGTGGAGTTAGTGAGAGGTATGAAATGCTGCAGCTGCTTCTTCGGATAGTCCCCAAGGAGATCTGGTGATTAAGCTGGGGGTGCACTATATGGATCCTGAAGAAATGTATTCATCTACTGACACTTCTGACACACATCATCGACCTTTGTGAGACTTACTTTGCTTCTTGATGAATCATATCAACAAAGTGAGATAGCAGCAGGGTATCTTCTAGCATTTTTCCTATGTTTTACTTTTGTGGTTGTAGCATTTTTTTTTTAATGTTGGTGGGGATTTTGTCCCTTGAAATTAAGTATCTGAAAACAGAAGAAGGACTATACTGAAATTGTGCCAAATGTGCATTTAGCTTGTACTGTTCTGACAGTGACCAATAGCAGATACTGGAAGAAGTGTATAAGAACAGGGCAGTCATGCAGTGTACTCTAGTCTGCCCTGCCAGTTTCTATTAATCTTCATGTTATGGTTTTCCTGTGCCAGAATTGGTAACGGTATATTTTATAGCTCTTCATTGCATTGATTTTTTTTTTGAGATGCTTTTTGAACTTGTATAAATTTGTAATAATTATGGTGTCTACAATATCACTCAATGATGAAGCCTCATCATTTAGTCATGGATTGGGCACATCTTCAATTTTTTTTTTTAACCTTCAACCTAACAATTTCATTTCATGCCCCTAATTTTTCTGTTATGGTAAACACTTGTTTAGTTGTTTTCTGTTCACTTTATTCATTCTTTATGATTTTATGGATCTTTTGCATTTTTCTTCCCTCTAAGCTGAGGAAAGAGAAAGTCCTAACCTGTGTAGCAGTTCTTGTTGCCATTTTGTACCCTGAAACTTTGCTGCTGTTCCTAGCATCCTTTCTGATTTTTGTTCTATATTTAGATGAGGAAGGAGAGCACAGATCTGCAGTTAGTATTCAAAAAGCAAGATCGTTATGGAATTGTGCAATGACAAAATGATACTACTGATGTGTTCTGCTCTGTAGTCTTTTCTGATAATTCCAGCATCACTGTTGAAGGGGGTTTGGGCAAATTATTTTGTTTGTTTATTTATGACCTGTTCTGAACATTGAACTGACATTTTATAGAGCTGTTTATTGCAACTCCAGCATCTCTTTTCTGACTGTCCAAATACAGAGAACTTCTCTGCGTACGTTAAATTAGTATTGTTTTACCCTGTATATATCCCTTTATATGAATTAAATTTCAAGGGCTGTTTTTTCAAGCTGGCATTCTCTGTTGTGAATGTTTTTCTTTGCAGTTGACTTTTATACTTGAATAACTCATTATCATCAATTAACTTGATAACATCTCTGTTAATTCCCGTGTTAGATCACTTATGACAATGCTGAGCAATATTTAGTACAGGTAACTCTGGGATTCTCAGTGAAGAGAACTGACTAGTAGACAATCTTTTTCTGCTTTATATAGTCTAGCTGTTTATTTATCCACACAAAGACCTTCCCTTCTTACCCTGTGGCACTTTAGTTTCCTCCAGAGCTTCCAGTGAGAGATCTTTTTGAAATTCTTTTTGAAGTCAAAGTTGACTTTTAAATGGATCTTTATTCATCCAGACCATTGGTGACTCTCTCAAAGACCTCCAGTAGATCTGGAAAGCCTTACTTTTGTTTGCCTTAACTGCTCACTCTTCTTTGATATATAACACTTTTCATGTTTTTCAATTCCAGGCGTGAGTTTTTAGCCTTTATAGCATCCACCAATTTTCTGTATGCTGGTGGCAGACATGGGTTTATTGGATTCCTCTCTGGAACCCTGTAAAAAATTGTGTTGACCATTGCTACTTACACTCGACATTATCCCTAAAGTAGCAGTTTCAAGTCAGTAGCTCTGTGCCTGCATAGATTCATTTGCAAGATTTGGCCTGATTTAACTGTCTTCCTCGGTTAACTTTAAAAAATAAATAATAAATAAAAAATCTGGTAACAGTATATTCGTTGTGGTGGTTGTATTCAAATTATGTGGTATTTTTTGACGTCCATGTAATTCCTTCCCTTTATCTTTGTTGTAGTTGTTTACACTTTTGATTTGCATACTCCAATTTGAAGGAAATTGTTTTAATGTGTCAAACTCAGACCAAGTGACCCTTTTCTAAGTTGTTAAATCCTTAACAAAAACAAAACTATGAATTTATTTTAAGTTGCAATATATAATTTGTTTAACGTTGCAGCAGTGAAACAAATAGGAAATTGTTCCTTTCTTAGACGTGTCAGTCCTTGACAATTCTCCTCCTAGTACCTTATTTGCAACCATGAAATTAGACGGATCTTAGACTCTCTGTTGGTATATTTTACTAATCAAATGCAGAAGTTGATAAATGTTCAAATCCTCACTTCACTTTGAGTCTACTTAATGCTAATTAAAAAGAATCATGACAAATGGAGGATTAGTTCTTGTGCCAGATTGGGGATTATTAGTCTTTAAAAGAAATAGCTTGGAAAGGTTCACTGTTTAATAAATGTGACATACTAAAGTACCTTAGTCCAGATGATACTGATTACGGTATAAGTGTTTCTTTAAGATGGCATATATCTTTCCATTAAGAATGCTGGATTTACAGAATCAGCCAATAACCATTTCAGTATTTTGTTTTAAACCCTGGAAAATTGATAGGGGGAATTCCATGCCATAGGTTCTGCACGGTCAAACACTGCATATCTTGTTGCAGCATAGAAATTTCTTTTTTTTTTTTTCCTTTTTCAATTTAAGGTGGAAGAAGATTGAGTTCATTTTCGTATCAGACTAGTTCTTAAGAGTTTTATTGTTGTGAAGTGGCGAACTGAGATGTAAGGTTTGAATGTTATTTTGCTATCTTTTTAAACATAATTGTTGCAACTGTTTTAGTACACTACATAGATTTCAAAGTAATCTCAAATCTGGTAGTTGAAAATAGGTCTCTTGTGACAATTCTTAGTGGACTTGAAGTTAATGATTGCACAGGTTTGTACTCTGCATTCCGCAGTCTTTTAGTCTCTTGCAGTAGGTCAAAATGAGCTGAGAAAGGCTCAAAAATGAGCTTATATTTTGAAATGTGAGACTTACACTAAACAAAGTCCTGAAACTTTAATAAAACATATGACGTGACCTTTTTTTCAAACCACCTGATATTAAGGCAGGTAACGAATGGCATGTATGAAAATCTTCTGCAGTACTGCTGGGAGTCTGCCTTTTTTCTTAAAAGTGACTAGTTTTTGTCTGGTGGAGTGGTTGTTAGCATTGGTAGTGGTTCTGCGCAGTAAAACAGTTGGTTTAATTTGATGGAAATAAAGAAGCAAATGATGCTATGTTTGTCATTATGTAGCCTACTCTCCTCAAGATGCTCAGGAAGCATCCTGCACGTGAGGCCCAGTTCACTGAGGAGGAAACTGATGCACACAGGGACCTGGATAGGGTCAGAGACAGCATAAATTAAAAAATAAAAAAAATAAAAAAGAAAGATGAGAAGTTTACAACACACAAAATTGCCCAGGTCTGGTTTTAGTTTTTAGGCCTTTTCATACTTGTTTTTCTTAAAGCAGGGACTATTGGAATCATATTGATTTCAGTCTTTATTTTAAAAAATTAACTGATAGTTTTTATGGTCTTTTAAGAGAAGCTAGAAAGTGAGATAGAGGAGTAGTTTGTGAATACAGATAAAAGCAATACTATTTTGTTTCTAGGTCTTTATTTTTTCGAACAGTCTTATGACTCCTTGGAGTCACAGATCCAAATACTTTCAGTCTCTTCTGCTGAACATCTATGTGAATGTCTCTTGGCAATGTTTTCAGAACGTTTTTGTATTAATTTTATTTATGTGATTGAAAAATGCTGTAAATTACTTTTTAAAAACCAAAACAAAAAACAACTCTACAGCATCATTGATTTCTTCCCAGCAATTTTAAATACCTTCAAAAATTCTCTGTCACTCCAAAACACATTGTGCATCCATTTCCCAGATTTTTCCTTTGAATGTCAGCACCGTTTTGAATGTCAGTGTGTCTTAGTTTACAAAGAGTTCTCCTTAAATAAATTAATTTATCCCAGGAGTTTTGAAGGTGTGTTTGTGGTTGAAGTGAGTGCAGATTTCAAGCCCCGATGCTGTTTTATTTTTGATAAGGGGAATTAAGTGGGAAGTTTTAAATACTACTTTTCTCAACTATGAAATAAAAAATGTTACTTTGAGGAAATATTGTGTGCAGTTTAGAAGCAAATAAACTCAATCAAATGGGCATATAATTAATTTCACTCTCAAGTGCTACCATCAGGTTTTGGTAATTATGGCTAATCCTTGTATCCTCAATATTTGGTTACACGACACGACATGCTTGTTATAGGTAAACATCAGTTTAAGTTTGTGACTAGAAATAATTGTAGCTTTTTGGAAATTAACATCTTGAGGCTCCAGTGATTTACATTATTTGGGAGTGCTGTGGTCAAGAAATAAAGCACCCATGGAGAGAATCTGTTTGCAGACGCTTTTGGAGGACTTTGTTTGCATGCAATTGAAGGAGTTTCGTTAGAAATGAAGAGGGAGGATGGCTTACATGTAGTCTGTGCCTGGTTGTCATTGCAAATTAAGTTGTCGGATGCATTGATTGATTTTATATATTAAACAGATGATTTCAGTTCTCACGCAGGTTATTTTTGACGATTCCAGTCTTACGATTTTTTTTTTTTCTTATAATTTTGCAAATAACAACTGAGTTTTCAATTTACAAGCTACATTTTGAAGTAGCTAGTCTGTCACCTGCAAAAGAAACTTGTGTCTTCGTAAGCTGTAATTGCACGCTGTGCTCCTTTGGCTGCGTATACTTGTTATCCCCACTTTTCCCTGCTTTCAGGTTTCCTGCTCAGCGAGCAGGTCACCGAGCTGTGTAATCCCAGCCTTGGGCAGGCAGCTCGGCGCTGCCCCAGCGTTTCCCCCAGGGCAGGGATAACGACCTGCTTTATGAAATGCTTGGAGACCACCTCTTCATAAAACATGATAGGGAGCAATGTAGTTGTTTTTTTTTTTGTCTTTTAGGTTTTTTCTTGGTTTAGTAGTAGTTGCTATTTGATAAACATGTGAGATGATTCTTGTAAGATTAAAAAAAAGTGTAATCCTGCTGTTATCTTTATTTTAAAAGCCTTCAAGAAAATAAGCAGTGTATATTATTGTTAGAGTGATAGATGTGGTCAGCAGTTAAAATTTCCCGAGCCGGTTATGGATTTTAGCCAAACGTCTCCCAGTAAAAGTAGGAAGATGAATGTAATTTCACAGGTTGCAGTCTGACAAAGCAGCGCTGGATAACGGAGTGACTGTGGGTAAACCCGCCGCGCTGCCTGTGTCCTCATTTGTCTCCCGATCCTGCCTACAGATTTTCTCTCTACCTCCGCATTGTGTTTAAGCAGAAGAGTGAAATACTTTTAGCTCGAGTCATTTTCACTGAATTCGCGCTGAATATGTGTTTGTGAGGGAGGTGAAGGGGACGAGCTTGAAGGAAAGAATGAGCTGACAGTTAGCATTAAAAGCACTTCTAGTTATGCTGGTTTCTTGTGTTACTAACCAGCTTGAACTAGTTTACGTAAATGATGTGCTCCAGTGCTCTTCCAGGAGAAATTAACATTGTCAAACGATGATTAAAAGATAAATTACGTAAAAGAACAGTCATGTTTAAAATACTGTAAAAATACAGAAACCCCTACAGGGTTAATGTGACTCTTGCCTTAGGAAGGTACATCGTGAAGAAACCAATTTCAGAGCTATCTTGATGTCAAAGATTAAAATGTTTTGAGTTTTTGTGGAAGAGGTGTCTGTTCCCGTGCAGTCAAGGCTTCTGTAAGGCTGTACCCAGCTGTGTAACCACTTCATACAGTACGAAATGAGCTGAGAGGTACAAGGGGAATGAGCAATGGCACAGGAAAAGCATACAAATTTTTCATGAATATTATCTCATGGAGCAGTGGCCCAGATGGCGTTCATTCTTTGGGGCACTTTGTGCTGGAATTTGTTTTTCCTTCCGTTCTGTCAGACCCCCTGTCTGATGACTTTCAGGCTGGTGGAGGTGTAGTGCTGTCAAATTGTGTCAGACTGCTAGCAAGATGGATGTCTGTTGTTTTGAATTACACCTGAAGTGCACCTTGATTTAAAACTCCTAGAGGTAGGGAGTTTTATAGAGTCGGAATTTTTTCTGCCTTTAGAGAACTGTAACTAGAAAACTTCAGAAACTGGAATTTTGGACTGAAATTTAGAATAATCAGCTATTAAAACTCTGTAGCCTTTCTTTTGGTGTTCTGTAACAACTTATATGGAGTTTGAAATATGAATACAGTATAATTTTTAACTCTTTGTTTTTATATTTTTTTATGTTGAAACAAATTTTTACCTACGTATTGGAGTACTCTTTGCTTTTGCCATTGAAATGGCTGCTTTATGTTCCCTTAACATTGAAAAGCCTACTTTGTGCTTCAGAAGTGGTGAGAAGCTTGCTTATGAAGTTGGTGCATGTTCAACAGGAATTAAAAGATGGCATTCAGCACTTTGACAAGAATCTGTAAAAGTGGCTGAAAGCCATAAAGTGGCAACCAAGGTGCGTCTGTGGGATTCTCTAAAACCCAGTCCCCATCTCTCCTCTGTAGTCATGGACCTTGTGAATGGCAAGGTGGGGGTCTTTGGAATGGCTGAAGATTAGCGTCCCCTGCTGTTTTGTAATTATCGGAATCTGGACAGTCATTTATTTGAATGAAATAATGCATACAGTTTGTACTTCCAAAGAAAGGCATACATAATGTGATTGTAAGAAGAGGTTTTCAATCTCTCAGTGGGATGTCATAGGGTATGTTTATAAACTCCAACCTAGCAGTTGCTCTGCGGTGGAATTCCGCTGGTATTGAGATAATAATTTGCACAGTCAAATTGCTTTCTTTACAAAAACCCAGGGAATTATGAGACCTTAATCCTTTATTAATGTCAACCCATAGGCAGCAAGAAAGCGTAAGATTGCCATTCGAAAAGCCCAGGGGAAAAATCTTGAGGCCATCCGAGAGCTGAATGAGTATCTGGAACAGTGAGTGTCTCACAAGAATACGGATTGTGTTTTGCTATTCTGATAAATCTTTTTAATTAAAATGGAATTTGCATTTGATTTACGCTTTGCTTCCAGGCTGGTCATTTACAGAATCCCTTCACACATTCTTTTTACTTTTTTTCCTCTCTTGCCTTTTTCTGTACAGATTTGTTGGAGACCAGGAAGCTTGGCATGAACTTGCAGAACTTTACATCAATGAGCATGAGTAAGTTGTTTGCTAAGTCCACATAAAAACTGTTAAATTGAAATGCTCTCTGTGCAAATCAAAGACCTTGGTGATTGTTTTGAAGGACTAGTGTTAGAAAGTATACAGTCTCATTTCCAATATCAGCTTTGTCAGGAAATAATTAACACAGAATCAGCCTTATCTGACTACTAGTGCTTTAACAAGATACTTGATTTTTAAACAGAAACAATTTACTTAATTACCTGTATGTCTCAGTCATTTTTTTAAATCCACTATTTTAAAAGAAATGTTTTAAGTGTGGCAATGAGCAGTATGCATTTTCTATAATTTTTCATTCAAGTGATGTTTTTTACTAGTTATAGATTTTAAATTCTTTACCTCTAAAAACAATTTATCACATCATTTGTATGTAACATTCTTATTTTCTCTTAGCCTACCTCTGCAAGAACTTCTAGTAACCTTTAAAAATAAATAAATAAAACATGGATCCAGAGTTAGAGGAATTTGGTCGCCTGGGTACAAAACCCAGTGCAATCAAGAATGCTGAATGTTGTAGTAACTTGCTTATTGGATATTTAATGTTTTTGTTAGCTTTTTTTATTGCTGTAGTGACAGGAGGAAATCCCAGTGTGAGAGGATTAGCTCAAAGCCTTAGTGCAAGTTTTCTAATATCACGGCATTAATTCTAACCCCCACCCAAAGGCGTATTTCCCCCCAACTTTAGTTCTTCAGCCCAGCCTAAATTATATCACATTGTTTCCTTCCTTCCTTTCTAGAGGGTAGTAAAAGAATCAAATTCTCAAGAAATAGCCATTCTCACTGCGATGAAAAATTTGTTCCCCATTGTCTCTCCTTCCACCCCATTCTCAAAAATAATTATTAAACTCTTTCAAATGCTGACTTTGGGATTAATCTAGAATTTTGATGTCCGAGATTTCCATTTCTTCTGAGAAATTCACCAACTTTTCCAAGAAAATAGAAATTTAATATTATGTATACATATATATTTAGAAATATATTTAAGCTGTCAAATCTGTTGGAGCTGGAATATGGCTATAATGGAATAAACGGAATACGTATTCCTTTACAGCTTTTGTCAGCTTTTTTTTTTCTGTAATCTTTATTACAAAATCATATAATAAAGCCTGAGAAGGAAATTGGTTTTGCTTGTATTTGCCTTGGTTTGTAATAAAAAAAAAAAAAGAGTTGAACTTTCTCCAATTTGTTGAAAAAGTTGACTCTGCTCACTGTAGTTTTATTTTATGATCATCTTGTATTATTACAATTATTTTGATTTGGAGAAAAAATGCAGTCTTGGTTAAAAAAGCAACTAAATATTAATTTTAGAAATAAAGGAAATATTTCATCACTTCTTTTATCAGTCTCATAAATTCTGTTTTGCTTGTGAAATCACCGTGCTGTTACTGTTGTTAATAAACACGCCTACATTTACAAGGTTTACATAGTCCTCATTCTGTCCTGATAGGAGGACTGCGGCTTCTGTTTTGGAGAGTGGAGCTACTATTCTTTTATCTCCAAATAAGAAATATCTCATTTGAGATATATATCTCATTTGAGATATATATATCTGACCATTACAACGTTCATAGGAAAAAGAAAAAAAAAAAGTTTATTTTAAGAAATAAGACTTGGCTGATTATGTAGTTTAATATTCTCATCCTTGCTAGATTGTTTTTACTCTGATATTAAGTATCTACCAACACTGGCGTTATAAACTTTGTCTCTCTGTATTTTGGACTCCTGTCATTTAAGCTCTGTGTGCTATTACGTATCTGTAGAAGATGCAAATTCTGCAGGAAACCCTATTAGTCAAAATATTGTGAAGCTAGGATTTTTATTAACTTGAACAAAGTTGTTATAAGCTTGTCTTGTAATTCTTTCTGAAAGCTTTCATATAAAGAACAAGTGCTAGCCGCCTCTTCTTTTGCAACAATAAGTTGTTGCCAGTTTGGACTGGTATAATGCTATTTTCTTGCATGTATTTGGACTGTCTGACTTTTAGAACTTTCCTTATGTTTTTTGATCGCATTTCTGTGGTTGACTGTTGGTAGATAGATAACCAGCAGTGTAAATGCTCTGATCTATAGCTTGCTATATCAGTCATCATGTAGCTGAATTTTCTTGTAGAAAAAAAAAAACATGGACTATGTTGTAGTCTGTGTTAGGTGTCTTCTAGTACATAATAGCTGATGCTACTCATTACTTTTGTTAATAAGAATGGCACTTATTAATAAAAATGGCTAAATTTTATGCTTTCCATAAGCTGTTCCATATATACTTACACAATTACATTTTGTATATTTTTCACTGTTTATAATGTAAAAAGTAGTGATTTGTGGTTTCAAGTGTCATTTAAAAATAAAGCATTTCTTTTGATCGTAAATCATGGACTTATGAAAAAAGTAAGGCTTCTTTTATTGCACTGTAGAGAAACTGAGGGAGAGAGCTGTGTATTGTTTTGTTTTTTATCTGCCACTGTTTTTATGTTCCTCAGCTATGCAAAGGCAGCCTTCTGCTTAGAGGAGCTTATGATGACTAATCCGCACAACCACTTGTATTGTCAGCAATATGCTGAAGTAAGTATTTTCAGAAAAATCAATTATGTTTAAATGTATTCTGCTTTTATGTTGCTGAAGTGGTGAAAACAGAATAAAAATAGTTTCTTTAATTTTCCCTAGGAGATGTAAGAGAGTACACAGAGAATGTTAACTTCTCAAAGAGCTTGCACGTTAAAAAAAAATGTTTTGTTGCTCAATGTGACTAATGTATAAATAAGAGTAAGGGCAGGAACTATTGAGGATAAAAATTCCTTTTAAATGAGCAATTCTTGTTGAAATGTTTGTGTACTTTTCAAATGAGAAGTAAAATTTTTCCACTGTAATGGAAGACTATATATCATATCTAGGAAGTTATGATATATTACCTATTGTGGAGCCAGATCTTGGAATCCTTCAAGTAAGAATTATTTTCTTGAAAGAGCACTGGGCGGAAAGAGGACACTGAAGTTTTAGCTCAAGGTTTTTAGTCATTTGTATTCATTTTTTCAGATGTATGATATTTTTTTTCCTAAACTATACTTTAACTGCGTGGAATTAATTGGATTTGTTTTTTTAAAATGGATAAAATTGAATTAACAGTGAAAGTTGAAAGTCTAAATAGTTTTGTGGTAGAAAATCTGTGACGCATGTCTTCCAATAGCTATCTTTCTTCTTGTTGTTTTAATAACAGGCAAAACTGGTAGAAAATAGTGGAGTGATCTTTAAATTTTGTACATTATTTTGCAGTTGAATAGCTAATGAAAGACACTGTGTTGTTTTCTGTACTGGTGTATCCTATGCTGAAGGAACTTAGAGTTAGTATGGATTTATAGCAGTCAGAATTTGTCATAATTTCAGAGTTTGTCAGAGTTTGTCATAATTTCATAAGAGACTATCCCAATATTGTAAGTATGAATAGGTGCAAAATAATCACTTTTTATTCTTTTAGCAACTGATTAAATTAACACTGACTTTTTTCTCTATAGGTAAATATTTTTGTGTTTATTGAAAAGAGTTAACATTTCTCACAGGCCAGTATTTTGCCTTTGGTAGAACTTATCTG